>NC_140217.1:6778010-7282619 GCF_951802725.1 Rutilus rutilus | reverse complement strand
CTCTGGTCACCGCCATCCCTACTGTCACCGTAAGAGTTTTACTGCCATTCATAAACTCACACTTCTCTGAGGTGCCACACGTGTGTGTACGTCAGTGTGTCGGCGTGTGTGGGATCGTTAATGAGTGTGTTTGAGTGGGAATGTGTGTCAGTGTGTTGTGATCTTATACATTGGATATTTCACTAACTTATTTGCCATTTGTTAACAATCTGGATCATGAAATGAGACAATTTGCTACTAAAGTAATGTCTTAGCAGAAACATATAACATACATAATAAGACAGCTGTTTACATACAGTATAAGTTTATACAGTAGCTATAAAATGTATGTATATAGAAGCTATTGAGTTCATATTGAAATCTGTAGACAAATGGCTCCATGCTTGCTTTTTAATCTCATTGCAATGTAAGAGAAATAATTGTGATATACATAAGAATCACTATCAGCCTAGATTATCCTAAAGGGATAGTTCATCCAAAATGTTTAATTCTGTCATCATTTACTCCCCCTCATGTTGTTCCAAACCTGTAAGAAGATATTTTTATAATTGAAGCGATTTCTGTCCCTCCATTGACAGCTACAGTAACGCAACTACCACTTTGACGCTTCAAAAAGTTCATAAAGAGATCGTTAAAAACGAATCCATATAATTGAGCGGTTTAGTCCAGATTTTCAGAAGAGATGATGAACAGATTTAATTTAGGCTTTTATTCACAAACAATTCATCAACTCACACATCAGTTGTGTGGTAAACAGAAGCTAAAGCATGTTCACTTGACGTGCGAGAACCAATGAGGTTCATTCTTGTGTTCATTCTTGTTCTCGCGCGGTCAAGCAGTTTCTGTTTATATTCGCTGATCAATGTTTATATAAAATGGCTCAATTCATATGGATTCGTTTTACTTTGATAGCGTCAAAGTGGTAGTTGCGTAGCTGTCAATGGAGGGACAGAAATCTCTCAGATTTTCATCAAAAAGATCTTCATTTTGTGTTCCGAAGATGAACGAAAGTCTAATGGGTTTGGTACGACATGGAGAGTGAGTAAATGATGACACAATTTTCTTTTTTGGGTGAACTATCCCTTTAACTGGTTCAAATGGTAACACTTCGGAAGAAGTTGCATTTACTTATTAGTTTAGTTATTGGTTTGTTTTGGGCACATTCATGCCGGTTGTGGTTGGTCACCTTTTCACACGGGTCAGGCTGGTTTACCTGCAACAAAAACAGCGTTACCAGGTTGTGTCAGTTACAGACTAGAATTATTCATCTAAAACTATAGTTGAGACCATTGTGGAATTTAAGCTTTTTTCAGCAGGGTAGGGAAGGGATAAATCCAACATTTTTAATTGTAATCCATGTGATCAGGAATTTCCCGTTCGGTGAAAGATTTCGCATTGGTTTTAAGTTGTTGAACACATTTGGCGTGTTGACCAACAGAAAGTGGCTTATTGGTTTGAAAGTGAATTTTGTATGAACGGTTCTTGATGCATCACTACACTTGATAATGGACAGTTGACACCCCCCCCTCCCCCCAAAAAAAGTAATAATTTGAAAACCATTTTCCCTATAAAATTTCACTAATGTGACTACACCATCTCTTTTGCCTACCAAGGCTGCATTTATTTGATCAAAAATACAGTAAAATAGTAATGTTGTGAAGTATTATTACAATTTAAAAATTTTTTAAATGTAATTCATTCCTGTGATGACAAAACTGAATTTTCAGCATCATTACTCCAGTCTTCAGTGTCACATGATCCTTCAGAAATCATTCTAATATGCTGATTTGCAGCTCAAGAAACATTTCTGATTATTATCAACGTTTAAAACAGTAAAACAGTTGCGCTGCTTAATATTTTTGTGAAAAATGTGATAATCTTTTCTTTCAGGTTTCTTTGGTGAACAGGAAAAGAACAACACCAATTTGAAATTTAATTTATTTGTAACTATGTATTTTACTGTCACTTTTGATACATGTAATGCATCCTTGCTGAATAAAAGTAAAAACATTTTTTTAAAGATCTTGCCCTCAAACCTTTGAATGGTAGTCCATGTACTTGCGTAGAGAGCGTGCTTTGGACCTGCTCTGTTTCCGGTTTGGATGACAGGGTTGGGATGTCATGTCATTGTTATTTAGGTCAGACCAAACAAAAGTGACATTAACAAGGTCAGATATCTACAGTGTGGTGCAGTGTAATAAATGTAAGCTAGATGAGGTCAACACAAGTCTCGATTCTACTAGCCAGGAAAAAATACAGATTTCCCAGCGGTGTCAAATGATTCATTTTTCAGAGGATGGGTAAATTAATGTGTGTCTCACCCAACATCACAGAAACAGATGGTCTGATACCACAGTATCAGACATCAGAGGGGCTTTCTTCACTTTTGAGTATTTATACACACACTGCACACGCACACATACACGTTCCTCATCTGTGCAAATGAGAGCAGAAGGTGAAAAAAGCTCTTTTCTTCCTTCACTTGGAAGATGACAGCAGTGTGCACAGGGACACCTGAGGCTCCCTCTGTGGGCTGAGAGTCACCTGAGGTTTCATTTGGGCAAAGCTGTGTGTTTTCTTGCCATGTGTGTCTAGTTTGTATGTGAATGTCAAGTCTGAAAAAAGTAAGTGGTTACATCTTTTGCTGTGTGTATTCTTTTTGTGCGTTTCATTTTCTTTTTGTTGTATTATTTTTTATTGTATTTTATTATTTATATTATGTAATAAAATGTAATGTACAGGTGGAAAAAATGTAATGTACAAGTGTCTATGTGAGCATATAAAGGGGTGAATTATGAAATGTTCAGGTCATATTTCACTTATAAATGGGACATTCACATTTGTTTTTGCATTTGAAAAAATGTTTCACAGAGAAAGGCTTCTTTTTCTCAACATGTGTGTGAATGTGTGAGCATGCTCTCTTTGTGTGTAACTGCCTTTATCTCTTTGTCTTGAGGATAGTGAGCGTTTGCATCTGCGCCCTGTGTGTGTGCGTGCATGAGTGTGCACGTGTGTGAATATGTGGGTTCTTGGAGTGTGTGTGGGCGGTTAGTGCTTTCTATCTTTTGCTGAGAGATGAATCTGGAAACGGTGATCGTGAAAAGGGAAAAACTCTCCCGCCTAAAACAACGCAGATTTTCGTGCTGTAAACATGCGTTTGAACCCCGCTGAAGGGCTTAATTATTGAGACACGCTCCACATCTGAAGATGTCAAGTGGCCCTCTAATTCTCTGCAGTCATAGATGTTTTTGTTACCTAAAAAATGGAGTGCCACTGAGTACTGGATTGGGGTCAGCTCCTTTTCAGTACAGCTAGTTTATAGGTATAGTCCACCTAAAAATGAAAATTCTGTCATCATCACTCCAAACCTGTATGCATTTCTTTCTTCTGCTGAACACACAATAAGATATTTTAAAGAATGTTGGTGACCAAAGTGTTTTGATTTCCATTGACTTCTATTAAATTTACAAAAAATACAATGGAAGTCAATAGGGACGAAAACTGTCGTCTCATTAACAGGGGGGAGTAATGTTCAGTTCACAATGCCTTGAATTCTGTGAAAGAAATAGTTCACCAAAATTGAAAAATATTTCAACATTTATTTATGTTATTCCAAAACCATATGATTTTCTTCTGTCGAACACAAAAACAGAATGTCCAGGCGGGTCTTTTCCATACAATAAGAGCTCTGAATATAACAACAAAATCACAATAAATTAGCTTAACAACATTATATATATTCCAAGTCTTCTTTGAATGTCCACCTTAGTAGACAATTAACAGAGAAATAAAAAGAGCTCAAAGAGATAAAAGAGCTCAAAGACTTCCAGAAGTAAGCTAAAATAGCATGGTTGCTTTAGCAAATGTATGTTTATCTACATTTATTCATTTAGCTGACGCTTTTATCCAAAGCAACTTACAATTGCTATATATGTCAGAGGTCGCACGCCTCTGGAGCAACTAGGGGTTAAGTGTCTTGCTCAGGGACACATTGGTGTCTCACAGTGGATTCGAACCCGGGTCTCTCACACCAAAGGCATGTGTCTTATCCATTGCGCCACACCACCCCATCTCAAGATTATTCCGAACTACTGTGATATGTCCAATAGCCAAAGTAATGAAACGTTGCCATGTTCGCGGTAAAAGTTACGTAATCAGATTACCTTTTTTCAAGTAGCTAAGTAGTAAAGACAAGTCACGCATTCCTTTTAAGTTTACAACAAAATATGTAGAGTTACTTTTTCAAATAAGTAACGCAAGTTCCTTTGTTTTCCCATTTATTGACTGACAGCTCTCCTGTACCCTTACTGAGAGAAACCGTGAGTAAGTGCAGAGGCGTTGTGTGCGCTGTGTGAACATGATGCTTATTGTAGTTCTAGACTAAATGTGAGCAGGCATTTACTCATCTCACACGCACAAAAAACAGATTCAGTATTCCTCAAAATAAATAAAAACTGTGAAATGCAAGCTAAGATGATTACACAAACCTAGTTAAATATGTTAAATTACACAAATATACTTTATGTATTTAATCTCACTTTATGTGTCCAATGTCTTTGCTGCTGCCCCTGCTGATGATCCAATTCAACCATACTAATAAGCAAAAATGGCTTTATTGCTGATGTACGAACTCTCTTCTCCTGTATCCGATTCTTCATCAATCCAGAATAGCACAGCTGAAAGGTTTGTGTGACTTGGCATTTTCTTTCAGCCTGAGGCTATGCAATGCATTACTTTCCAATGTAATTTTTTTATTATTTTTTTTATTTTTATTATTACAGGGACAGTGCATATTAATAAACATCTCTGCCAATATGCCAGAGTTAGCCAGAAGGCTATTTTTCATCTGCAGTCCCCGGACAGATGTTAAAAGTCACCCTAAAAGAGAGTAAAATTACATAAAAAAATTTTAGTAAGAAATCCTATTATGTTAAAAACCAACAATCAAACAAACATCTGACAAAAAGAACATAACATATACACACACACAAGGCAATGCAATTAGTTACTTTTTCAGAGAGTAATGCAATATTGTATTAAAGTAACTTTGCGCCACAGATACAGTGGTGGTCAGAATGAATGGCACCCCTGGAAAATATGATCAAAAATGGCTGTAAAAAATAAATCTGCATTGTTTATCCTTTTGATCTTTCATTCAAAAAATGCGCAAAAATCTAACCTTTCAATGAAGTAAAAGAATTGAAAGTGGGGGGTAAATCACATTATGAAATAAATGCTTTTCTCCAAAACACGCTGGCCATAATTATTGACTCCCTGTTATTAAATACTTTTTGCAACCTCCTTTTGCCAAGAAAACAGATCTGAGTAATGCCTGATGAGTTTGGAGAATAACTGACAAGAGATCAGAGACCATTCCTCTATAAAGAATCTCTCCAGATCCTTCAGATTCACAAGTTCATGTTGGTGCTTCTTCTGTTCAGTTCACCCCAATCATTTTCTATAGGGTTCAGTTTAGGGGACTGGTACGGTCATGGCAGAAGCTTCATTTTGTGCTCAGTTACCCATTTTTGTGTTGATTTTGATGTTTGGTTTGGACCGTTGTCCTGATGGAAGATCCAACCAATTTTTTTTAATGAAGGATCAAAAGGATAAATAATGCAGATTAATCTTTTTTACAGCCATTTTTGGGGGTGCCATTAATTCTGACCACCACTGTACATTTTTCCAACAAGCCTGGGTTGTAATTATTTCAAAGCACTCTTAATGCCAGTGTATTTATTAAAAAACGCTGTTGGCAGCTGTCCCATTTCTTCAATTAAAAAATCATTTCTGCTTTGTATCAGATAAATGCATCACTGTCATTGTTTCTCATACAGGGCTAGTGATAAGTGAAGAACTTTTGACCCTAATACAGACTAATTAAAACTTTAGATTGTGCGGCCAGTAAACAGCCACTTAAAATCAGACCACCTCTTTGTCGTTGAATGGGGAAAAAATCTTTTTCTGTGTTTTGCATGGTTCCAGGAACAGCATGAAGGTTTGGAACAACATAAGGGTGAGTAAATAAGGACACTATTCCGTTTAATGAAGTCTACAAATGCTAACAAATACACCTTAAAATATTCATGCTGCTATCTGAGTTTTTGGCAGTCTGTTTTTCTGGTAAATATGGCAGCTCCGGTACAGTCTGTGTGTTTGATCTGAAGCGAGCTCTGGCCCAGCAGAGATTTACAGCTTCATCCAGTGAGAAGCTTCAGCTGGCTGATGTCACTACTCTGTTTTCATGATGGATGTTTGGGGACTGTGTGCTCCTATATGCCAGTAATGCGGGTTTGCCATAAGTGTGTTTCTGTGACCTCATTCTGTTTGTCTGAGGATGCTCACATGATAGAAGAGAGAGAGAGAGAGAGAGAGAGTAATAGGCTACAAACAGCGAAACTTCCCGGTACTGATCGGAACTAATTGCTGTATAATTATTCATGTGAGAGGGGGATAATGTTCTCACTATATACTTGGGTATGGGCGGTTATAAAATATAAATAAAATATGGTAGCAAATATTTTGATTTTTGAAACTTAAATTTACAGTAAATGTACGTTTTACTAACTGATGTAATGTGAATAGCTTTTTTAGTAGCTTTGTCATGAGCAGAGATAATACTAATGTATAGAAGGTGCACACAGTGACATGCACTCATATACCTCTCCCTTTACCTCACTTTACCACACAAATACCTCTCCCTTTACATACAGATAAAGCGTTGTTGGGATAGTTCCGGTTCACGTGGCTAAGCGGAAGCGATAACAATCCTGTATTATACATTTTAAGGCCAGACAAGTAGTTTGTTGAGAGTTGGTTTGTAGGGAAGGACTACACGCCTGCGCACATATATATTCAAACGCGCATCCCTATAGACTGAACTCGTAATACGCATGTGCACGCCATCAGTGTTCTCACAGGCTCGCGTTTTTAAAGTTTGCGCTGAGAGAACTTAAGAGTTTTCTGTTAAAACGGTGTCGTGTAAGCGGCCCTAAGTTAATAACTAATGATCGTTGCGACGGAAGTGCATCAATCAAAACTAAATTTAGCTGGACAATAACTTTATTCTAGAGCTGCTATACAGCCAAAACAATCTCTGTTACTTTAATTTCCTATTATCAATGTAAAGCCGCTTTGGAACAATCTACATTGTTAAAAGCGCTATATAAATGAAGATGACTTGACTTGATTTGACAAATAAAAAACACCTTCATGGTCACATGACTAATATAATGAAATAAACATTAATTTGACAACATAAGATGTAACATGAAACCCTAATGTCCATTACTGAGAAGAAAAAGCTATAAGAAACAGTTAATTCAACAAAAAACTCAAATATGAGATGGCACACAGAATTCTGGGAATGCCCATTACATGTTTTTTCACTGTAAACTATAAGCTGTTATTTTTCACTTCCAAATACTGTACATTTAACTGGATTTTATTGTAAAATGAAATGAAATGTCATTTGTCTCATCCGATTTATTACAGTATTTCACCTAACCAGTTAACAGGTTTTTACCTAGTATAAAATCTTAAAAACGTAGTGTTTTACAGTTAAAATTACAATATTTTTTTGAAAGACAAATGAGATGAGTTTTAATGGGGCATCATCAATCCTGAAATTATCCACTTTACTTCTGTAATAAGTGTTTGAGCAAGGCATGAAATAGGAAAACATTATTGGGGAGAATAGGGTGTAAAAAGAGGAACGGAAGAAGAGAGAGAGACTCACATACACGCATAAAGATGATATTCTTATTGAGATCTGTGTCATCCGTTGTAAGTGTACAGCAATGCCCAGCGGATGTGTTTAACCTCTCTCTGTGGAGACGATCCACAGCCTAATCTTAGTAAGCCTTAGATTAAGGCATCAGCTTTTGTTTAACACTCCTACTCAGCCTCGGGAACACTGGGAGTTGGCCATGTGGGCATGGAGCGAAAGATGTGCTAGAGGAAAGAAAGAAACGAGTACTGTTTGTGGATGGAAATGTGAAAAATGGAGAACATGAAGGCCTTTTCACATGACTTGTTGTGTCAGGACTTCAGTGCACAGCTCAACCCAAGCACTGCTGTGACCTTAATGAAAAGTGTGGCAGATAGCATCACGAAAGGGGGATTCTACAAGGTTGCTAGGTAGCAAGAAAGCAAAAAAAAAAGGTAGCAAGAAAGAAGGAAGTGTGCACAGTAAGCAGTAAAATATGTATTTGAGTTTACAATAGAAAAGAGTCACTCAAATCAAAATTATTAGTGAATAACAACTAAAACTAGCAGCAAACAATATATTCATTAACAAAAAAAAAGGGAGAAGAAGGCTTTCTTAAATAGAAAAAGCTCATTTGAAACTGTAAATGTGCATTAAAATAAGAAGATTATAAAATGTATTAATTGCACAAAAAAAATAGATTATGAAATTATGTCTTATGAGAAGGCAAAGAAATATTTCTACATTGGTGGATAATAAAGTTCAATTAATTAAAAATAAAGAAATGAATAATTACAGTAGGCCTACCATAGGAAAGTTTGGGTTTTGTAAAATGCTGTTTTAAAGAAATTAATACTTTTTTCAGGGAATACACATTATAATGAAGTGACAGTAAAGACTTCTATTTCAAAAATTATTTTTCAAATGAATGCTGTTTTTTTTTTTTACTTTCAACTCATCCAAGTATCTTGAAAAAAAAACCAGTATGGTTTCTACAAAAGAAACAACATAATAATAATATTAAATGGTTTTTTTAATAACTAAGCATATTACAATGATTTCTGAAGGATTATGTGACATTCAACTTAAATGAAAATTCAGCTTTACAATCGCATAAATAAATTGAAATTTAAAAAGTGTTAAAATAGAAAACAGTTGTTGTAAATTGTAATAAAATTTCCCAATATTACTCTTTTTACTGTATTTTTCGTCAAATAAATTCATCCTTGATGAGCATAAGAGATGTATTTTAAAACATTAAAATAATCTTACTGATCCTAAAGTTTTGAAAGGTAATGTATATTAATCAAAAATGTATGATTTTAAAATGAAATAAAAACTACTATCTACTAAATTTATCATGCCTGACATCACTATCAGTGTTGTGAAAAGGGAAATTGAGTGAGAAAAAAAAATGGGACTTTTATTTTGAATGGGAAATGATTGGGTCGTAAAAAGTGGGCGTTACCAGAAAGGAGTCAGGTGGTTGCAGGTGAGTGGTTGAAAAATAAACGTTTTTTTTAAATAAAATATATCATATTTTATTTTATTAAAGCATATATTTACCAGTACTCTGTTTGTTTTGAAGGACTTTGATTTCACAGGTCAGGTTAATCACTAAGGGTTTTTGTGCAGTCCTGTGGTGCCATCAGCCAAAAAGTGGCAGCCATTTTTCTGCAGCTGCAAAGGGATTAGTCTTTTGGCGTTTACGGCTCAAGACACATGGCTATATATGCGCCCAAAATTTGGCAGATTTCAAATCGTGTCCTGCCCTAGCCGAGAAACTTCCATTGAGATGGGAATGCTAACGAATAGCACTCTGTATTTTAGACCTGCATCACCAAGGAAAGGCATTTCAGAGGAAGAGCGTTATTACATTTTGATGAATGATTACAAAGACAAGCATTTGTTTTTCCTCGCAGTAATGTGCGCTGATGAATAATCCACAACGGGACTAAAAAGATTCTTTAGGAAAATAAATGGGGTCAAATTAGATTTCGTGTTGAGTTTAAAGAAGAGAATAAAGCATGAAGGGAAAAGAAGAGCTGGTGGTGGTAGAGAGAGATATAGAGGGATGACGCTAACCCAGTTTCTCTATATGGTACTTGGAGAGATGCCCGCAGAAAGACAGAAGGACAAAATCCCAGAAATCAGAAATGACAGAGTGTAAAACCCACAAAAAGGGCAGGAGAAAAGAGCAACTAGATGAAAGGAATAACAGTGGTTGTGATAACAGTGGACACACATTATGCGCAGGAAAGATAAATGCAAACACACTGGTACTGGAATCTCAGTTTGGTGTATTCAAACGACAGCTAAAAATTTGCCTAACCGCATGTGGAAATGAATGTGATCTGTGATGTGGTGCGGTCTATTTGTGATCTGCATTGGATTAGCAGGAGCGTGAGTGCATCAGCTGTCATACTGATGCCATGGTAACGCTATGAAAACAGAGCAGGGTGTATTCGCCTCGCCTGTATCCTCGAGCATGTCACCTGGAAAAGATCCTAAGCGGGCTGCCAGTCTCAGGAGGAACTGGAAAGTCTACTGAGCAAACTGTTAGTGTGTGTTGAAGAAGTGCATCATTTCTTGATAAGCTGATGTTTAAATTGTTCTTCATTTCTGTCGTCATTTAATCACTCTTATGTTGTTCCAAATCCGAATTACCGGTAGGCTACTTGTTTTTTTTTTCTCTGTGGAACAGCAAATAATAAAATTTAGCAGAAGGTTAAAACATGAGCTGTGGTGTAGGGAAAGGCACTGCAAAGTTTCAAAGATAAAAATGCTCAATAAATGGAGTTATTGCCTCCCAAAAGAAAGAAATGATGCTTGAATCAAGTCGTCAGTAATGAGGGCACAGGCTCGAATTGATATGGTAAAACCATACTGTTCATATCACTGTATATCAAGTGCTGAGGAAGTTTCTGGAGCTGAAATTCAGATATGGTTCGTTTCTGATATGCGCTTTTAGCTGTAGAACAATCACAACAGACTGGGCCATCTGACCAATCACAGCAGAGTAGGCTCTCGGAAAGGAAGGGTTTGGAGAGACCGGATCCTTGATCCAACTGTTTTAGACACTGTGAGAAAAGAGGGGATTCTTCAATGTATATTATGAGAAAAATAAAGTGTTCTTTGACCTTGGATGCATATAAACCTATTGCAGGAGACCTCCAAAACAAAATTAAAGACCTTTAAAATAGCATAATAGGGGCACTTTAAAATGGACAGTTGATTGATTGATGGTTTGATTGATTGATTGATTTTGTGTTTGACAGCTTGTTTGACAGTTTGACAACAACATGATTTTGTTGTATTGGAAAGATTTTCGTAATGAGCTGCTTTTGAGTTCCACAGAAGAAAGAAAAACATTCTGATTTGGAATGATGTGAGGCTGAATCAATTATGACAGAATTTTCATTTCTTTTGGTCGAACTATTACTTTTCATATATTGCAGTAGTATCTTACCGTAGCAATTCTTTACTTTTCCCATTTCTCTCTAGAAACGATGACCGTGTTCCTTTTCCAAAAAGCCCTTGGCACATGAAGTGTATAATGAATTATTAATATTGTTCTAAGTCATTATGGACTGTACGGTATATTATAAGTACCCAGTCCAGCGAGAGAATTGGTTTGGCAGAAGAGAAGTGGGCCAACGCCTGGGGCTTTGCACTGCCGGTGAATTGTCCAGTACTGTTGGTGGTGTGATGCGGTCCTGCTCTGCAAACCATGGTTGTTCCAGGGGCACCATCCTGCAGAAAAGATTAATCATAACTATATGGTGTTATTGGGAACCCACCAGGTTCCTTAACCAAGAAGCTAGATTTGTTTGGTCAACCAGCTTCACCAGCCAAGTCTAACAGCTAGACCAGCACCAAAATAACCAGCTTTGACCAGCATGCACACTTATGTTGATTAAGCTATAGCTGGTTACATAAAAAGCTTTGACTACTCTGACAAGTTTTTCTCTTTAAGACTGGTCATAACTTTTTAAGACATAAGCTAGCTATTTGAATCTGAAAATTAAGACTGATTGCTCCTTGGGTAACTGCTAGTTCTTAAGACAGTGTTAACATTATGGCTATGTGTATGCACTTGGCCTCTGGTCTTTCCGGTACAGTGTCAGACAAGACAGGGTTATGTAAATTTGGCAGGCATGCTTTATGACTTAATCAAGCATGTCTGTCTTTTTCTTCACACAACCTCAATAAAAATTACAGAGCAAATTACAGACTGCTTTTTTGGCTCAGGCATCCTCTGAGAAATTTAATTTCTGCAAGATGTATTTTCACAATGCTTCTCTTCATTTAATTTGACCTTTATCAAATACCATAATTAAAGTTAATTTTGTCCTTGTGCACAAATCTTCTGGCTCCCTGCTGCACCTTCATTTTGTATTTAGACACTTTTGCCAAGTTTCTGGGTAAAATAACAGTTGGTGGTTCAAGTACTGCTGATCATCCCATCTGATGTAAAAATGCCATCCCATTTTTTTGACCTTACTTACTTTAGACAGTACTGTGCAACAGTTGGGTTCCAGATATTTTAGTCATTCCATCCCTTTATACATAGAGATTTTGATGTCAGTACAAAACTACCATGATGTTATCAATGGTAGATGCATCTGAAGTCAGAAGTCTGGTACTTCAGGTATTTCAACTTAATCGTAATCAGCGTAAGCAAATTCCGTGTTAAGAACTGCATAGCCATAATGTTAAAAAGAAATATCCAGTAATCAGAGAACTGTGGTAAACATATCAGTGCGATAGAGGTGGCCGTCCACTCCCATGTAGCATTGTGAATGAGTGAATGATGTAGTTGAGTTGGTGTGACCTATGACCAGTCACAGGTGAAGTGAATATCACTGATCATCTCCTAACAAGGCCACAAAGTAAGGTCTGTGAAAATTAGATTGTAAGAAAGTTCTCATAATCAATGTATTGGATGCAGGAGAAATGGGCGGGAATAAAGATCTGAGGCTTGTGGGTTTCTCCTGGTCAGCAGTGGTGAGAATTTACCAACAGTGGTCTGAGGAGGGACAAACCACAAACCGGCGACGGTGTTGGATGCCCAAGCTATCCCGTCTGGTCCAAGTCAAACAGAAGGTCTATGTAACGCAGTTCGTTGTTATGGGAAGAAGGAGGCTGGAACCGGCGAACATTTAAAGACTTTAATGACATAAAATAAATCAACAACAAAACGAAAGTAAAAGACCCTCACGGACGACTGCTGTCACATAATAAAACCACAACATAAGTCCAGGCCTGTCCTCTCTCGCTCTTCACTGTCGTCGCTCCTCCTTTATGCTTCCGCTCCTCCGTGAGAGATACGAGACCGGTGCGTCGTGCAGGTGTCGCTCATCAGTAATCACGCCACCGGCCTCGTGCCGCTCTCTCACGGCCCTCGGCCTCGGCCTGCTCGCCACAGTCTACTGTGGCACAAGTTACACAAAATTGTAATGATGGTTATGGTAGGAATGTGTCACACCACTGTGATGTGTATGGGGATTGCGACCAATCTGATTGGTCCCTCAGACCAATCAGAGAACCTATGACCCCTGTCCACCGTTGTAAGTGCCTCCAATGGACACACGAGTGTTGGAACTGGACCTTGGAGCAGTGGAAGAAGGTCGTCTGGTCTGATGAGTCCCGTTTTCTTTTACATCACTGTTTACCTGGGGAAGTGTTGGCACCAGGATGCACTGTGGGATGACGACAAGCCGGTGGAGGGAGTGTGACGCTCTGGGCAATGTTCTGCTGGGAAACCCTGGGTCCGGCCATTCATGTGGACGTCAATTTGGCATGTGCCACCTACCTAAACCTTGTTACAGACCAGGTCCACCCCTTCATGACAATGGTGTTCCCTGGTGGAAGTGGCCTCTTTTAGCAGGATAACGCACTCTGCCACACTGCACCCATTGTTCAGGAAGGAACATTTCATGGTGTTGCC
Source organism: Rutilus rutilus (assembly GCF_951802725.1). Classification (NCBI taxonomy): domain Eukaryota; kingdom Metazoa; phylum Chordata; class Actinopteri; order Cypriniformes; family Leuciscidae; genus Rutilus; species Rutilus rutilus. Next base: position 7,268,961 of record NC_140217.1, on the reverse strand, counting down.
CTGGCCTCCAAATTTCCCAGATCTCAATCCGATTGAGCATCTTTATGATGTGCTGGACCAACAAGTTCAATCCATGGCCGCTCCACCTCGCAACCTACATGACTTGAAGTATCTGCTAATGTCATTGTGCCTAAAAACACAGGACACCTTCAGGAGTCCTTGCCTCTGCGGGTCGGCACTGTTTTGGCAGCACACAGAGGACCAACAGCATATTAGACAGGTGGTCATAAAGTTTTGGCTCATCAGTGTAGATATGTACATTTATACATATTGTCAATGACTATACATCAATAGTTTTATATTGTAATTTTGTTGCTGTTTTGATTACATGATTTACAGTACTTCATCCGATTGTATTTGTTTTCATGACACCTTTGCCAGAATGTTCGGATCATTCGGTGGTGCTTGTATGGTTTATTTTTTGACTGACAGTCTGACACCCACTGTAGACAGTAGAGGGTTTTCAACATCACTAAGTGCTTGCATTTTTTGGTGCTCTACTTTTCTGCTAGAAGCTTTGGATTTGACTGCATTCCCAGCTGCCACAAAACGTCTGTGTCGACGATGTTCACATGATTTCCTTAGGAAACAGACAGGCCCGCCACTTCAGCTTCCATCTCTCTTTCCTCTTTGATTTCCCCCTCTTTCGGTGGTTTATCGATCTGTTTCTTTCTGTGGTTTATCGATCTGTTTCTCACCGTGTTCTTTTGCTTTGAACTCCTTGTCCCCTCCTTCTGTCTTTCCCTCAAAGTCTCCAGAGTCAGCAGAGCTGTTTCATCAATTAAACATGTAAGCACTTCACTTCAACAGCTTCCATTAATCCGCTCTAAAGACCGTGTTTTTTGTCCTCTCTAGCTACAGCTTCTAAAAGACAAGTTAAACCTTGTGTCTTAATTTATACGAAATGACGCTGACAGCTCCCTCTTTGTCTGTTAAGTGAGGATCAAGAATGTTGCCTTTGGGGTTTGCAGCTAGTACTGAGCACTGAGAACGTCTTGCAGTTTCGTTCTTGCTATCTGTGTCAACTACAGCAAAATTCGACTGACAATGTCACTGTAAACTAATTCTGCCGCTTCAGTTCAAACAATAAATGAAAAGGATAATTCACACAAACATGAAAGTTTTGTCATTATTTACTCGCCCTCATTTGTGCCAAACCCATTTGACACAAAAGGAGACATGATGAAAAGGAAGTAGCAACAGATCATTTCTTCTGTATTAAATGATGTACTGTACATCCGATTGAAATGGATTATCATAAAAGAAAAGGACTGGATTTTGAGATATGGGCGATGATCTAAAAGATGAATGTGAGCTTGCAGGGTTAAAGTGGACTAAATGATTGTATACGTCACCAAAGACAAGTCTTTTTCACCAGAAGGTCATTATGACATATGTGACCGTGGATCACAAAACCAGTCACATGGGTCCATTTTTTGAAATTGAGATTTATACATCACCTGAAAGCTGAATAAATAAGCTTTCCATTGATGTATGGTTTGTTAGGATAGTCCGAGATACAACTATTTGAATATCTGAAATCTGAGGGTGCAAAAAAATCGCCTTTAAAGTTGTCCATTTATGTTCGCGAATGTGCTGCATCCACTCACAAAAATAAATGTTTTATATATTTACGGTATAGGAAATTTACAAAATATCTTCATGGAACATGATCTTTACTTAATATCCTAATGATTTTAGGATACAATGTATTGTTGGCTATTGCCACAAATATACGCGTGCTACTTGTGACTGGTTTTGTGATGTATGCAAGAATAAAATGTTCAGAGAAATTTAGAAAATAGAAATGGTGAATATTAATTTCATGCTAACCATATAGGTTCAAATTAAGTAAACCTAACTTTGCCATTTTAAACATAAAAACGTGATAAAAATAGTTTTTTTAAGTCTCTTAATGTACTGAAAATCTCCATTGAAGTACCATAAAGGTTGTCCATATGATGCTATATTAAGTCTTCTGAAGTCATAATTTGTGATAATCAGACCAAGATTTAAGTCACAGAAAGTTTTTTCCTTTATCACTACTTTCAAATCTTATATAGAGTAGTGGCCAAATTTGTTCAATTTTATTAAGTTTAATTAAACCATCAAAATATGAGAGAAAAATATATATGTATATATGTCCGCACAATTTGGAGCGTTTCATTGCGTTATCACAAATCAAACAATCTAAGCACAATACCAATATTCTTTTTTTTTTATGTACATTTTCCTAGTTGCTACAACTACTCTGTTTCTCAATATTGAAAATTAGCATGTGTTCCATTGAAAAAGCAAAGTCATATGAGTTTGGAATGATGTGTGAGGAGGATGAATAAATCATAACAGAATTATTATTCTATTTACAGAATTAACTTTTCCTTTAAATGACTGAACCGTTTATTCATTTAGAATAAATGTTTTACTCAGCTTTATTTTACGGAAGGATAACGCAGAAGTAACCACAAACAACCCTAATGTTTCCACGAATGTGAACTCTACTCTAAGAGTGCTTGGAGCTCCTTTAATGTTTGACACTGAGGCGTTGGTTGAACTCCAAATGTGTTATCTATCTGTGTGTGTGTGTGTGTGTGTGTGTGTGTCAGTTTTCCCAGGGCTTTGAAACTCTTCAGAGTAGATGTGCTATAATCACGATGTGTGTTAAGGATTTGAAAGCATAATGGCTGTCATATCACTGCGGCTTCAACACTGCGGCTTCAGTGCACTCAGATATATCAAGGATGTTCTAGTGAAATATTCATTCTCTCTTTTTTTCTCTCGCTTTCTCTTCCTCTATCTGTCTATTTTCACCTTTTTGTTGTTGTTGTTAAACTGCAACACAAGAGCCCTCAAAATGCCACAATATGCCCCACAAAACATCATTCATAGAACATCACTAAACATTTGAAGGTCACTCTGAAATTTCAGGCTTTTATGTCCCTGAATAAAATCCATTTTCCCTCTGTGAAAGGGTTGGAGTGGCATTGGTGAAAATGAAGCATTAGACATCGGATAATAGATGCATAGATAGGTGCATAATATAGCACTATAATAACAAGCACTACTTTTACAACACGCTGACCTGGATCTTCATGTCAATGGAGGTTAAATAGTTAAAAGACTTCAGGTTAAGTTACACTTAAAATGGCGTCTCAGTGTGACAGCTGACGTCTGCTGTTTGAGGCAACCGAACTTTTTCACAAGTGCAACTAACTAAACACCATGGCAAATTGTGTCTTTTAAAAGTATTTTCTGCTTGTCCATGTTTCTTGGTTTTGATATAATTAGTTTTTCATTGAGTGTAATTACTGAAAATGCAATTAATTCATACAACGACTTATGAAAACACTATATATATGATGAACATGTTTTTAATTTCTGAATAATTTAGCTATTTTTGGTGGTGGTGGCTAAAAGTATAAAATCAGATGGTGCAACCAACATGCAGAAAAAAACACAAAACAAAAAAATATTATGTATGGATGAATAATTCATGATATTTGTAGAAATGCTTTATAAAGAAGTATGGTCTATAAGTAAACCTTTCTAGAAAATGGTTTTCAAAAAATTCAAGATTGTCAAAACCACATAACACCGACATATAGTCATATTTTTAAGAACACTTTTCAGAGTTGAAAAAAAAATATTTTCTTTATCATGGACACTTTTATTTTGTCAGCATGTAGTGTTGCTTTCCAATCTGTGAGGATTCATGTTTTATGAATGCAGTCTCATTACGGCACATTGAACATGATATATATAGCCTGCATTTAGCATTTATACATTCATGGGATTGAAAATGAGATTCTATCGTTCTCGTGAATTTCGTGTAAATTCTGGAGCTGGAACACGTGCAGTCTTGACAGTGACAAATGTTGCCTTGTACATTTGGCAATCTGGAAATCAGTTTAAGGAAAATAAATATTGTGGTTCCCCCTAAGCGCTGTTCTCTGTAAGCTTTATGCACCTGAGAAATCTCATTCCCGCGTCTGTCTCCTGCAGATACTGATGGGGGAGCTCGCATCCTTCTTCACTAAACCTGAGGCCACACAGGAGAAGACCATTATAGCGGCTGACTGCTGCTTTTTCAACCCGCTGCTGAGACGCATCGTACGCTTCCTCGGTAAGCAATGCCTCCGGTTTTCTTTGCTTCTTGGGTTCTTATTCAAATATAAAATCAAACTTTTCCTGTCACGTTACAACTTCTTTTCTGGCATTTGGGCATTTTTCTATTCTAATATATTTGAAATGTAATTTATTCCTGTGATGCAAAGCTGAATTTTCAGCATCATTACTCCAGTCTTCAGTGTCACATGATCCTTCAGAAATCATTCTTATATGCTGATTTGATGCTCAAGAAACATTTTTGATTATCATCAATGTGGAAAATAGTTTTGCTGTTGTGGAAACAGTGATACATTTTGTTCAGGATTCTTTGATGAATAGAACGTTCAAAAGAACAGCATTTATTTGAAATACAAATATTTTGTGATGTGATCAATTTAATGCATCCATAAAAAATAAATAAAAATCTTACTGCCTCCAAAATTTGTGTATATCATATACTATAGTGTATATCAAACTACTCTAAATGACCAGCATATTAAAATCATCTTATAATTATCAAGTGGTTGATGAAACGTTAATTTTTGCATCTTCCTCTTGTTCTCAGGTGTGTATTCTTTTGGCCTCTTTACCACCACCATCTTTGCCAATGCAGGGCAGGTAGTGACTGGAAACCAGACACCTCACTTCCTGTCTACATGCCGGCCAAACTACACCGCACTGGGCTGCCATTCAGCGCTGCAGTACATCACAGAGCGGAGAGCCTGCACCGGAAACCCGTACCTCATCACCTCTGCCCGCAAATCATTCCCCTCGAAGGACGCGGCACTGAGTATGTACTCCGCTGTCTATACGGTGGTGAGTATACATCAGACACGACACAGCGTATGTAGAAATCACTGTCATCCCTGACTCTCCTTCATCAGTGCTGCTGATATATATATATATATATATTAGAATTTATTTTATTTTTTACCCATGATGGCAAAACCCAGTTTACAATATTACAATATCATTTCCTAAGACATTTTTGTTTGTTAAAGAAATTCATCATTCTATTCACCAGTGTGGTGTTTAATTAATTATAATACAATGAAAAACATAATATAGTAAATCATTATTAATGTCAATTTTAAAAAAAAATATTTTAGATATTTTTTATTAGATTTTTTTTTTGCCATGATAGCAAAACTGCAATTTAATTCCTTTATATATTTTATGTTTTTGAAAGAAATTCATACTTCTAATAACCAAATGTGCCATTTAATTAATCAAACTACAAAAAAAAAAAACACACATAATAATTACAAATGTTTAAAATAACTGTTTTATATTTTTAGATATTTTTAAAATGACGTTTTTGTGCTGTGATGGCAATTTATAATATAATTTCTTAAGATTTTTTTTTATTTTGAAAGAAATTCATAATTCTATTCACCAATGTAGCATTTAATTCATCAAAATATGATAAAAAATATTAAAACAGTATATAATCTGTAATGTTTAAAATAACTGTCTTATATTTTGAGATAATTTTAAAATTAAATGTTTTGCTGTGATGCCAAACCCCAAATTAAAATATAATTTCTTAAGATTTTTGTTTTTGAAAGAATCAATATACAGTACAAAGCAGTGATACTGTAAATGATTATTACTGTTTGAAATAACTGTTTTCTATTTTTAGATATTGTAAAATGAATTATGCTATGCTGTGATAGCAAAGCCCCATTTTCAGCAAGCATTAATCCAGTGTACTAAGGAAAGCGTGTGTTATATAACCCTTAAGAAATGATCATAATGTGTTGATTTGGTACTCAAGATCTTTTTCCTATTATTAGCACACTTGAGAATGATTATGCAGCTTTAATGAAGTGTGGAGACGGCAGTGGTGCAGTGTCTTTCGCACTTTACTGAAGTATAGAGCACACTTGTATTTCTTGCAAGTCGGGTTTAAAAAGAGTTTAAAAAGAGCCAAAACAAACAAGTTTCTCCAGAAACCTATTAGCCCTATTAGTGTGTAGATCTTTTAAGGGATGATGTCTATTCCATAGACTACTCAATGTAACCAGCACAGAGAAAAGTGAACAGCCCGGACATCAGGATGAGGAGGACATCAGAGTCATAGTTTGAGAAACAGCTAGAAGCTTCATTGAGCAGCACACAATAAACTCCTGAACAGTGAAGAGAAGACTTTTGAAGTAAAAACACACCTAACACAAATAAAAGGATAGAATGGGCAAAGTTTAGTTGGCAAATGAGTATTATGCATGGATAAATCTATGTTTGAGGTGCTGTGAGAAGCACCCTACAACAAATGTTGTATATTGCATAATGTTACACTGAATTGTAAACAGCTGAGCGAATTGTCGTGAAATATGTGTGTTTATGCGATGCATACCAATGTGTATTTTTGCAGATGTATGTAACGCTGGTATGGAAGACTAAAGGCACAAGGCTGACCAAACCCACTCTCTGTCTGACTCTTGTGTCATTGGCTGTTCTGGTGGGCATCGTGCGTGTAGCTGAGTACCGCAACCACTGGTCTGATGTTCTCGCTGGATATCTCACTGGAGGAGCTATCGCTGCTTTTCTGGTGAGAATCTGACAACCTTGGAGACCAGAACATACATACAGCGCAGCCAGACTGTTCAGTGTATTCTTCAACTAAATGTATGCACTATCATTCAAAAGATCGGGGTCAGTAAGATGTTACAAAAGATTTCTAATCAATACTGTTCTTTTGAACTTTCTATTGATCAAACAGATTTTTTGCAGTTTCTACAAAAACATTAAGCAGCACAACTGTTTTCAACATTGATAATAATTGAAACGTTTCTTGAGCAGCGAATCAGCATATTAGAATGAATTCTGAAGGGTCATGTGACACTGAAGACTGATGCTGAAAATTTAGCTTCGCCATCTCAGGAATGAATTACATTTTTTAAATGTATTAAAATAGAAAACTATGGAAGCTTGTTTCCGCCACAGAATAAAACATTTTAAGAGATAATTGCGACTTTTTATCTCACAATTGCGAGTTTACATCTCGCAATTCTGACTTTATTTCTCAGAATTTTGAGATATAAAGTCAGAATTGCGTGAAATAAAGTCGCAATTGCGTGTTCTAAAGTCAGAATTGCGAGATATAAAGTCAGAATTGCGTGAAATAAAGTCGCAATTGTGTCTTATAAAGTCAGAATTCTGACTTTTTTTCTCGCAATTGCGACTTTATATCACGCAATTCTGACTTTATAATACGCAATTGGGAGATATAAAGTCAGAATTGCATGATATAAAGTCTAAATTGCGTGTTATAAAGTCAGAATTGTGAGATAAACTATTCTGAGGTTAAAAAAAAAAAGTCAGTCTTTTTTTCCCCTTAGAATTGGACTTTATATCTCACAATTCTGAGAAAATATGTCAGAATTTCTTTATATCTTTATATCTTGCAATTCTGACTTTATAACACACAATTGCGACTTTATTTCACGCAATTCTGACTTTATATCTCAAAATTCTGAGAAATAAAGTCAGAATTGCGAGATGTAAACTCGCAATTGTGAGATAAAAAGTCGCAATTATCATTTAAATTTTTTTCTTTTGTGGCGGAAACAAGCTTCCATAGAAAACAGTTATTTTAAATTGTGATAATATTTCACAATATTACTGTTTTGATCAAATAAATACAGCCTTGAATAGGTGAGTGTAAGAGACTTCTGTCAAAAACATTAAACAATCTTACCTAAATCTTATCTTACTGTAATAATTTTGAGCATGCAATAAGATAGTAAGTCATTGTACTACATTGCATCTATACAACATCAATGAATAGCTAGAATTTGCATCATAAACGGCACCGTTGTTACATGCATAATTTGTAAATTCATCACAAACCTTACCACTTTGGTTGTACAAGGGCTTATGAACAATATTAGTTCAAAAAGAATGCCAGAAAATCCACCCTGAAATAAGACTATTTCATCGAACTAAGATCTAAATTTCACACATTCTTGCAAACTATTTAGGAATGAATAGTGTGTGAATTGACATACATCTAAAGTCTCACGCCATGCCAGAGGGTGAAACAGGACATTACTCTGAGCACAGGCCTGTTTAACAGCTAATACTAGTACTCAGATGTTTAGTAAGTCTGCAGCTAATCCACTGGCTTTAGACTGCATCCTTCATCCTCTTAGTACAATCACAACATGCCAAGGCTGAACATGCTCTGGGCATAAACCCTTAATCCTGCATTGTCATACAGTAAATACCTTGTACATTTTTGTTGCCATTGTTAACCTCCCCTCTTGGTACACCTCTAGGTCTCGTGCGTGATCAATAACTTCAAGCAGACCCAGATTTATCTGCCCCCCTTACCGCCCCCTGTGCACCCTCAGCGCCTGGAGCCCTCGCTCAACATGCCCATGGTGGCCATGCCCTGCGTAGAGAGTCCACTCGAAAAGTTAAGTGGCCCTCAGGTAAGGGGTGATGGGTGGGTGCATTTGACACCAGGATTGGGAGGGGAAGTGTGGGAACTCTAACTACTAACTGTACTGTATAATAATGTGCCTATTCTTCTACTGAATCAGATCTGCTATCCACATACTTGTGGTTTTAAAATAGCCGTGAATTATTGGATCCAACACTGGTTTGAGACTGTTGTGTAAAGACGCTGGGTTGATTTTGATTTCACCCTATTTGGGTTAATAATCATTCGTAATCAGTAACCCAACAGTGCTGGTTTTGGAATGCAAACGTGAACGAGCACATCACGCAAGTTCAAACAGTTCAAGTTAAACTTCGCCTATCCATGTTCGTGCCGCTCATGAGAGGAATATGTGTGGAAAGTAGAACAAAACAAGGAGTGTTTTCTCTCACTCGAACAGTGGCCGGTGATAACTGGAAAGGGACTTGAGAGTGATTAAAGTGCCCCAATTATGCTTTTTCAAATATTACCTTTCATGCAGTGTGTAATATAGCTTCAAGTTTCATAGATCAAAGTGGACGATTGTCTCCTAAAACACAGATTTGATTCTGAACTGCCAAAAGAAGTCGTCATCTATGTAGGTTTGGAACAAATTTGCATAATGCCAGCCTATGGTCTTCATCGGCTGCCCGCGAACAACGTCTACTTTGAGCCTCAAACACTGTAGTTTTAGCTGAGAAGCAACATGTTGTAGCAACATGTGTTGTCATCATGTTGAGAACACACTGTTTTCTGTGCTGCGAATCCACTTTGCATGCACTTCCAAAGGATGAGGACTCGCACTGGAATTGATACGGTGAAACCGACTGTAATAAGGTTCAAGGATGAAGGGAAAAGAAGTCAGGGCAGCGAGAATATTTTTCAAATGTATTTATTAAACTACTCACATCAGCACATCAACTCAAATAACTTTCATTCAGCTTGACTGAACTCAGGTACATCTCTCTCTCTGTCCATCCAGGTCGGCCTTTGTCTTATATCCTGTCTCTCCACCAATTACTAGAATCAGAGACAGGTGTTAGTCATCATGCACTTGACCCAGTTCTTACTGAGTCTCCGCACTCTCTCTCCTGTTGCAGACCTCGCTTTATCACTCCCCCCCGCCACACCAACGGCATCATTACTGTTCGTATCACTGTGTATCAAGTGCTGAGGAAGCCTCCGGAGCTGAAATTCAGATATGGTAGTGAGGGTCTCATTTTTAACGCGCTGCAATCAGTAGACCAATCATAACAGACTGGGCCATCTGACCAATCACAGCAGAGTAGGCTCTCGGAAAGGAAGGGTTTAGAGAGACTGGAGTCTTGATTGAACCGTTTCAGACACTGTGAGAAAAGAGGTGATGCTTCAATGTATATATATATATTTTTACATTGGATGCATGTAAACCTGTTGTAGGAGACCTCTAAAACAAAAGGAGGAATGTTTAAAATAGCATTATGGGGCACTTTAAAAACACTTTTATCCTATCAATACGCTATAATACACAGATTATTCTCACTTTTAAGTGTTTATTACAAAGCTTCAGTCTGTGTGTTTCTTCCCTTATGAAAAAAATGTTTATTCAAGTGTGCTATAGTATCCTTTTTTAAACTAAAATAAGAAAGTATACTTTCAGTCTACTTTTATGTACTTCTCAGAAATATACTTAAAATTGCACTTAATTATACTTGACTTATACTGACAGAAGTATAAATATAATAATATTTAAGTCTAAGTGTATTTGGCCTATACTTGTACTCAATCCTTTGATTGAGATATACTTAAAAGTATAATGAAGTACACTTGGCTTGTAGTTGTGTTTACTCTTTTGATTGAGTTGCCATTAAATACTTTTTTCACATAGAAGGAAATATTGATTTTAAAGAAAACAGATATGACGTTAATTCTGAGTATTTGAATTTTTGTGTTGGCTAGTCCACTGGTATATTTACTTCAATCCTACTTTTCTCTTTCCCCGCCACTGACTGAAATGTCCTGCTATCCATGTTTTCATGGCGCTATTCAACGGGCGCTATTAGGCTATTATTACGCAGGTGAAGAAGAAGCAGAAACAATTCATGGAAGATTGCTTACACAAATCATTAAACAGCATACAAGTTCAAAACTGCTGACGTTACCGAATGAAATGTTGAACCCAATGTTGAATGAATGCTGATGGACTCCATCTACTCCATCTGTGTTTTGATCATCATTCTGAATCCCATCCAGAGTCTTTGACAAAAATATGTCGGTTTTGATTTGATGGTGAATTTAACGTAAGCTATTCAATATTCAATATGTTTATTTCATAAATAGACATTTATCCTAACTTTTTGACCCATTTTTTTAACCCATTTTTGACCCATAATGCAAATGACCATTTTTTTATTTAGAGTGATATCCAGGATTTTTTTGGTTATGAAGGGGAATTTGGTGCACTGTGTTTGCTGGTTTCAAAGTTTAGCTCTGTTCCAGCATTTTAAGGCATCATATGCTTTAGATGCTCCACGAGATATCAGTCACCTTGTGTTGTGCAGATTCTAAGCACACATTGCATCCTTCAGTGGTTAAATGTCACCTTAAAGGAGAACTCCGGTCAATTTTAACATTGAGCTCATTTTTTTGTACATTTGGAGTGCTGTCAGTACAGAGAACAACGACAAAAATCGGTGTTGCCTACACCGTGTGATCCTCGTTTTAAAATTTGCACCCTGTTGACTCCAATGGGGCATGAATGGCGGGTGAATCTGACTGCAGTAGATGTGAAAGAAATATGTTTATTCAGCCAGCGCACATACCTGTATTTACATCCTGTTTTCGGTCGAAGTCCACAGTAATCGATTGTCGAGTTCACGCGCATAGGTTTAGTACCTATGATCACGCGCGTGAACTCGACAATCGACTACTGTGGACTTCGACCGAAAATAGGATGTAAATACAGGTATGTGCGCTGGCTGAATAAACATCATTTTTTATATATTTCTTTCACATCTACTGCAGTCAGATTCACCCGCGTTCACTCAGAAGGAATCACTCACATGACCTGTGCACTTGTAATGACACATCAAGGATGTTAAGAGGCTAAAAGCAGGTTTAAAACTTGCCCCATTGAAGTCAACAGGGTGCAAATTTTAAAAAGAGGATAACTCGGTGTAGGCAACACCGATTTTTGTCGTTGTTCTCTGTACTGACAGCACTCCAAATGTACAAAAAAATGAGCTCAATGTTAAAATTGACCGGAGTTCTCCTTTAACCCTGTTCTCTCTCACACACACTCTTCAGAAACGCTTTGTTTTTCTTTGCTCAGCAGGTTCCAGGGGTTTTATACACAGGCATCACATGACCATCAGCCATACCTGGCCCCCGCCCCTCCCGATGTCCTGATCCACTCACGTCGCTCCATCTCCAGCGCAGTCTAGACATGCCTTCAGAATATTCCACCTGCGCCCGCCCTAGACCCTCTCTCACAAGATCATACTCCACTCAGGTCTAGCGGCTCCTGAACTCACCTCTGCTGACAGAGACAATATCACAGCAATATCCACACATTTCAATCGGGAATATCGTTTTTTAACGTGACCGTTTCATGTTTATCTGAATCCTTTTAGTTTCAGTCTCTTGTCTTTTGGGCGTTTATTTTGAAAGGAAAGTGTTAATTATCTTCCACCTCTGTAATTTTGCAGATTATTAATGGCCGATGTTGACATATGAACATTTTATGTACATTCTAAGAAGATTTTCTCATCTAACAGCCATACAGAAACTGAATATCAACTGTGAAATTTAAGATTTAAACATTCAACTTTTACTGATGTTTAAGAGTGAAAAGTGGAAACAAACAATTCTATTTTTGGAAATATGGATTGGTAGGATGTAGCAATCTACTAGTAAATGTATTTGAAAGATAATAAATAGATTATTAGCACTATTTTTATGGCTAAGTATTTCGGTTAAGTATCCATGGAAAAAAAAATTATTATTCAGAAATAGGGTCATATGAGTCAAAACTATAGTTGTACAGAGACCGTTTTCAAGACTATAATATATTTAAGTATATTTCAGCACCAGTAAGATGGGATGTATAGGATGTAGCAAATGTTTTATATCTTACATTGTATAAAATGTGAATGTTTTTCCCTTGGAAATTTCCTGTTAGGATTATTGACGTGTTAAGTCAATTTAGTGATATAATCCAGAACCAAAAATCCAGAGACTAAGGAATTACCTCAGGTTTCATCCTAAGGTTAACGGGCTACATCTGCCGACTGTCCGTGTCTCACCATAAGATTATATCATTTTTGTAAATAACTGTATTTTTCACATCATTTTTGGCATTTTACATACAAATTGCTATGTTATCATTGAACAACTTTAGAATTTACTGATCACCTGTGCAAGAGACTTATGTGAAACACACATCTGTGATTTTTTTTTTTTTTTTTAGAGAGAGAGAGAGAGATTATGAAAACTGACATTGTGAAACTGAACAGAGGGAAATATTCTGTTAAGCTTGTTATCAGACATTTTGTCTATTGATGTTATTTTGTAAGCCAGCATTTTTCTACATAGTATGTCCACTGAAGAGAGTGAGATAAACCTCTGTGTGTAACATGGTGCTTGAATGTGACTGTTCAGGTAAAGCTACCCTTTCATTTTGTAAAAAAAAAGAAGAAGCAAATTGTTCAATATGAAGACAGATGATTCTTGCGAAACAGATCAACTGACTGTTAATTAAACATTTAATTAAAAGGAAACGGCTTGAACTTTTAATTGCAGATTGCCCCCTGGCAGATACTGGATGTAATCTGGATTACGTAATCAGATTCCAAAAATGAAGTACTTGTTATTATAATATATTTCATTTTAAAATACTCATACAATTACTTTTTGATTGATTACATATTCACAAAATGGCAATAAATTATTCAGAATTTATTGATTCTCCCTTTTCATCTTTATAAATGCTCCTTTCTAAAAAAGCCTATGCTTATATATGTTCAGAAGGTCTTCCAGGTTTGTGGAAATGCACACACAGACCAACGACTAGTCATGAGCCGGTCACTGAAAACTGAGAGCCACATGGCATTTGATCACTGGATTTACAGAAATCATTTCACTTTTAAGAAGTTTTTTTATTTGTTTTGTTTTTTCCCCTACATAGCACCATCAACTACTGACGAACACATTATTGATTATCACTCAATAATTAAATTATCACTCACCGGGTAATTTAACCACGTATAGAACTATGACTTTGAAAGGCTTAGAGTACTCTGCAAAAAAAAAAAAAAAACATCCCAACGCTTATTAGAGCAGTCGTGTAGTGATTGTTTTCACCATCAGAGGGCGCTGCAAGCTACACTGATTACTTGGTCACGCACCGCTACTTCATCCATGAAGAACCAAGAGGAGAGCAGAGCACACATGTACGTAACCAAACAGTTGCTGGGCCCCATTGACTTCCATACTATTTTTTTTTAAATATCTTCTTTTGTGTTCAGCAGAAGAAAGAAGTTCATACAGGTTTGGAACAACATGAGGGTGAGTAAATTATTGATTTGAAATAGAAATTAGACATGCATTTTTATACTGTCACTTCCTTGCTAAATAAAAGTATTAATTTATATGTGTATATAGGCTATATATACACATATATACACACACACGTATATATATATATATATACACACCACCTACTTTATTATGTACACCTTGGTAGTATCAGTTTGGACCCCCTTTTGCCTTCAGAACTGCCTTAATTCTTAATGGCATAGATTCAACAAGGTGCTGGAAACATTCCTCAGAGATTTCTCCAGTTCCAACACATCCCAAAGGTGTTCTATTGGATTGAGATCTGGTGACTGTGGAGGCCATTCCCAGACAGCAACATTAGTGTCGGCCCAGATCCGGCCCACATCTGGTATGTGTGGAATCCACGTGTACCAGATGTGGGCCGGATCTGGGCCGACACTAATGTTGCTGTCTGGGTTTGAGTATAGTGATCTCACTGTCATGTTCAAGAAACCAGTTTGAGATGATTTGAGCTTTGTGACATGGTGTGTTAACCTGCTGGAAGTGGCCATCAGAAGATGGGTACACTGTGGTCAGGAAGGGATGGACATGGTCAGCAACAATACTCAGGTAGGCTGTGGCATTTAAATGCTCAATTACTTAGTGGGCCAAGAAAATATTTACACACCATTACACAACCATTGATTTATTAATCTCTTTCTATCAGCTCAAACCAGTCTGTCCATTCCCCTCTGACCTTTGGCTTCAACAAGGCATTTTATCCCACAGAACTGCCACTCTCTGGATATTTTCTCTTTGTCGGACTCCACAAACCCTAGAGATGGCTGTGTGAAAATCCAGACCAGCCCGCCTGGCACCAACAACCATGCCACGTTTAAAGTCTACATGGCTAAATGCGCTGAGTTGCCGCCATATGATTGGCTGATTAGATATTTGCATTAACAAGCAGTCGAACTGGTGTACCTAATAAAGTGGCCAGTGAGTGTATGTATGCAGTATAGTAGCATGTCACATTGCAGGACACTGCTGTGTCGTGTCGTGTCGTGTCATCTGCTCAGTATGCTCTCTTTCTCCCTCTGGGAGTAAAAACGACAGTAAACTGCATCAGGCTGAGAATAGCTGAGACAATAGCATGGCTAGATCACTTCATTATCATCTCAAGTAACACACCCTACGTACGCTGGTTGTGTTCATGGATAAGATTACAGATGCCACATTTTATATGAAGCAGAACACAGCTGAGCAATGTTCAAGTTTAGAAATCTCATTTGCTGTCTGCTTATCTGGTGTGAGGTCATGTAGCAACAAGTCTTCTCTTGAAAATTGATCTCTATCTTTCATGCCAATGAGTATTTCAGATGAAGAGGAGAAAGAATAGTAATCCAAAACCTCTGCTGCCTTAACTACAGCTCATGCTTTCACTGTGTTTGCGTCTCTTTCATACCATATAAGGAAGAATCAACCCATGCACCTGAGGCCTGTAGACTCATACCTATGCTTGTCGGTGTGCTCAGGGCCAACTAGGTTTTAATCTGTTTTGCTGCTGCCATTTGTTTTGTTGCTTTCCGTAAAATAAAACGCTCTTTCAATTTAGCATAAGATTACTTGGACGAATCTGTTTGTTGCCTGAGCTTCTCTGTGACCCTACATGAACTTTGACTTTTTGATTTTTCCATAAAGGAGGACTGTTTACTTAGTTGACAATAACAGCAACATCATTTACAGTAATCAATGCACATATCTGGCAACCCCTGATTGACACACAGAGAAAAATGCAATATCTATAAACGCCCATGAAGATAATCTGTCAGTAGTTTACAGGCCAGTTTATCATATAGTTGTCACCTGACCAGTGTTTTCTATTTTATGATATCCAATGGGTGACTCATGTTAAAAGCATAGGTTCACTTTAGTCTCTCTCTCTCTCTCTCTCTCTCCACCTCCACAGTAAGACTCTTTAAATAGGGAAAAACCACTGCAGGTACAGACAAATCTCTGCATTCCTTCACCAGCCTTCCTGCACTCCAGCTTCCTGCATTTAGGCTAATATTCTATAAACTCCATCTGAACTACAAAAGATATTATGATTTTTGTATAATTATAGTAGTAATTTAAGTAATTATGTGTGTAAAGTCCATTTTGATGATGTTTTTATGAACAGTTGTTGTGAATAACTGACATAGGCCGTAGTGAAGTTTGAGAAGACTTGGTGAAAATGCTTCTATTTAGCATTTGTTTTCATTACCAATTAGCCTATATTTTCAGCATAACATTTTTTTTTTAACATTTAGTGGAAATATATGGAAATTTGTGAGCTTTTTTATGTGAAAATGTTCAAATTCAAAATATTTAATTCATATTTTAATTCCTTTGTTTATTTCCAGTATTATCTATTATAGGCTATTAATTTTTATTATTTTTTTTATACATTTTTCTTGCGTATGCATGTAGGCTGCATATTGCTTGTATATTTTATAAGTAACAATTTAAAATTCTAAAACTTGTTTATTTCCTTGATATATAAACCTAACCTCCTAACCATAGACTGTAAAAGGTCATAACCAAACATCACTGTTTGGCATAATAATGGGCGCGCTAAATAAATGACCAATCAATGAAAGCACATGTCTTGATTGACACTTTTAAAGAAGCGCTAAATCAAATGGGCGGGACATTGGGGTTTGTCGACGTTTTATAGCCACGCCCACACAGCTGATTTAAGAGTCAGAGGGAGTTTGCTGAGAGAAGTGAGAGGAAACTAGAGAGCAGGACGCCGATGAGCAAGTAGGAAAGTATCACAAACCCCAGAGATTTTCGGATACATTTGTCTCAGCTGTGTCATTCTTCCTAATAAAAAAATTATTGGGATTTGGCATTGGGTCTTCTCAACAAACGGCGCCTGAGGCAAAAGAGGTGAGTGAATTTTCAACATTCAGCCACATTCTCAGAGTTTCTCACCTGAGCGCGCACCTGAACCTGTTCTGCACAATCAGCCCATGCACGCGCGTGTAGCTGTGCTACTCGATGAAGTGATACAAATATTTTAAGTAAAACAAAAGAAAGTTATTAATAGTCTTAATTTAGGTAGACTCCGTGAAACAAATTACAAACCAGAATATTATGACATGTTACTTTTTTATTAATATTTTCTTTACCGTTACCCAAAATAATGTAAAGTAGAGTGCACGAGAAACTCCCCTATCAGTAGCATCTGAGTTCAGGTGATCTGTCTGTCTGTCTGTCTGTCTGTCTGCTCTTTGCAACACGCCCAGTTTGCTTTGAGACCGGTTTCTAGCAGTAGATACGACCTGATTTGCTCAGCCCTGAGGACACACATTCAGCCCTGACGCGGAACAAGAGACCTTAACTGTTATGCAACAGTGCCAGTTGCAAAGTTACATTATTGTGTCTTAATTTCATTGTGAGGTATTTTGCACTAGAGCGGTTTCACCTTGCACTGCATAAAATGCTCTGTTCGTGAGCATTGTGTGTTGCTGTTGTTGACTTCATCTCAGAGCTGTTGACATTTGATCTATAAGCAAGGATTGAACACACGCCAAGATCAGTGGGATGAGAGAACATGCTGATGGAGGGATAAAATAAGGTATGGCACTGCAGGTGACCACTGTGACGGCAGGACAGGCTCACTGGTAAACTCACACTTTAAGAGTGAATCTTATCAAAACATATCCCATAAATGACCCCTTTCAAATAAATTACACACACATTGTTTTCATGTTTTATGGGGACTTTCCATAGACACAATGATTTTTATTCTGAACAAACTGTATATGTTATCCCCTTACACTAACCCACACCCCTAAACCTACCCATCACAGAAAACTTTCTGCCAAAAACATCACTACTTATGATTTATTAGCTCATGAGGACCAAAAAACTGTCCCCACAAGGATTTCAGATGTTGATTTTCTTGATTTTGGTTCAAATATAATGGATATTTTAGTCTTGTGTTGGCCAAATATGCCCACATTTGAGTGAATTTCTCCATTGTAATAAGCACAATTAACTAGTTTCAGGCTGTTTTCTGTGGTTCTGCTTCTGTTACACTTATTAATTTCAGACAGCAAGCTCTAACATGTTGCCTTCTAAGGTCTTGCATTAAAGCGCAAGAGGAAGTGTGTCAGTGTGCTGAAGCAACTTTTCAATATCAACATGTTCAACCATTTCACTATTTTGTTGTGTCACGGATGGCTGTTTGTTCCTCTTTTCTCAACTATGATTAACTCTTTTGTCCCTTAAATGTATATTACACACTCATAGGTAGTTCCTTTTTTATTCTTGGAATCGGATGACAACCTGTGGTGGGTCAACCCAACAAAGGTGCATGTCATGTGCAGGCGCACGTGCGGTCATCTGCATTTAATCACAGTGACTGTGTTTGAGCTGCTAATGAACTTGCAGACAGAGATGACACCCTGCTAATCTCCTTATCCCTTCGTCTCAACAGTACACTAAAGCTGTGCTGTTGTCATCCATTTTCACTTTCTAGATGCCTCTCTTAAGTGCTGTCATTGGTACTCCCACACTTCATTTGGCATCTTGTTGGCCTTTTTCCCCACTTTGGTTGAATTGGCAGATTTAAATCAGTTTAGAGGTCACTGACAGGAAGTACTTTCATAGTCTGAATAGGCAAGAGAACTTTGACTCCCAGAAGCCTCTCTTTCCCTCCCCCCGAGGGATGGGTATATGTGGGTCACATGAGAGAAATCCTAACTGTAGGGCACTTATATAATTCTCAGAAAAAAAAAAGGAAATATAAATATTACTTATTTTATTTGCATTACATTTATCCATTAACCTTATTACAAATTCTCAACTGGTGGTTAGGGATACCTTATCTTTAATCTTGAGTAACATTGGTATGATATTCATATTATGTATATTAGGATTTAGCCATTTAAGCTTTGGAAAAGAACTAGTCTCTGCTGTCAAAGGAACTTGCATAATTATTCATCTGATGTTTCTTATCTGCCATCTGAATATGTCTTAAGTGTACAAAGATACCTAAGGATGTTACTCTTAATTTCTGAGTTCTGGAGTCTTCCGCAGGGTGTGGCGGGTCATGAAATTGTCTGTCTGAACTTGTTTAGGAATTACTCCTTCAGTGCAGATTTTCTCTCCACTTCAAAGCAATAGGAGCTTGTGTCTTGTGTATGTTTGCATCAGCACACAGTAGGTTAAGGAATTTTAACACACACTAGCTAAGTGTGTGCATGACACCATAAATGCTCAAAGTTATGGTTATATGGAAACTGGCTCTCTACGTCACTAATAATTGCATTGATGCATAGTTCTGTGCACAAAATTGTGCATGCACAATTTCTTCAGAATTCACAAGACACTTTTCATATACATTTATAATATAAAATGTGTTTGTAAATTCTAAACATTTTTGGGAATCTGGGATTTTAAAATGTGGCGTTTAAATTGATTGTAGATTTTATCCTAAATTGTGAACTGTTTGCTGAATCATGATTTCTGCATGAATATGTTTAACATGCACAAACCCACTTACTGTTTGTGTTTTACCACTTTCCATGTTAGTCAGACTTGGTTTCTAGCCCAACACAAACATTACCAAGCAGCACTTGTATTTGGTGATCTGAAGTTACAAAACACAGTTTGATGGTATTCTGAAATGAGTGTGGGAATTTAATGGAATTCTTATAATTAGGGGTTGTTAAAGGAATTTACTTTCAAGGATAAATGGGGGTGTCACTCTGTAGATGTTTGCGTACAATTGAGGAGATTAATTTCTTCGTCACTCGTCATTCTGGTTTTAATTCTCGGTGTTACTGTGACATCCTGCATAACTCTTTAAAACCACGAAACCATTAAATTCTACCATAAACAATTTCTTTCTTTCTTGTACGTAGTCAAAATGTCAGACGCAGAGAAGTTCCTCTATGCCGACCGCAACACTGTCAACGACCCTTTGGCGCAGGCAGACTGGTCCTCTAAGAAGCTGGTATGGGTTCCCTCAGAGAAGCTCGGCTTTGAGGCCGGCTCCATCAAAGAGGAGACTGGAGATGAGTGTCTTGTGGAGCTGGCTGACTCAGGCAAGAAGATCAAGGTGAGCAAGGATGACATCCAGAAGATGAACCCACCCAAGTTCAGCAAGGTGGAGGATATGGCGGAGCTCACCTGCCTGAATGAAGCGTCTGTTCTGCACAACCTGAGGGAGAGATACTACTCTGGGCTCATCTATGTAAGTCTGTCTGGATTTTTTCTGATGCATCAAAGAATAGTTTAATTTACTTTGAAACAATTTTCACTCAGAAATTGTCATTTGTAAAATTTACTAGCAAAGAATCTGCAAGTAACATTGAATCAAATGTGAAATTTTGGAAGACTAAAATAGTATTTTCTCGTAAAACGTACTCCAACAGTCTTTGTAAAAAGGGATTTTTCAAAGTTGTAAGTGAGTGTAGGTTGACAAATGAACACTTTGACAGTGCAGAAAACTAATATAGAAAATGCACAATTGTTTCATGTAGTTGCATCATTAAACCATGAATCATCTAATGCCAAGATATTTGTAGTTCCTAATTGGTTAGTTTATAAAGAGTGAGTATCTGTCAAGAAGATTAGTCAATCGGCTTGAAACGAATGTGCTTTTTGTGATGAATGGCATGTGTAAATCATTGTTTCAGACATACTCTGGGCTCTTCTGTGTGGTAATAAACCCGTATAAGCATCTGCCTATCTACACGGAGGAGATCGTAGAGATGTACAAAGGCAAGAAGAGGCATGAGATGCCCCCTCATATCTACGCCATCACAGATACTGCCTACAGGAGTATGATGCAGGGTGAGAACAATCCCTGCGTGACGCTATTAATCAGGCTAAAATGGCACTTCTGTTCATGCGATGGAGCACTGTTAATTGATTTCTTTCTTCTTTTTTTTTAGATCGTGAGGATCAGTCCATATTGTGCACGTAAGCTTGACTTGGCACTTGTGATATACCAGTAATAAAATAGTATTAAAATAGCCAGCATTGTATCTTATTTTAAACTTAAATTAAATTATTCCCCAGGGGTGAATCTGGTGCTGGAAAAACTGAAAACACCAAAAAAGTCATTCAGTACCTTGCTCATGTAGCATCATCCTTCAAAACAAAGAAAGATCAAGTGAGTACAAGACTTTTTTTTTCCTCAGGGTTGTGGCACAGCCGGTGTTGCATGTGCTCACAACATACAAGAGTTGTGTATTAACAGTATTCAGGTTTGAATCCGACCTGCTTCATTCCCCCATCTTACCCTACACTCAGATATGCAACTCTTTTGTGCACTGAGGTGCCATTAACACATTACATGGATTCAGTCATGGAAAAGTCATCACAAGTGAATATTGATTCGTGTGCACAACCGCCAGATAAGACGAGTGCTGATTGTCATGGCAGAGCTGCTCATAAATGACCACATCCATTTTTAATATAAGCTATTCTGTCTCCAGCCCCCTTCGTGGTAAATGTTTTGTTGATGTCAGGTTTATCTCTTCCTATTCTTTATCCTCCTTTCTTTTTTTTCTTTTCTTTTTTTTGTTGAACTCTTCCTCCCACAGAGGTTTAATACTCTTCTCTCTGTCATTTGGACAAGGAAGTCAGAATTCTGTGTTTTCACATTCCTGTATCAGGCCTAGACCTGTTCCCACGGGATCTCTAATGACTTTGTGAATACCTGCATATGCGTTCATGGTTTATAATACACTAGGCCCTTTTTTAAAGAACTGCAAGCATCCAATTGTTTAATGTTGCCCCATATGGTTGAAAATGTTTTAAATTTGAGTCCCCCTTCATTTGTGTCCATATTGAGCCTTTCTCTCTCTCTCTATAATCCTGCAGAGCAGTGTCTCCCTGTCACATGTGAGTTCAACCATACCTTCCTTCACTTTTCCTGCTGTATACACCCACTTTTCTGGTCATGCGACTGGTTTTCTACAGGCTTAATTATATGGTGTTATGTTGCAAAGTCCTCCTAACTGCTTCGGCTAATGCATATTCTAACACTGGTGTAGAACAAAGTTTAATGCACGTATGGTTTTTAGCATTATAAATGTAGTGGAAGAATGTACTCGCCTGCAAAAATGGGCATCAGTAGTCTGGCAAAGCTTTCACTTGCAAATCTGTGATCTTGGTCTACAGTGCATTGATGGTTTGGTACCTTTGTTTCAAGATGTTGTCTGTTTCACTAATGGTCTATTAGTTCCTGAAATTGTGAGTTGTAACTTTAAATGCGCTCATCCCCTTTTATCAACGATTTGTCTGCCAGGGTGAGTTGGAAAAACAGTTGCTACAGGCCAACCCAATTCTTGAGGCCTTTGGCAATGCCAAGACAGTGAAGAACGATAATTCTTCTCGATTTGTAAGTGTGCACAGACCAATCCAATTGACTCCTTTTTAAAGGGTCCCACTAAGTTTTGACATGAATCAATATGAGCTTTTTTATTCACAGGGAAAGTTTATCAGGATCAACTTCGATGTCAATGGTTACATCGTTGGAGCCAATATTGAGACCTGTATCCTTTTTATTGACTGAACCACCACTTAGGAAACTGAAATGTGTATTGTTAGCTTGTTGCCATTTTAAAGGGTTCATACAGAATATGTTTGACTTATTCTGTTAATCCCCTAACAAGCGTTTTTCAGATCTGTTAGAGAAGTCTCGTGCGATCAGGCAGGCCAAAGATGAGCGGGCCTTCCATATTTTCTATTACTTGCTATCAGGAGCAGGAGACAAATTGCGTGGTGAGGACCATTTCATGCAATGAACACATTTAAGCTATGAATTCTTTAAAATCATACATGCAGTGTTAGGGCCAACTTTTTGTTAAAATGAACATATAAATCTTTTCTTAATGTGAATTTAATGCTGAATACCCATGTGACAGTGTAGTATGCTCTAGGACTAAAGGAAAGTTTATAAAATTTGTTCTCTACTCTACAGCTGAGCTGTGCCTAGAGGACTACAATAAGTACCGTTTCATGTCGAATGGAAATGTAACTATCACTGGACAACAGGATAAAGAACTGTTTGCTGAAACCATAGATGCCTTCAGGATTATGGGCATCCCTGAGGAGGAGCAGACAGGTATAGAGACTCAAAGGCACTCTTTCATCTGTAATCACTCTACAGTGTGTTTAAAGGGGTGATTAACTGAGAAATCTTTTTCTTGAGCTTTTGACATATAAGAGGTCATCATACAATAAGAATATCCTGTAAGTTTCAGAACTGAAAACTTCCTTGTTAGTCCAATAAAAGCTTTTATTGACACCAGGCACAGCGAACGACAGGTTTTTCAAAGTGGGGGTCTATGACGTCAAAGGGTATCAAACAACACCTCCGCAGAAGATGATCAACGCCTACTTCAACACTGCCTGTTTAGCCCCAGCCACCGATTTGCGCATTACATGAAACTCATTATAATATGTAAAACTGTTATCCAATCATAGCAGTGGGCGTTTACTTCCAAGTCTTCAATGTGGCACGGCCATAAAAACCGAGCGTTTCAGGAGCTAGGCTCAAAACCAGGGTAGAAAATAGCCTATAGGCTATTACTTAGTCATTTTGATGTTTTTGAAAGTAAAAACCAAGTGAACGTCATAAGTTGACTTCAGACAACAATATACTTTTTTTTTTTTTTTTTTTTTTAAAGCCAGTACATGACCTCTTTAATCACCTAAAGTTGTGATGTCTTTCATGAATCGAGTGAAAGTTCACCAGTTTCTCATGCTGAGAACTATTCAGTATAGCTACTCGAAGTTTGGGGTTTAACTTATTGAGGGGTGATGTTTGTTATTGCCTCATGTCTGAGGAAATGTAATGCATGTTCTGTTAATGTGTCCCAGGTCTTTTGAAGGTGGTGTCTGCTGTGCTGCAGCTTGGAAACATGAGTTTTAAGAAGGAACGCAACTCTGACCAAGCCTCCATGCCCGATGACACAGGTCTCACTTTCTTCATTAACTTGCTCTACAAATTAGTCCCAAGTTCATTTCATTACCAGTACTTGTATTTGCACCAAAAATGGCAGAATGCACATTCTGTTGTTATTCATATTGCTTATTCTAGACTGGAATCAAACCTTTTTTTCTGAGCTCTAAATGTCTTGTCCTTTTTTTCTTTTTCTTTTCTTTTTTATCAGCTGCCCAAAAGGTGTCCCATCTCTTGGGCATGAATGTGACTGATTTCACACGTGCCATTCTCACACCACGCATCAAAGTGGGCCGTGATTGCGTTCAGAAGGCTCAGACTCAGGAACAGGCTGAGTTTGCGGTGGAGGCACTGGCCAAAGCCACGTATGAGAGATTGTTTCGCTGGTTGGTTATGCGTATCAACAAAGCTTTAGACAAGACCAAGCGTCAGGGTGCTTCTTTTATCGGAATCCTGGACATCGCTGGATTTGAGATCTTCGAGGTGTGAAAGTGTTGTGAGGAAAAACAAAAAATTTGTCTCGATTTATAATTGGCCATTTTGATTAACTCTTTTTCTCTTTGTAGCTGAACTCATTTGAGCAGCTCTGCATCAACTACACCAACGAGAAGCTTCAGCAGCTGTTCAACCACACCATGTTCATCCTGGAGCAGGAGGAGTACCAGCGTGAAGGCATTGAATGGAGCTTCATCGACTTCGGCCTTGACCTGCAGCCCTGCATTGAACTCATTGAGAAGCCTGTAGGTTTATTCTTTTTTTTTTCTTTTTTTAAACTTTGTAGAATTTCTCTCGCTTCAAACCCTCCTGCATGCCTTGATTTAAAAAAAAAAAAAAACTATTCCTCAGTGTCTCTCTCTCTTTTTTCCATCAGAATGGTCCTCCTGGAATCCTGGCTCTGTTGGATGAGGAGTGCTGGTTTCCCAAAGCCACAGACAAATCCTTTGTGGAGAAAGTAGTCCAGGAACTGGGCAACAACCCAAAATTTCAAAAGCCCAAAAAGCTCAAAGATGATGCTGACTTCTGTATCATTCACTATGCTGGCAAAGTAAGGGCTCTTGTGTGTCTTAAATACTGGGATTAGCTTCATATGTTGGTAAAGTGATCCTGTGGACGTCTGTAATATTTATCATGAAGTCATATTTGTTAAGCAATGTCTGTGGAAATTGCTGAGGCGGGCAACTGAATTCAGGCATCACAATATTATAAAGCACAGTATGAAACGTGAATTCATTTAGACATTTACATGCTCTAGAACATTACATTTCCCTCAACATTTAAATCTAATCCCATCTGAATAAGGTTGAAGAGGAGAATTTTTCTTTTAAAAGTGTATCATTTATGTGTCTGTCTGGTCCTCCACAGGTTGATTACAAGGCTACTGAATGGCTAATGAAAAACATGGACCCTCTGAATGACAATGTGGCAACTCTGCTTAACCAGTCATTGGACAAGTTTGTGTCTGAGCTCTGGAAAGATGGTATGAGACTCTGCAGATGACTAAACATTAGATTGATTTAAGGAATGTTAATTTGAGTATTTCAGATGTCACTAATGTCTAAAAAGTTTTGACGACAATCCACCTGCTGCATTGAGCTTTTGTTGGTCAGGCTTTTAGGTCGTCATAGAGAAAAGTGAGTCTGATTCTGCCAGTGTGTAATATGCAGGTTGTCTGCTACTGTTCATTCTGGACACTAAAAGACTCCACAATTAAACATGAAAAGTCATCTTAAACACTCTTGTGTTGGTTTCCTGCATAATGTGTTTTTTTTGTGTGTGTTTCTTTTCATCAGTGGACCGAATTGTGGGATTAGACAAGGTAGCTGGAATGGCTGAATCATTGCATGGAGCTGTCAAGACTCGTAAGGGAATGTTCCGTACAGTAGGACAACTGTACAAAGAGCAGCTAACAAATCTGATGACCACCCTCAGAAATACCAATCCTAACTTTGTCCGATGCATAATCCCCAACCATGAGAAGAAGGTGTGAAGAGAGAAACTTTACACCCCATCCCATCCTCAAAACATTTGTATAGCCAGGTGGTCCATGCCTCTTTTGTGGCCTCCAACAATTAAGTCTCTGCTCTTCTCTTCTAGGCTGGTAAATTGGCACACAACCTGGTTCTAGAACAACTAAGATGTAATGGAGTTCTAGAAGGAATTCGGATCTGTAGACAAGGGTTCCCCAACCGCATTGTCTTCCAAGAGTTCAGACAAAGGTATTTTGGATTATCATGAATGTTGAGTATTTGAACTGCTTGTCTGGCGTAGTACTGCTTTTATACTACGTAGCAGGGAATTATGCATACCCAGAATTCAGGGCTTGACTTTAGTATCTATAGACTTCTTGAATCATCTTATTCCTTGTAGTCTCTAAATTATTTTTCCCAAATGTAATTTCAGATATGAGATCCTCACGCCAAATGCCATCCCCAAGGGCTTTATGGATGGGAAGCAGGCCTGTGTCCTCATGGTAAGAGTTGATGCACACCATTATGTAACTCTAAGATAATTGATCCTTTATTGTTTAATTTATTGTAATGTATTTTCTCTCCCAGATCAAGGCTCTGGAGCTGGATTCGAACTTGTACCGGATAGGTCAAAGTAAAGTGTTCTTCAGGGCTGGTGTTCTTGCCCACCTGGAAGAGGAGAGAGATATGAAGATCACTGATGTCATCATCACCTTCCAGGCCTGGTGTAGAGGCTATGTTGCTAGGAGGTAGATGTATTTAAACGTATACATTTATACAGATCGGTTTTCCAGGACACCACAGCTAGGAGAGATTTGAAGCACTAAAAATTATTGTCTGTGTTTGCAACCTTGGCTGATAATTTCTAAATGACTCTGAAAGGTTGTCTTGTATGATAGATGATTGAAGATGTCTGTGAGGTGTTAATTTAAACAGGAATGTTAGACTGACAACTTAAGGTTTGTTTTACATAGAGCCTTTGCTAAGAGGCAGCAGCAGCTGAATGCCATGAGGGTGATCCAGAGGAACTGTGCAGCCTATTTGAAACTCAGAAATTGGCATTGGTGGCGACTCTTTACCAAGGTACACATAGGTTCAAAAATCTGTATGTTTATTAGAGGTCAACCAGAGATGTAAAAGCAATGTCTCCACTTTTCTTTCTTCAGGTAAAGCCTTTACTGCAGGTGACCAGACAAGAAGAGGAAATGGTCGCTAGGGAGGAAGAGCTGGTCAAGATGAAGGAGAGACAGCAGCAGGCTGAAGACCAGCTGAAAGAGTTTGAGAACAAACAACAACAGGTGTGTATGGTGGTGGGTTTTTTCCTCACTACAAGATGACTCTTTATTCTCTCTTGGTGTCCATAAACATATCATTGTTATTCCCTGTAACAGTTAAATTCAGAGAAGATGGCTCTTCAGGAGCAGTTGCAGGCGGAGACCGAACTGTGTCAAGAGGCTGAAGAGATGAGGTCACGTCTTGCTACACGCTTGCATGAGCTGGAGGATGTCCTGCATGACCTGGAGTCCCGCTTGGAGGAAGAGGAGGAGAGAGTCACACAGTTTCATACAGAGAAGAAGAAGATGCAACAGAACATTTCGGTGAGAGGAAGTTTGAATGAAATTGACCTCCCAAATACATACTTCATACAAAGTTAGTTGATTTGTGTTCAATTGTAATTGAAGAACCTAAAATCCTTTCTCAGGATCTGGAGCAGCAACTGGATGAAGAAGAGGCTGCCAGACAGAAGCTGCAATTGGAGAAAGTCACCATGGATTCCAAGATGAAGAAGATTGAGGAGGACATTATGATTCTTGATGACCAAAACTCCAAACTTGCCAAGGTCTGACAAGAATGTGTTCTGCCTTTACATAAATCAACAATGAAGTAGTTTCAAGTCCACATTTCAGAAATTGGGGGAATCAAAATATGGTTTTGCGATTCTTGCCCCGAACAATTCAATTAATGCTACACAAATGTTGTAGTATTTAACTACTACAATATCTTTCTCCTGAAAGTGTTTTACTACACATGGAAACGGTTCACCTCTTATGACTGCATAATCTGCTGCAAAAACTATTTAGTGCTGCTTGTCCTGATAGTGATGGTTGTATGCGGGTATATGATCTTACAGGAGAAAAAGCAGCTGGAGGAGAGAGTGTCTGAGTTCACCACTAACCTGGCTGAAGAGGAAGAGAAATCCAAGAGTTTGCAGAAACTCAAGAACAAACATGAGGCAATGATTACTGACCTGGAGGGTAAGTATATATTCATGACCCTCAAATAATTATGAAGCAGGATTTTGAAAACGCACATCTAAAGCCAGCCCAAGAATGCGGATGACAAAAACTTGAGTATGATGTCTCTTTATTGCTGTATTTGCAGCAACAAAGAATTGTTGCAGTGTTCTCTTTGCTACATCTCCATACACCTTAATTGTTCACATCTCTCCTTCACATTCTCAGATCGTTTAAGGAAGGAAGAGAAGACGAGGCAAGAGTTGGAGAAGAACAGGCGAAAGCTGGAGGGCGACTCTACAGAGCTGCATGATCAGATCGCAGAGCTGCAGGCTCAGATTGCAGAGCTCCGTGCCCAACTGGCCAAGAAAGAGGAAGAGCTCCAGGCTGCACTCGCAAGGTGAGTGAAAAGTTTGGTAGCTGTAATTTGAGGTTTTCGTTGAACTGTCCCTCACTGCCACTTCCACTTCTGTCTTAACACTTTTTACCTTAATTGGGTTTTTGTTCCAGCTACATTTTTGTAATTTGTTTGTTTTTTGTTGTAGGATTGAAGAGGAAGCTGCTCTGAAGAACGCTGCCCAGAAAAACATTCGTGAGCTTGAGGCCCAGCTCTCAGAGTTGCAGGAAGATCTGGAGCTGGAGAAAGCTGCCCGTGCTAAAGCCGAGAAACAACGCAGGGACCTGGGAGAGGAGCTGGAAGCTCTGAAGACAGAACTTGAGGACACGCTGGACTCTACTGCTGCTCAGCAAGAACTCAGGTCAGCCATGAGAAAAACTGACTGGGCTTGACTTATTTGAGATTTTTGCAACAACTTGTTTCTTCATTTCCAAAGATACAAATTTAAAACTTATGTTTTGTGGTCAAATTCTGGCTGGTAATTACACAAAGGGGTCATTCTTGTCATGTCATTCTTATGGGACAATGAAGGCATTGCAATGTCCTAGATCACTTTAAAAATGCTTTTCTTCCTGTCTGAAGGGCAAAGAGAGAGACTGAAGTGACTCTGCTGAAGAAGACTCTGGAAGATGAGGCTCGTTCACATGAACAGATGCTAGGTGAAGTGCGACAGAAACACAACCAGGCCTTTGAGGAGCTCAATGAACAGCTTGAACAGTCCAAGAGGGTGAGACCATGTGCCTCTCCTAAAGCATTGATGGATTTTAATGATGCTGCTTTAATAATAATAATAATAATTAGGGAGTGGAAATCTTGCAAAAAATGTGCTGATCTTTTGATTCTCATTTAAAAAGGTGCTGCAATTATTACAACTTAGTGTCTCTCTGAGAAGTGTACATTTTCTTTCCACTCACAAAAGCAAACTTTCTAGAAAGTGTTAACTAACACTCACTGTTGTGTCCCTCAGAATAAAGCATCTGTGGAAAAAGCTAAACAGGCTCTGGAGAGTGAACGCAATGAGCTTCAGATTGAACTTAAGTCACTGTCCCAAGGTAAAAATGATTCTGAGCACCGCAGGAAGAAAGCCGAATCACAGCTCCAGGAGCTGCAAGTCAAACACGTAGAGAGTGAGAGACAGAAACAGGAACTGGCTGATAAAGTGGCTAAAATGCAGGTATTGAGACTAAAATTTGCAATTATACATCAAAGTATAAAAATCTCCTGTCTGAGATCCATTTAGAGCAAACTTGTGCCTACTTTAATGCACACAATATAATTATAATAATATTTTTTTTATGTTTAGGTGGAGCTTGATGCTCTTCAGGGATCCCTAAGCAAGGTGGAGAGCAAATCCATCAAAGCTGCCAAAGATTGTTCTACTGTTGAATCTCAACTTAAAGACGCGCAGGTACAACTTGGTCATACACTATAGTGCATCATTCACAGACACTTATCACTGGAGCTTGCTGAGTGATTGTACTGTTGGTCACAAGTAGTTCCTGCTTGCCCTAAAATAAATGTTGGCTTACTCACAGATGTTGCAGGTAAAAATAAGACTTCATTCTGAATTGGTTTATATTGTTTTCCTATGTGGTTAGGCGTTGTTGGAGGAGGAGACCAGGCAGAAGCTTGCGCTCTCTACTCGTCTTCGGCAAATGGAGGATGAACAGAACAACCTGAAAGAGATGCTGGAGGAGGAAGAGGAGAGCAAGAAAAATGTTGAGAAGCAGCTGTACACTGCTCAAGCTCAGGTGTGTGTGCCCTTGAGTCGGTGGACACGATCTGGTGGATGATAATGCTGGCCTAGGACCAGTTTGTGTTCGAGAACTTTCTTATTCCACTTAGATTTTTAGATTAGAAATGTTATTCTGTTTTTTTGGTTTGTTTCAGTTGGCAGAGATGAAGAAAAAGGTTGAGCTAGAGGCCCAAAGCCTGGAGAGCTTGGAGGATGGGAAAAAGAAATTGCAGAGAGAGGTGGAAGGCATCATGCAGCAGTTGGAGGAGAGGAATGCTGGCTACGATAAACTGGAGAAAACCAAGACCCGTATACAGCGGGAGCTAGATGATGTCCTGGTAGACCAAGATCATCTGCGTCAGACCGTTCAGGAGCTGGAACGCAAGCAGAAAAAGTTTGACCAGGTAGAGAACAGTATTTACAGTATTATACTGGAAATGGAGCAGAAATGTATTTATGAACGTGTCATAGGGTATTTCAAATGCTGATACTCTGGGTGTTTTCTGCAAGTTATAAAAATAACTGGTAACTCCTTATTTTAGTGTCTGTTACATGCAGTAACTATATTAATTTCATGCAAATAACCCCAAACCTAATTCTAACCCTAGTGTCAGTACATGTAGTTACTTATTACTCAATACTTAAATGTATAATTACAGTGTAACAAAGATCTTAAAAATAGTGTAACGAAATCCTTTTTGATCACCTTCACAGTCTAGCAGTCCTTTGTAATAAAATACCTTAATTTGTGCAGCTGCTGGCGGAGGAGAAGAATATCTCTCTGAAGTACGCTGAGGAAAGGGATCGTGCCGAGGCAGAGGCCCGTGAGAAGGAGACCAGAACTCTGACTCTGACCCGAGAGCTGGAGGCCATTACTGATTTGAAGGACGAACTGGAGCGGGTCAACAAGCAGCTCAGAACTGAGATGGAGGACCTGATGTCATCCAAGGATGACGCTGGCAAGAGTGTATGTGAAACACAAGCATTACATGTCTAGAATGTGTTAAAGTCCCCCTGTAGTAAATTTTACCCCTTAACTCATCCTTGATCACCAAAATGACATTTAAGGTTTCCTTTTTTTTTTTCTTTTTTTTTTATGCTTTAAAATAGCTTGAATGGAACTACACCCTTCCCTCATTTAGTATGAGATTCTATGAATATGCAAATTAGCCCCACCTCCACTCACACCAGAGCAGAGATCCACTCACTGACGATCACACGTTGATGTGATTGGTTACAAGGTAGTTTGTGACGTCAGAAACACCAGTGATTTCAAACAGTGTTTTTGAGACTATCTTTGGTTCACTGCAGTTTTAAGGAGAAAATACTCAACAATGGTGTGAGTGTTGACTTTATGAATTTGCACATGGTTTGTCTTAAAGCATATTGAAAGCACCACATAGACACATAAACAATGTTAAAAGCTTGATTTTTACCACAGGGGGACTTTAAGACCACTGTTCCAAAACCCAAAGCTGCTAGCCTAGACATTGAAGATCTAAAGTAAAACAACTAAGATTGCTGCTTTTGGTCAATTTACAGCAGTGAAGGCAGGTTGAGAATGAAATAAGTACATTTCTTTCATTACCAAAAACGACTTATTCGAATGGTTCAACTGTTCATTTATTCAAGAGTAAAAAATGGCTTTAGAGCATGCTAACTGTTCTGGAACAGAGCTAATGTCTACAAGCCAAGATATAACCAAAGCATCTGTTAAATTAAAGTTTAAATATGTAATTATTCCTTGAGGATTTTGTAAGTGAATTATGAAATCTTTAAAGTCTTCCGCCTTGCATTTAAAATAAAATGTATAGTCTCTGAAGGTCTAGCTAATTGTGGTAAACCAGAGTGTTTATTTCTAATTTGCATGAGGTAAGCTTCATTGTTTGTCTGGTGGGCAAATATAGCACTCTCATCCGGTGCGCTTTGGCAACAATTTGCTAAAAAGGACATGATTAATTCTTACCACTTATCTTAGTTGTGCTCAAACTTTTGTTCTTTTCTTTAAAGGTGCATGAGCTTGAGCGGGCCAAGCGAGGAATGGAACAGCAGTTAGAGGAAATGAAGACTCAGCTAGAGGAGTTGGAGGATGAACTGCAGCTCACGGAAGATGCCAAGCTGCGTCTGGAGGTCAACATGCAGGCCATGAAGGCTCAGTTTGACCGAGACCTGCAGGCCAGAGATGAGCAGGGTGAGGAGAAACGGAAGCAGCTAGTCAAACAGGTATGTGCTCACCTGCCCAATGCAGAACAATGTTAATCTATGAGATGCTGATAAATGTTGGGTAACTGGGAAATAATGCACAAACTACTGATATTGTAATTGATTATGTTAGGTGCGTGAGATGGAAATGGAGCTTGAGGATGAGCGGAAACAGCGGGTTCAGGCCGTATCTGTGCGCAAGAAGCTTGAGCTGGATCTGTCAGAGTTGGCTGCTCAGATCGACTCTTCCAACAAGGCTCGAGATGAGGCCCTCAAACAGCTCAAGAAACTACAGGTAAGGAACTACACATATACATTCTGCATGGGCATTACTTTTGTATTAAATTGGTGGGGATTTTTGGTTTCTAGAACCAGAGATCAGGTCTCTACTTTTGCCTGATGAATAAAAATGCAATTGGAGTACATAAACCTGACATGGTATCCGTGTCATTCCCTCTTTTGTTTTGCAGGCCCAGATGAAAGAACAGATGAGAGAGTTTGAGGAACTGCGTCTATCCAGAGACGAAGTTCTTAACCAGGCCAAAGAAAACGAGCGCAAGATCAAGAGCATGGAGGCTGAGATCATTCAGCTACATGAGGTTTGTCTTGTACTTTTTCAGGTTGGATCAGAATTGTACTGCAACTAGAAATGAATTCTAGGGTAAATTTGAGTGTTAGTTTAGACTGAAAGGATTCTTTATGGAAGAATTAGGCATGTGGAAAATGTTTCCTTTTTATCTCTGTAGGATCTGGCTGCTGCTGACAGAGCAAAGAGACAAATCCAGCAAGAACGAGATGAGCTACAGGATGAGATCAATAGCCAGAATTCCAAGAAGTGAGTTACCTGCTGCTATTGTGATGTGTTGTCTGGTAGGGTATCATGCACCAAACTGTTAGTCCTAGAAAATCAAAGTATATTGGGTATCTTATAGTGTGGAGTGGTTTAAATGTGCTTTTTCTTTCTCTCTCTGTCAGCTCACTGAGCAGCGACGAGAGGAGAAGAATTGAGGCACGTATTGCTCAGCTTGAGGAGGAACTCGAGGAAGAACATCTCAACGTGGAGCTGGTCAATGATCGACTGAAGAAAGCAACACTGCAGGTAGAGTACTAGGAGCTTAATGAGTTACTCTCATCCAAAGTGTTCCCAATTTCAGCTATCATATGTTCATCATGATGCTCTGCTGCTAATGGCTTTATTTTGTTTGAACCACAGGCTGAACAGGTTACAGTGGAGTTGTCTGCAGAGCGTGGTAATAGCCAGCGTCTGGAGGGTTTGCGCTCTCAGCTGGACCGCCAGAACAAGGACCTAAAGCAGAAGCTTCAGGAGTTGGAAGTGGCTGTAAAGAGCAAGTACAAGTCCACCATTGCTGCACTGGAGGCCAAGATCCCACAGCTCGAAGAGCAGTTGGATATTGAGATGAAGTGAGTAATGGTAGAGAGATGGTTTGTGTAGATTATTAGAAGCAACTTTCATACTCCACAGGGACTGGGATACTACACGGATATCCGCTATAGTATAGACTATAGAGCACCTCAATTTCCCCAGTAAAAGGTCTTTGTTAACCTTCCTCAGTGACACTTCTAAGTGTCTGTGCTTAACTCTTCAGGGAGAGGCAGCAGTCCACTAAACAGGTGCGACGTGTGGAGAAGAAACTCAAAGAGCTGTTACTGCAGGTTGAGGATGAGAGACGCAATGCTGATCAATTCAAAAATGAGGTGGGTTTTGGACTGCATTTAAAATGCAATAAGCTTGTTCAAACTAGTTCAAAGCCAAGGGATGATCTTCATTTGATCTTAAGAGGAAATTTCTCAAATGATGACGATTTGATTTAAAAAAAAAAAAAAACCTGTGCAGTAAATTTAAATTCCATGTCCGTTTTGTCGCCATTGTCGTCTTTATCTTGAGTGCAGTTCATAATGAAATCTTCCTCTGTCAGTCTGAGAAGCTGAACACTCGTATGAAGCAGTTGAAGAGGCAGCTAGAGGAGACCGAGGAGGAAGCGGCTCGAGCTAATGCCTCCCGCAGGAAGATGCAGAGAGAGCTGGAAGATGCCACGGAGTCTGCTAATGCTATGAACCGAGAGGTCAGCACCCTAAAGAACAAACTCAGGTGTGTAATCCGCTGCTTCGTGATAGTCATGGTATCATTTCTCTGCCAACATCACTTTTAAACTTACTGACAAATCCGTCTGAAACGTTTGTACCTTTCTATGCCACATATTTAGTGTTTATATAAAACTTATGTCTTCTCCAGGCGAGGAGATTTCACTGTCAACGTACGCCGTGCAGTTGGACGCGCTGGTGTGGAAAGTGATGAGGAGAACGATCTGAAAAGTGAGGGATCAGAGCCAACTCCTGAGTAAATTTCAGTGTATGAAAGCTGAGCCCATTGGTGTACCAGATGAGCTATTTTCCTCCAAGCTTGTCTTGTCTGTCTAAATGATTTTTGAATGCTCTGAAGGCAACTGTATCATTAATGGGGGTTTCACTGCAATTTTCAATGTTTTAAAGCAGTTTTTGGGCCAAACAATTATCTGAGCCATTAGACTAAATTTGCATTCAAGATAAAAAAAAAAGCCATTTAACTTTCCAATGAGACTGCAACTGGTCATTTGGCCTAATCTGTTTTACCCTGTTGATAACTGCCTTGAAATGCCTTGAATAAATATTGGCTATTTATATTTTACATGGGAGTATTTATCCATTTACAAGGTAAATTAAATGTTTGGAAATTTTTATAATTGATAATGGGAAGAAATTTCCTTTTGTAATATTACGTAATCCAAGATTTGCAAGATATTACCCATCAAAGAGATTCATCTTCCAGCAGTTTTGTTTCAAGAGCACTTCAGCACCAATTAAGCCTTTTTCTAATTATTTCACTGTCACTTTTCCACCTCATGGTTTAAAATTAAGACTGTTTGCCTTAATTACATAAATATTGTTTGTTTTGTGAGTTCTCACTCAGGACTTGTATGCCACATTATTATGAACTATTTGCAAGGTTTTTTTTTTTTTTTTTAGTTTTTTTTGCATGATGTTTTGAAGTTCACACTTTAGGTGGTGGGTGTGTAAAAAAAATTAATTTGTATTTGTCAACTTTTTATTTTTGGTACTTTTCAAGTGCATTTGCTAACATGCCTCTCTTTCATACAGTATTTTTGCTAGCATTATACTCCCCCTTTTTCTGTATGTTTGTAACAGATGTGATAGACCTATAAATTGTCAAACTTCCAGTGAAATTGTAGTGGACTGACTGTATTTGGAACAATTGAAATTATTTTCCTCTCACTTTTAATGTCACATGATTTCATTGCTTCTGATTAAAGTTTTGTCTTTTGTACTCTCAATTTTACCCCTAATATTTCTCCAAACACAGTATTTCATTAAAGACATCGATTTTTGGTAACTGGTAACTGTCAAAGAGTTTTCTTAATGAATGCAGTGAACTAATGGTTAAAGTTCTGTGCTGTGTAGGTTAAAACCTTAGAAGGGCTCATCCATGAGGAAAAACACCAGGCTGCTTCTATAGAGGCTGTTTCTGTAATGAATGTACTACTTTATTAAATTTGTGAATGAATGTACTGCAGTAAACTGGATTTTATTTATATTTATACTAAGATTCAACCAATAAATACAAATACAGTAGTTCAGTCTGGTAATATTAGAGGGCAAACTATTTAAATCTCTATTTTAACCATGACTTTAATTCCAAAATGATGCATAATTCAGTTTTGTTAAATGTAACGTTACTACAAGAGATTAAAGCAATGTTAAAGGGATAGTTCACCCAAAAGTGAAAATTCTGTCATCTGTTCCCCATCAAGTTGTTCCAAAACTGTGAATTAATTTCTTCTGCAGAACACTTTGGAAGATATTTAGAAGAATATGGGTAATTAACCCGTTGATGGGCCCCACTGACTTCCAGGCATATGGCCTATGGAGAGAAAAAACGTTGGAAGTCAATAGGGCCCATCAACGGTTTAATTACCCGTATTCTTCAAAATATTTTTTGTGTTCAGCAGAGGAAATTAATTCATACAGATTTGGAACAACTTGAGGGTGAGTAAATTATGACAATGTTTTTATTTTTGGGTGAACTATCCCTTTCAATGAGTCACTTTGTAAGAGATGGGAACACATATACCTCAACGTTCCAGCGGGAGGCATCGCGGCTCACACATCAAGTGTCTCTAGCCGGAGCACGTGTGGACACCGGCACCGCTGGAATAATCGAGCTGAAACCGGTTCTTGCCCGTTGTTCTGGACCGACAGAGACTACGCAAACTTTACGCAGGAGTTACGCAAACAACGCAGAACTTTCTTGCGCGAGCGTACAGCGTAGCTCCAAACTCACAGATCACGGTCTCCGCGGAGCAATGTGATATTGAAAACTTGTGTAACCTACACACGACTGCTGTTTCACCTGCAGTTTAGCAGCCCTGTAACATGTATTGATTGCTTGAAAGGAAATGACGCAGTTTTAGACATCGAAAAACAGAACTATTGAATGTAAGTTAAAGTTTGTTGATTATGATGGAGTGAACGGGGACTGTGTTAGCATTGCTACCGGCTAACTGACAGAAATCAGCTGACCTGTGTTGCACCACTCTATTTCCAATATTTTCGTTGTGTATATTGTCAGTTTTGTGTTTTACGAAGACAGCAGCATATGATGCGTTGTTAGCCGTTGCCGATTGTTTGAAACGCGTTATGCTTGGTCAGAAGAATTAGCATTAGCTTTCACTCCGATCTGACTTAGTAACGTTAGCCTAGTTTGTAACTTATACATTTTACATTTATTTCTGTGGCGTGCGGCACATTTCTCCATGTTTATGTAAGATTTCATGAATGAAATGGTGGTTTCTGTGTGTAAATTCGTCGGCCATCTCCTTTGCACTGTTGACAGCTGTGTAGAGTGACAGAAAGAGCGAGAATCATGATGAAGATCAGTCCTCATTCACTGTTTCTCTTCGGTCCTTAACAGACAGGTAAATATTAAATAGAACTTAAATCTGTCTGACAGCCTCTTATTTTATTTAGATGCTTTAATACACGTCACTCTAGCTGATTCTGTATTTGATTCTGTGCTTGGTTTTGTGTGAAATTAGCAGTGGTTATTTAATTAATCAGGTTGGGTATTAAATTAATTTCTCCTTCATGCAGTCTGGAATCTTAGCTTTGACGGGTAAGAAGACATCACGACGGCCATAGAGGAGATAAAAAGGAGGGAGTTGAGCTCTTCCTCTGTGCAAGCTTCATCATCCTCCTCTTCATCCGCAATGGAGCTTGCCCTGGTGAGTTTGTGGTATATTGCTGTGTGCTTTGTTCTGCTGAAGTTAAATGTATAAAGTGTTGAATGTCTGTAACCTGACAGTTGATTCAGCAGGCTTTTTAATACTTCAAGGTCATGCTTTTCTAATATAATCTACATTACAGATTGATTGCATTACATTAACTTCTGCTTGAATGTGTGACTTTCTATTCAGGAAATAATAGTAATCTAAATGGGTTTATGGGGCCGAGAAGAGGTCAACATACAATGCAATTAGCAATGATACCAAAAGAATCACACCCAACATTCCTGAAAATAAGTGAACATTTTTTTTTTACACAATATTAACTTAAAATTTGCATATTTCACCAAGAAGGTAGTCGTATTGAAACGGATGCGTGCAGGAGAAACTTCCACTTGTGTTAACTGATCATGATTAACTCAAAATGGCCAAATAATTGGTCTGACTGACATATTAGTAGAGAAACGCAATCAGGGTTTGTTCTTTTGTTTCTTATTTGTAATTGTAGGCCCGAGAGAACGTGTATGTTATGATGACACTGTTTTCCCACCACATAAGCCGTTTTATGTGCTAATGTCATATAAAGATCTGAAAATAATTTTTTTTATGTGCAACTCTGCTGAACCTATGTTGGAATATTAGGATACATGCATCCAATGAATGACCCACATTTTCTCTGTCACATCCACACAAGCACACGCTAACGCACATATACATATGCCTTTGGCAACTGTATGACTCACGCTGTGCTGAAAGCACTTGATCCGGTGGAGAGGAACGCAAACGAGGAGAGTGAAACCACGGATGTGCGTTTAGGTGTAAAGGGGCGAGTGTGGAACAGCAGCGCTGAGAACGGCAGGCATGGAAGCTTGTGGATTTAAGCCGCTGAATCTTCTGCTGGGGGTGGGAGGGGGTTAAAGAGAGATTTCTGGGTGTTGTGTGTGAGAGGAGAGAGATATGGAGGCTTACTTTGTCATGTGCTGTTAACGGCAGCAGTAAGAGTGTGATAAAGAGAGATGCAAGAGAAAAAGGACCCTCAGCCCAAATCTGCCAGCAGCCTGGGAAAGGTAGGGCAGATTAGTCAGTGGCTCACTGTATGTTTCTCTAGTCAGTGTTTGTGTGTTTTTGTGTATCTCTGCGCAGCTGTGTGTGTGTGTGTGCATCTTCCCATCACTCGTGTCTTGCTGTTTTCGTGCTTCTAAATGAATCTCAGCACTCCGATTAGCCTGTCGGCAGAGCTCGAGTCTTAATGTGCATATCAGTATGCGTGTGATGATGCTGACAGTGTCAGTGTGTGATTGTGCATCTGTGTTGGATGTGATTCTCCGTGATCAATCTGTTTTGAAGTGAATTTATGTGTATTGCGTGGCCATGCACACTTTCAAAATGTTTTCATTTGCATACATGTACATGCAAATGATGCCGTGTATTGTAAGGTTTGGCGTCCATGCAGGGCACCAAATGTAGAATGGATATTCAGTGTGTGAGAATATCCTTTTATCTGGGCTGTCAGTGTTGGTCACTGTGGTATTTTTAGTGTTCCTGCAGTAGATGGTGACTTTTGTGTTGAGAAAATTGCAGTTTTTGTACCCGAGCCTGTTAAAGGGGGCATAACATGAAAAACAGGATTTTTCTTGCTCTTTTGAAATGTAACTTTAACAGTGCAAAGCTTCCTCCCTAGTCCACACAGAACATGAAAACCAAGATGTTGTTCATTATCGTGAATCGTCATGGTTATGGTTATGGACTCATTTTATTTTAATAATTAAAAAAACATGTGTAATCAATTGAATTAACAGTTTAAGGAATATTTTAAAATGTAATGATGAAATGAAAATATTAAAATTCCTTTTTCCAGTTGTCAAATGAAGTGCTGCATAATTTTATTATAAACAACAATATATTTCTGTCATCATTTCAAGTTAAACCAAACCTTTACTTTGGTTTATCTGTGTCATGCTTTTGAATAATTAATCCAAAAATTGCCAAATCCTGTGAATTCCTTTTTTATGCCTAGATTCCAAGATTCTTCGCGTGTTTTCCACATAGCGGCGGAAATCATAGGGCCCTATTTACATGTGAATGCTTGCTTGGTATTCAGGGACTTGGTGCTCATTAAAGAACAACATTTTTAAATTGTGTTGTTAGACATATTTAATTTTTAATGTGGTGCAAGAAATATTGACTAACCAATATTAGAAGTGGACTAAAGGGAAAATAAAATAAAATGGTACAAGCGTTGAATATGGCCACTTTAAAGTGCTTCCTGAATTATATTCTCTTAAACTGTTGTTTCATCAACTCATCTCACAATTATTTGCCTTCTCCTCTGCTGTCACCCCACATTTTATATCCATCCATTCATACTCTTATCTAGCTTTAACCTTTGTCTCCTCCTTCAGTCCTTGTTTTCTCAAATTCTGTCTTTCTTGGTTTGTTCTCTCAGGCTCACCCTGCCCTGAAGGCCTTCATGTGCGGCTCTCTCAGTGGCACCTGCTCCACTCTGCTGTTCCAGCCGTTGGATCTGGTGAAGACCAGACTGCAGACCCTGCAGAACAACATGCACCCGGGGTGAGACGCCACTGTGCGCTGTGACCCGCGCTGATCATGTCCTTGTGCCTTAATCTTTGTCTGGTGTTAGGAGTCAGTGCTGGGTTTCATGACTTGATGGGCAGATAATGAACATGTCCTGCACAGTTAAAATGCATAAGCATTAGGGATGCAGACTACAGATTTCTTTGTCATCATGATCGGCCGATCCCAATCATTCAAGCTTTATATAATATGTAAGCTCTCTGTTGACTCTTTACACCCTGAAGGCATTTTTAATAATTTCACATCTAAGGGACATACTTAAAAGTAGTGGCTTACAACTCTACAACAAAACAAGGTATCATCATGTATACGGTCTCATTTGATAGAAAACCTTGATTGAAAATAGATTATAATCATGTTTGGAGATTCTACGGCTACAACACTGCTGAGAAAATCCCAGTAGCCTATATATGACAGGTCATAATATCAAGTTTGACCTTGTTCTCAATCATGTCGACTGCATCTGGGCCAATTTTGTGTTGATATCTCAAAGCAATCAAAAGTAATGGCATACCATGGTAGCCTTTTCAAAGTGTTTTACTGAACATAAGAACTAATTACATGTGTAAACGCCACGAAACAAAAAAATATTTATAATTACATAGAATAAGTCAAATGTAATACGATTCTGGTTGATGATTTTCCAGCGCTGTACGGTAAATCAAGACCTGTCAATCTGAGCGATCGATTTTACATGACGTTGGAAAACACTGCGTCATGATCGCAACGCAATCGGAAACCAGAAGTGCTGTAGCTTTAGCCAAGCAGCATGTCATGTCTCTTCGTGAGGATTTTCTCAAGATCTACGCATCATGTTACGTTGTGTGTGTGTGGGCTCGTTTGAATCGAGACACCCTGCTCTAAATAAAGACGATTTACAATGGTATACTAATGTAGCAAAGCAGAATGTTGCACAAAAGCCTGTCTGTTCGGTTCGGTTCGGTGAGATTGGCCACATTTAGCAACTACTGATCGAATGCCAATGCCAATCTGTGGCAGATCGATCGGAGCATCCCATTTCTGTTGTCATTCTGACAAGGGGTAATTAACATGTCATAGATTATTACATAGATAATGACTTTAGACCTTGCAAGGGAAGCACCGTTATAGCCAAGTTTTGCCCCGTATAATTAATAATTAGTAATGTTTGCTAAGGCATGCATAAAGTTGAACAAAAGGGATTGGCATATTTGCACATAGCAGCGCACCAAAAACATTACCAACCACATAGCAGTACCCCAGCAACTCCATAGCAGCACACTAAATATTCAGAGCACTTTACCAACCACATTACACCCTAGCAACCGACTGTGAGGTTTTAGCCTGTGTTTTTTGGTAAGATGCGTGTGGAGTGTCATTGTGTCTGTGTTTATATAACTGTGGGCTCTCTGTATGCTGTGTGGGAGTGTCATGTGCTCTATTATTAAACTGTCTGCCTCTCTCAGCTTTGCAGAGAATAACATGGTCCCCCGTGTCAAATTGTTTAAGATTTTTGGCTCCTTCTGTCTGTTTTCACCCATCTTTGTCTCTCTGCCCATGATCATTTTTATTTTTGCCTTTGTCTCTCAGTGCTCCTAAAGTGGGAATGATTTCAGTGTTTTTAAACGTGATCCGCACAGAGAAGCTGTTTGGCCTGTGGAAGGGGGTTTCACCGGTAAGTCGACTGTGTTGGCTGACTTCTCCATTTCCTTGGTCCGCTCTCACTGTTTGATCTCACAACAGTGCTCTGATCTCAGACATGTGTCCTGTTCTTCATTTGTCAGAGTAGACGGCATATTTAATGTGACACAAACAAAAAGCCTCTCTTCAGTTTTCTAAAAAAATTAAATGAACATTTTCCAACAAAAAAAAAAAGATCATACAAGCAGTGTTTTCATAGCAATCGTTTAGTGCTTGTCGAACCCGACTAAATTAATTCAAGGCGCACGGTTTCATTAAGCAAAACTGTTTGTCTTTTACCTTAAGCGAGTCTCTTCTGAACTTTACTAATCTAATGTACGTGTGCCACTCAAACCAGCAACAGATAAAGGAGCAAACAATCATCTAAATCATACTGTACTTTACTGTTTGGTGATCATTCAACGTCAAAACATGATTACAGTGTATCAAACTGATTTGTCAGAGGTGAATATATGCAGGTTGAAAAGTGTTTTAGGTTCTTCTCATCATGTAAGCACGTTATCACTTCAAGAAAAAAGATAAAATAAAATAAAATATATTATAGATGACTATTATATACCAAATATAATGCTGAAAATAATGCTGTATGAACCATTTATGTTAAATATGTTCTGAAAAATCTACAGATAGGTTTGTGAGTCTGGAAAATTCCGGAAGTTTGAAATAAAAATGTGTAGGAACCCTGATTATTACATGTATGGTTATTACATACACATGGTTTTGTTTTTATATATCAATGAATGATTTCTGACTCACTGTTTCTCTCTATTTCTGTCCTGCAGTCATTCATGCGCTGCATCCCTGGTGTAGGGATTTACTTCAGCACATTTTACTCGCTGAAACAGCATTACTTCGAGGATGGGTCTCCGAGCGCTGGGGAGGCGGTGTTGCTCGGGGCAGGGGCTCGTTGTGTGGCCGGCGTGGCCATGCTGCCCATCACAGTCATTAAGACTCGCTTTGAGGTGAGGACCATTACTGAGACACTGCATATACATTGAAAATGCATGTTTTCGGGTGTACCTGTGTGTTTATTCCCCGCTGCACGTTTTATTTCAGAGCGGGCGGTACAATTACGTGAGCGTAGCTGGAGCTCTTAAAAGCGTGTGTCAGAACGAAGGCCCCAGGGCTCTTTACTCCGGGCTCACGGCGACTCTGCTCAGAGATGCTCCGTTCTCTGGCATCTATGTCATGTTCTATAGCCAGGCCAAAAAGGCTTTACCACAGGGTAAGCTTCTGATCAAATGAAAATGTGTGAAAGTGAAAATGATGTTGTTATCTGAGGGAT
The DNA here is from genome assembly GCF_951802725.1 of Rutilus rutilus. Classification (NCBI taxonomy): domain Eukaryota; kingdom Metazoa; phylum Chordata; class Actinopteri; order Cypriniformes; family Leuciscidae; genus Rutilus; species Rutilus rutilus. Next base: position 7,225,552 of record NC_140217.1, on the reverse strand, counting down.
GTGGGATTGTTTAATAATGTCTGCTCTCTCTCATTCACTCAGAGATCAGCTCATCACCCTTTGTCCCGCTGGTTAATTTTGGCTGTGGTGTGGTGGCTGGTATTTTGGCCTCTCTAGCCACTCAGCCAGCGGATGTGATCAAAACCCACATGCAAGTCAGCCCCGCATTGTATCGCAAGACCAGCGATGCTTTACGCCACGTTTATGCTGTAAGCGTCATGTTACTAGGGGTGGGCGACGTGACCAAATTCTTATTTCAGGATATGAGACATTTTATTTTATGATAACGATATGTATCATGATATAGTTATTATGTGTTATCTTATCTCATTTCTGTTATTTAAAATAAGAAAAATGAAGCAAATTACAAACAATAGGACAAATGCAATATAACAAAAATATGAATTCAACAAATTACGGTTTTCAGGGACAATAGGTTTATTTAACGTGTAGTTAGAATTAGTACAGAAATTTAATAATCAAAAATGTAAAAACTAAATATTGCATAGTCTTCACTGTATGAATTAAATATACATTTATTTATATTTAAATATAAATTAATAGAGCTAAAATAAAGTTATTCAGTCAAGAGCAGTAAGGTATTTTCTCTTTTTTTTTATTTACATTAATGAAACAGAGCAACTGGTAGGTATATTAGGCTGCTGTCACTTTAAGACCAGACGCACGGATCCGTTATACTGATACACATCTGGTTTACACCCAACTGTTTACTTTCACTTGAGCCATAACCGGCTGTATTTACATCTGTAATCGAGTGTGTATTCAAGCGCAATAAGACGTGAAAGAGAACTGAATTCACGATCGCATGCTGAGAGACGCGGATTTCTGTGAACGCGCTTACGCTGTGTGTCAGTCAGTGCTTGCACCGCATTGAGTTTTTTCACTGCTTATAACACATCGAGCACGTCCCAAATTTGCGATCGCCTTCTAAGAGAGGAAGGTTTTGGCAGTGTGCCAGTCAGCACGAGCACCGCACCGAGTTCCTTTTCAGAATAGATTGCACTAACTCTTTTTAACACCAAGCATGTCCCACTCTTTGTATTCTCATTTATGCATTTCATCAATCTAAAGTGTCAATAGTGCTATATTTACACACCGCGATATACACGATATAGCAAAATCTCTAACATGGTAGCGATATATATCGTCATACCGACCAGCCCTACATGCGACAAAACATATTTGTTGACCTTTGAAAATCTCTTCAAATATAAAGAAAAGTCTTGATACAAAATGTTATTTTTAAACACAGCATGAAATCAGTTCCCTAAAATACACTACCATTCAAAAGTTAGGCGTCTGTAAGATTTAAAAAAAAAAGAAATTAATACTTTTATTCAGCAAGGATGCATTAAATCAGAAGTGTCAGTAAAGACTTTATATTGCTGAATATAAATAATATATATAATCCTGAAAACAAATGTAGCATGGTTTCCACAAAAATATTAAGCAGCACAACCATTTTCAAACGAATGCAGCCGTGGTGTACATGAAAAGATCTTGCCAACCCAAACTTTTGAATGGTACCCTATTTACTTATTTTATAAATGTTCCTGGTGCAAGAATCATGATATTCTAAAATAGAAAAATGCAACTGAAAGATAATATGAAATCATAATAACATATCCTATCCAGTTCACTGATAAAATGAAGTCCCACCCAACATTATTTTCTTGACTTTGTCGCATTACAGAATTTAAATGTGTTCTGAATGTTGTTTTGTAGTTGTATAAGTCACAGGTTTGTTAAAGTAACTTCCCTTTCATTCGTTTCTCTGTTGTTTTAGAAGCACGGCTTGAGCGGGTTCTTTCGGGGGGCGGTTCCTCGTTCTCTGAGGAGAACCCTGATGGCTGCCATGGCCTGGACTGTGTACGAGCAGCTGATGGCACACATGGGCCTGAAGTCCTAAAGACACCTGACGCACTTTTTTTTTTGTAGACTTTTCAAACACTGGCAAAAGACGGCGTTCTGTCATCCTCGAAGAGTTGATCAAATTGAAAGCAGCTAATGTTGTCTGAGGTCCCGGTAATGGAAGGGTTGTGTGTATGTGTATGTGTTTTAAGTGTAGTGAGTCTTTACCCCATGACACCTCTGACAGTGACATTCCTAAATTGCCACATTGTGAGTTTGTCTGCCTTGTTGATGCTTGCGCACTGAAGAATACCAATGAGAGACAGACTGCTAAATCATGTGGCGTCAGCTCACGAGAAATCACTCCTCATGAGAAAATCCTCCTCACTAACCAATGAACTCAATATACCACATGACTGTGTCATTAAAAAGTGCCCACCCTTGCAGGTTTTTCGGAAATGCGAAAACTCTGTGTCTGAGACCATTAAGCCTAGTCCACCGAGTTGAAAATCCCTTTTAGTCGAGGATGAGGCAATCGGGTGTCCGAGACATGTTGACGTAATACTCCAGCGCTCCGACAATCAGACCGAATTACTCTAGAGCTGAGAAACTGAACTGACAACACATGACCGCCTCATCAACATACTCCGTTCCGAATAATAATTGCACGTCTTTATGCGATGATTTGTGCTGTTCTACTGATCTCCTGTGTTATATGACTGGATGGATTTATCAGTGCATTTCAGTACGCTGGGTTCTTTATTTTCTTGAACACTCACTGCTGGGCACAGACAAAGCCAGGGTTTGGATTGAATGAGACTGTAAGATTTAGACCTGGAGAAACACTTAATATTTAAGATGGAAACAAGTATAGCTCCTGAGAAAATGATGTTTGATGTGGAAAGGCAGCGAGAAATGATCATACTTAATTTATTGTATTTGCAAATGTGTTGTCGGACTATTTTAATTGCCGTTTTGTTGTATTGAGGTATTGTGTAATAACTGCTGTAAGATGCCATAGTATCATCAGTGGTGCAACTTTTTTATGTTAATTCTATTCTAATTTTAGGAAATCTGCCACGAACATGTCCGGGTGGTTGCTCACCCTTAACAAAGAGGGAGAACCAATAAAAAGTTGAAAGAAAATTAAGTTTGTTAGAACTATTAGGATTGTTGGTACTGTGACATTATTTTCATTGCAATTAGGCACATTTTCTTCCCAAATTATCAATAATGTAATTTTTTTTTAAATGTAATATCTATTATATTTACTGTACATACTTATGTTGTACACTATGGTAGTCTTTGTTGTACTGCCTTTAATATAATACTTTGGGAAATATTTAGAAAAAATTACAATTACAATTCTGAGAATTTAAGGGAAATAGGCTTAATTGTCATGTAAATAATGTAACAATGCTAAGATAAATGTAATTTCTTTCTTTTTAATTATTATTATCATCATTTTTTTTTTTTCTTAAACTTTTGGGGGTAAACATCACCTGGACACATTTTCATGAAATTTACCCCATAAGCGTTTGAGTTTCTCATTCTCTCCAACGTTCTGTCTTGGTGATGGTGGTACTTTGTCATGTGCCATTTGATGTACTTTGAGGGTTCAAGTGAGTTTGACCATTTAAAGTCAGGAATTTGATGTACTTAATTTACATAATTTCATTTAGTTGGCTGAATTCAAATCAGTTGAATTGTCTTGATTGGCGTCTCCCTTAAAAAGCAAGCTTATCTACTGCAGAATGCAGTTTAATACCCAAAATGTGAAGTTTGAAGACTCATGGAGCCAAATGATACACTATAGTTTTATATCAGTTAAGAGGGTTTATAAGTTTAGATCACACTACAGTACATGCATAGTTTGTGACATTCAGTAAAGTTGGCTCCATTCCCCAAACTGAATCTGGGTGGTGTGTGTGTGTGGTCACATGTTGCTGTGTAAGCCATTGTGCTTTGTGCTGTACTGTGGAGATATTCGTTCGCCTTCAAACAAACAGTATTGTCTTTTCAGCATTATTGTTGATATTTTGTCTTTGTGTGAGAATTTTTGCACATGCAAATGTCGTGCCTATGTTGATATGTGAATAAATCTGCCCCGTTTTATAAATGGTGGTAAAAGTTTGTTTTATGCATCTAGTTTTGTAACCAACACTACATTTTCAGCTTTAACACAGAGTACTGAAGATGCATTCAAAATCAATGATGCTCTTTTTGCTTTAATAGACTGCACAGAACAATGGTCTAGTATACTGTTAAGGTGGCACAAAGTGGTCTTGCGTCACAGTTATGCTGTGCTCTGCTGATGGCACAAAAACTGACAGTCTGATAGCCATCAGTGTCCCCAGACATCCAGCCAGACAGAATAAACGGGGTCAGCTTTGAGGACACTTGGAGGGACTGAATCACTGCAATGACACAAATCAAAAGGCGAGCAGTAACTATAACTCAGACACCAGACTTCATCAGCTCTTTGAGTTATGCGAGACTCCTGTCAGCTTTTATTTACAGCTGGGATCTCTAAGAAAATAATAATGATAGCTCTATTATAGTGTCCCGCATAAACCAGCAGGATGCTGTTCAAAATGCAGACATTAGACTCTTGTAGTTATTTTAGTATATCAAGTTAAACTAAATTAAAATGATTAATGTTAACTAAATAAAAAAGTTTATAACGTTAACGTGTATTTTTTATTAGTAACGAAACGTTTTTTTATGGTTTAGCAACTTGACTGGAGTCCGCTCACATGTGATATCCTCCTCCAGTAGGGGGTTGTGTGTTGATGTCTCGGTTAGACAGGAGAAATGCAGAGAGCAAGAAACCTCCCTAATATGATTGGTGGCCACCCGAGTATATATACTACGTCATTTCCTCATCCCGCCCTCTTTTCGCCGTGAGGTGCAGAACTCCATACGGCGTTGTCTCGTGGTGAGCAAAAAAATATAATTTTGACGAGTTTTAAACGTCTATTTGAGTCAGACTTTTAAAAAATAAAGCTAATAATTGTCAATGTTCATCAGTTGTCATGTTAAATGTGAAGTTTGCGCTACTTCCCTTAAATATATATAGGCCTTAACCGCGGCGTGTGATCTCGCGCAAGGAAGCGCGTGTACGGCTACAGTCGTAGCGCGCGCACTAGTCAATAGTGAGATAAATTAAGTACACTCGAGTAATTTGATTAACATTCAGTCTTTACATAGTTTTTATTTTCTATTTGAGTTAATTGTTAGATTAAGGTCCACATTTAATCGATTTGGCGAGTGTATGTGTATAATCTCACGTGCTTCTAATGATCATGCACGATCGGTCTTCAAGCTGTAAACATCACGCACACAATTAAAGCCTGGCACTGATGTCGGTGTTTGGGTGTCGGAAGTGTGCTAGAGTGATCAAGCTGGGTTTTCGCTAACACCATGAGGGCTGATGCGCCCTATGACTGGGGTTTGATAGTGACCAGAGCTACATTCATCCCAATTCACGTTTGAAATACTTACTCTACTTACCAATAATAACTTCTCGACTAAATAGATTTTTCCTGTATTTCCTTCCAGCTCTCCCACTAAACTCGTTACGCAGGGAAAGTGGTCACGATGTCCGGAGGTCTGGATGTCCTTCAAATGAAGGAGGAGGATGTGCTGAAGTTCCTGGCCGCAGGAACCCATCTGGGAGGAACCAACCTGGACTTCCAGATGGAGCACTACGTGTACAAGAGAAAGAGTGACGGTAAAAAGCACAAGACGACTAGAATATGGCTTAGAAATGCCTTGCAGGTGTTTTACCAATCTTTAACTAAAACTTACAGTTGATCTTTTGGAATAAGTTGCACGTTTCCTCATTGAGTTGGCATGAGCATGTGTAGCATCTCATGTGATGATGCAAGGTTGGTTTAAATCTGTAAACACGCACACCTTTAAAGCCTGGCACTGATGTCGGTGTTTGGGTGTCGGATGTGTGCTAAAGTGATTTAGCTGGGTTTTCGCTAACACCATGAGGGCTGATGAGCCCTATGACTGGGGTTTGATAGTGGCCAAAGCTACATTCATCCAAATTGGTATATCAATAAAGTACAACTGTATTAGTAATACTTCTGTCTTAATTTTGTTAAAAACAAAACAATCAGCATAAAAAAAGAAATGGTTTAACGCCATGGGACCAGTAACTGACACCATAGAACAGTGAATGTTGCTAAAATATGGAAATATTAACTTAATCTCAGGGTTCTTTAAGAAAATATTCTTTCCAAAGTGTTCAGGTTTGGTGTTATTACTGATCAGAGTTTTGCATTTCTGCAGGCGTGTACATCATCAACCTTAAAAAGACCTGGGAGAAACTGCTGTTGGCTGCTCGTGCTATTGTTGCCATTGAAAATCCAGCCGATGTCTGCGTTATCTCCTCCAGAAACACTGGCCAGGTAATTGGCAAACTCAGTGACTAGACATTGTCAGCAGCATTTGTCTTAAAATCCCAAGTTTAAAAAATAGAGCTTTTTTAGACAGGCACACTATTAAAACCTGGCACTGTTGTCAGTGTTTGGGTGTCGGAAGTGTGCTAGAGTGATTCGGCCGGGGTTTCGCTAACACCATGAGGGCTTTGCCCTATGACTGGGGTTTGATAGTGACCTGAGCCACAATGTTTTTACTGGATGTATTTTGTGAACATGACTCTTGGTGATTTTAGTGATGTTGATTGTCACTGCTCTTTCCTGTCAGAGAGCTGTGCTCAAGTTTGCCTCTGCCACTGGCTCGACCACCTTCGCTGGTCGTTTCACTCCTGGAACCTTCACCAATCAGATTCAGGCTGCTTTCAGGGAGCCCCGCCTCCTGATCGTGACTGATCCTCGCGCTGACCACCAGCCGCTGACTGAGGCCTCTTACGTCAACATCCCAACCATTGCCCTCTGCAACACAGACTCCCCACTGAGATACGTCGACATTGCCATCCCATGCAACAACAAAGTATGTATGAGAAACCTCACTGTTAATCTGTTATGTTTGTTCTGTGTGAAGCTCAAACAACAGAGCATGGGGCTAGCAACGCCAAGTTCATGGGTTCGATTACCAGGGGAATCAAACCCATGTTTTCTAAATTTATATTATAGATCTTGTTGTGAACACTTCATTCAGGGTTCAATTCCCAGGCAAAGCAAGAGATGGAAAAAGTGTACCCCAAATGCAATGCAATTCGCTTTAGATAAAGGCGTCTGCCAAATGCATATGCTATAGTTTTAAATGTCTTGTGTTTTAGGGTCCCCACTCTGTGGGTCTGATGTGGTGGATGTTGGCCAGAGAGGTGCTGAGGATGAGGGGCACCATCTCCAGAGAGCACCCATGGGAGGTCATGCCTGATCTGTACTTCTACAGAGATCCTGAAGAGGTATGATGTGGCCCTTGAATTTTGTATACTCCGCAGATGAAAGTGTAAAAAGTTATAGAAGTTTACTGTAAATTAATTGTACTGAACTAAACATTTTTTAATACAAAATATATATTTTACAAAATAATTTGAACACTAAAATTGCTAGAAAATCAAAGCTGTATGTCCGTTTCAAATTTGAAATGGATCACAGCAATTGAGCCTGCGAATAAAATATTTAACGCCAAATATCCTGGCACAGGGACTCTGAGGATTGTGTTGTGCACTTGGATTATAACCTTTTTTTTTTTAACCAGATGGTTAATAAAGAGAATGTTACTTGAATCATATTTTAATTAAGTTTAAGTTGACTAGTTAAACAAAAACAAATCTAAATCGTGAATCTGTCAGGGCCATATTGCCCAGTCCCGTGTTGAATCTGTATCTGCCGTGTAATAGCCTGTGAAACTGATATGGCAAATTTTAAATGCATCCAACCAATATTCAGAATCAGTTCAAGTGTGACTTTATAACATATTTACTACTAAAAATGTGCTAATTGTGACTGATTTTGCTCCACCTCTAGATTGAGAAGGAAGAGCAGGCTGCTGCTGAGAAGGCTGTTGGTAAGGAGGAGTTCCAGGGTGAATGGACCGCTCCAGTGCCCGACTTCAACCAGCCTGAGGTTGCTGACTGGTCTGAAGGTGTTCCAGTTCCATCTGTGCCCATCCAGCAGTTCCCAGCTGGCATAGAGGGTAAGCTGCCTTTTATATTCATTTCCCCACATATTATAGTTGTTAATTGAACCATTTTAGGAGAACAAAAGTTTTAAGGTAATTATATTTGATCTGAACAAAATTAATAATGCTATGAAAAATTACTGAACTATAATCAACTTTTCTTGACTTCAGCTCCTGCCAAACCTGCACCAGCTGAGGTGTTTGCAGGTAAGCAAAGTTTCCCTTTTTTGATCAATTTGACAGCATAGACTGCACAATGTGAAAGATTAAGGTGTCTATAACATCTGGGGTAACTTTGAATGGCTCTCTCTCTTCAACAGAGGACTGGAGTGCTCAGCCTGCCACTGAGGATTGGTCTGCTGCCCCCACTGCTCAGGCCGGAGACTGGGGCGGCACCGCTGCAGACTGGTCTTAATCTAAGCAACCTAGTGTGATGCTTGGAAATCAATAAATTTGATTGTTTAAAATATTGCTTCTATGTTTTCTTTTGTTCATTTCTGAATAAGCAGTTAGGACTCTAAAGCATAGTGTTTTACCAAGTACACTTTCATCTTTTACATCAGTAATTATAAAATCAGACATTACCAATGTAGATGGACATGCTTTAAGTCTTGTCAAATGTGATGGCTTAATGAAGGGATCATGTAGTCAGCTGAACAGTATTTTGTAAGCTAGTTTGAAGACACTTGAGTGACAAGTTGCTACAGGGTACCAGTCATTATTTGATCACTGAAATCTTTTCTATTTAGCTATGCAATAAAATATCCATATTGTGTTGTGGAGAAAAGTTCTTTCTTGCAAATGAAGGTCAAGAGGCAGAGTTCCAGAAGTCAAAACTTTATTGAACAAAGCTGAGATGTATCTGAGAATCTGAATTTGTGTCTGGTCAGGATGCCATTCAGGGTGTTGTGCTTGGCAATGACTGTGCAACTAATGTTCTTGTAAGATTAACCCCTCCTGTTTCCAGAGGTGGACAAAGTACACGACTTGAGTGAAAGTACAGATACTACTGGTCAAATATTACTCCGTTACAAGTCAAATTTGTAAAGACTGATTTTTACTCGAGTAAAGAATTACTCATTTTTAAAAGTACTTGAGTATCAAAAGTAAATATCAATGCATTGTTTTATTATTGTATGTAATACAGTATTTTATGCCTGCCTACCTACCCTCATATCAATATCAAATTTATTTCTAGAACACAGTTCCAGTAGTGGGATTGAATAAGTCCAATCTGGGGTTCTGACGTCAACCTGACTTTCATTTCCAACCACAATGCAACCAAAATCATCCCCTGACTGACGTTACTACTTTCTACTCAAGGACCTTGACAGACATGTAGTGGAGAAAAAAGTACGATATTTGTCTTTCAAATGTTGTGAAATTAAAGTAAAAAGTTTCCAGAAAAAATAATACTCAAGTAAAGTACAGATACTCAAAAAGTGTACTTGGGTACAGTACTCAAGTAAATGTACTTTGTTACTGTCCACCTCTGCCTGTTTCCCACAATTAAGTTTTACTCCACTCTTTCTCTTTAATTGTAGAATCCTGCCAGTTGATAATCAACCCAAATAATCTTTAATATAACCTTTGCCAAGGACAACCATCCCTTTCCCAGAGGCCAGATGTCTTCAAGAGATGTATTTCACACCTCTTAATAATGGGGTTAATACTTCATTGGTGTTTCAGTGGGACAAAAATGGATTTGACCTTTGATATAAATTATTTCTCACAGCTTTATAATACTGCTGCCATAATTATTTAATATATATTGAACAAAGTAAAGTTGTGAAGCTATGTTTTGATTGAAAGTGGTAGTACCAATCCACATTAAAGCCTGGTTTCACAGACATGGCTTACATTTAAGCCAGGATTAGGCCTTAGTTAAATTAGGACATCTTAGCGTGCCTTAGAAAAATAAAACAATTACTAATGTGCATCTTGAGACAAAACAATGATGCTGACATCTTAAGAGTCAGTCAGTGCAACCAAGTTGCTTTCAAACTTCCCAGGAGGTGTTGAACACATAATATGTATCAATCAAATGGTCGTATTATGTAAGTTATAACGAAAACGTTCCACCCCAGATGGGACTCGAACCCACAATCCCTGGCTTAGGAGGCCAGTGCCTTATCCATTAGGCCACTGGGGCTTTCACAGTGCTTGAGTGACAACCATTCTTTGCTTAACGTTACTAGTTACTACATATAATAATATTTTAAAAGAAATTGTATTTCTGGTTGACAAACTTTAATATTTTTTCTTCGGCATCTCTGTGATATATTTTAATCATCTTTCGATTAAAAACACACGGCAAACCTCTGAGAAAGAATCATATCACACGGTGGTCTTCTGCCATGGATGTAGTGAAGAAGAGCGGGTTGCGTAGCAACAGCGTGATGCCGCCGCGCCGCCAGTAGAGATTAGCTAGGGAATGCTCACAACTCCACGAGCAAATGTTATTCCTGCTTTGTGTTATTATATAGCAGCTATCATTTTATTTAGTTCAGGAGGTAGGATCGGGTGTGTTGTTCAAAGTCGAACGAACATCTGCTTAACATCTTGTGTGCACACCTAAACATAGTCGCTTAGCAAGTTTGCTAGCTAGCAGGCTAACGTTATCTGGCTAGTTCACCTCATCTACAGAAATACTGTTCCTGGATTAACGGATCTAAATTAAATCAGCGTTGTTTGTATTGCGTGTGATTCATTTGATCGGCTTTATGGTGGTCAGAGTGATTGTAAAATGATTGGTTAGTTTCAGGACTGTTTTTAGGGACAGAATCATAATCACCATGGTGAGTATCAACCAACATAACTTAACACTCTGCTGGATTTGGTTTGTTATTAAAATCATACAATAAATTGCACTAAGCAAGCGTAATTGTGTTTTTTAGTGTAACGGTAGCCGTCATATATATGAATTCAAGAAAATGTGCTCATCTTTAATGTCAACTTTAAAAATCCTTATTGTTAAATATTTATTTTGCTGGTGTCTTATTACCTTTTGAACTATATCTTATATATGTATTTATTGCCAGTTTTAATTATTATAATAACTAAACTAAATTCCTTTTACAAAAGATTTCTATTTCAAATATGTTAAACTTTCTATTCATCAAAGAATCCTGAAAAAATTTGTCATGGTTTCCCCACAAAAAAAAAAAAACAGAAAAACTGTTTTAAACATTGATGATAATAATACATTTTTATTTTAGCAGCAAATCAGTACATTTAGAATGATTTCTGAAGCATCATTTGACATTGAAGACTGGAGTTTAATTACATTTACAAAGTTATTCTTATATTGTAAAATACATTAAAATACACAAGAGTTATTTAAATAACTGTAATAATAGTTCACAGTTATAAATGCAGCCTGTGTGAGCATAAGAGATTTCTTTCAAAAACATAAAAAAAACTTTCCTCCCTCAACATTTTGATTATGTAGTGTATACAGTATAGTATACAATAGTGCTTGTACTATCTATTATAAATTCAATAAATTACTTATAAAATAATCACTTTGTGCAAAGATAAGCTGTAAAGCACGACTAAGGTGCAAAGGATTGTGCAAATGTTTTGTAAAATAGCCAATGAATAAACTTGCACAAAATATGCACATATCGCTTCAGAAATAAGTAGATTTGCTCAGGTTATTGTTCTAAATGAGTGGATATGTACATGAATGATTACAAACTGGAGTAAGTTATGTTTATGTAGCTACTTATAGTGATATAATATCATTTAGATGAACTGTTGTACATCCTAATAGCACCAAACTCTTGTTTCTGTTCTGAAGCTCTTATCACGGATGAAGCCAGCGGTGGGAGGAGAGGCGTCCGCCGGTTCTAATGAGAAGAAAAAGAAAAATAAAGCGAAAAAGATTCCAAGACTTGAGGATTATCTAAACCAAAGAGACTACCTGGGAGCTCTGACTCTATTAGAGGTACAAAAACAACCACATGAGACCTCCATGACGTTTATATGATCTTATGAACTTTCGTACACTTTAGACTCTCTTGTAATATCAGTTCCAGCGTAATGGCGGAGAGTCGGTGGAGCATGCAGACCTTTGGATCGGATTCTGTGCCTTTCATTTGGGGGACCACCAGAGAGCAATGGAGGTTAGAGAAAGAGATTCTGCCGGATGTTGGCTCCAGTCTGGGTTATGCTGGGTTGGGGGATGAATCACCTTAAGCCCCTTTCACACAGAGATTCCGGGAAAAGACACTGATCATGTGTCCTGGGATTGTTTGATTTTTGGTTCATTCACACTGCCAGTGATTTTCTGGAATCTGTGCATGCGTTCACACACATCCAGTAAAGACACGTGCCATTACATGACATTAACAAAGACTTCCGGCATCGGTCATGCGATTGTTCACGCAGGGCGTGTTCCAGTACTGATCCCAGCAATGTTATTAGGTGCCCATCCCGGGATCAATCTCGGGACGTTTGCGTTCACACAGAAGGCACTATAGCAATTCTGTGGCAATTTTCTGGTATCAACGCTCTGTGTGAAAGGGGCTTTTGAGTGACATTATGGCTGATGTAAATTGGTTGTTTATAACATGAAATATTCTTACTTGTTACATTTATTCAGGAGTACAAGGCGCTCACTTTGAGGCCGGAGTGTCCAGAGGATGTTTGGGTATTTCTGGGCTGTGCGCTGTTTTTCCTGGGGCTTTATTCAGAGGCGGAGGAGGCAGCACTAAAAGGTTTGTCTTCACAAACAAAGGGTTGATCAAATTTGTAAAAAAAATTGAAAGAAATCTTATATGCTCACATTTATTTGATAAAAAAAAAAAATTTTGCTTTCTGTTTTAATATATTTTAAAATATTAGGCTATTCTTCTTATGATGGTAAAGCATCATTACTCCAGTCTTCAGTGTCACATGATCCTTCAGAACTCATTCTGATATGATGATTAGCTGCTCAAGAAACATTTATTATAATGATCAATTTTGTGGAAAGTGGAATCCATGGTATATTTTCATTTTCAGGATTCTTCTATGAATAGGAAGAACTGCATTTATTAGAAATAGATTTTTTCTAATCTTGCTGTCTTTTTCAGGGCCAAAATCTCAGCTTCAGAATCGCCTACTCTTTCATTTAGCTCATAAGGTCAGTTTTTCCATAATATTTCATCCCCTACGTGACATTATTATGGGAGCACATTGAAGATAATGGCATTATCTGCTTTGTTCGGCTCTCTGAAGTTCAATGATGAAAAGAAGCTGATGGGTTTCCATCAGAACCTGGAGGACGTGACAGAGGATCAACTGAGCTTGGCTTCCATTCACTACATGCGCTCTCATTACCAGGAGGCCATTGACATCTACAAACGCATCTTACTGCAGAACAGGTGCTTCACAACACATCGTCATCACATCAGCATATGATCAAGCATCTCTGAGAAACAATCAAATGCATTTATGCAACAAAAAATAAACCTTTACATTGACTAATGACTCATCTCTCTCAATTCTACAGAGACTTTCTTGCCCTGAATGTGTATGTGGCTCTGTGTTACTATAAACTGGATTATTATGACGTGTCTCAGGAGGTGTTGGCCGTGTATCTGCAGAGCATTCCTGACTCTACTATCGCCCTCAACCTCAAAGCCTGCAACCACTTCAGACTCTACAATGGCAAAGCTGCTGAGGTCAGCTAAACGAATATGTATACAAATACACTAATTATAACGTTAGGGCCTGAGGTTGTGTAGTCAAGGCCAAAGTTACTTTAAGACAGCATTCATTTACGATGCATTTACATTCGGTAATGTGACATACACTACCATTCATAGGTTTGGGGTCAGTACGATTTTTAAAAGAGGGTTGTTGTTATGCTCATCGAGGCTGCATTAATTTGATAAAAAAATGAATTAATTGTTTTCTAATTGAATAATATAAAATATAATTTATTCCTGTGATGAATCTTCAGCATCATTACTCCAGTCTTCAGTGTCACATGATCCTTCAGAAATCATTCTAATATGCTGATTTGCTGAAACATGTCAAAAACAATACTTTTTTCAGGATTCTTTGTTGAATAGAAAGTTCAAAAGAGCATAATTTATTAAAAAATGTAACAAACTTTTGATAAATTTAATGCATCCTTGCTGAATATAAAAAAATCGTACTGCCTTCAAACCCGAAAAAATGTAACACTTTATTTTATCCATTCGTGATTCGATTGGATTAAGAAATGTGATCTGAAATGTAGTAATGTTATGCGGAAACAATGTTAGACTGGTTTTTCAGCCAGGTCTTTTCAAGTCATTTTAGAGGAAACATGAACTGATCATTTGTTCACAATAACATTTATTAAGAAAGTAAAATGCATGTTGGTTTTAAATTCTCTATTTTACGTTTTTCTCCTTCTTGACTCTTTAGACTGAGCTGAAGAACCTTATAGATATCTCCTCCAGCTCGTTTCAGTTCGCTAAAGAGCTCATCCAGCACAATCTGGTGGTGTTTCGCGGGGGTGAGGGGGCCTTGCAGGTTTTGCCTCCCCTGATTGACGTCATATCAGAGGCCAGACTCAACCTGGTCATCTATTATCTCAGACAAGGTGGGTTGATCAGGTGTGGCCTTTTGTCTTTAGCAGATACAGCGAGACTGGTTAATCAGGTTAGTTAATAACTTTTGTCATCTGACTTTTAGATGACATTCAGGAGGCCTACAAACTCATCAAAGATCTTGAGCCCACCACACCCCAGGTATTTAGGCCACACTAATTCTTGTTTCTCTCATACATAATACAGCGCACTGTGATTGGATTAAAATAGTGAATTATCATGAATAATGCAGAGAAAAGCTCAGAAACTGATGATGTTGACACGTACTCTCCATCAACGGCAGCCAAATAAACGTATACCTCGCATTTGGTGCAACTATGCTTTTTAAACTGGAAGAAAGAAATGGTTCTTGAAAAATGAAAAAATCGTTCCCCTTAATATTAAACATAAATTGTGAAATCAGGCGAATGAGTGCTAATGTTTTCATTGATGTGTAACCTGTACATATGCTAAAGGGATAGTTCACCCAAAAATGCTAATTCGGTCATTCATTAATCACCCTCATGTCATTCCAAGCCTGTAAGACTTTTGTTTATCTTCGTAAAGAGATTGTAAAACGAGTCCATATGAATCGAGCAGTTAAGTCAGAATTTTCTAAAGAGACATTATCACTTTATATGATGAACAGATTGAATTTAGGCTTTTATTCACATATAAACATTGATCAGCGAACATAAACAGAAGCTCAACCAAACCTGCGTGACACGTGAGAGCAAACCTCTCGCTGAAGCTCAAACGTGCTGCGTAACACGAGAATGAACCTCATTGGTTCTTGCTGAAGCTCAAACGTGCTGCGTAACACAAGAATGAACCTCATTGGTTCTTGCTGAAGCTCAGACGTGCTGCGTAACACAAGAATGAACGTCATTGGTTCTTGCTGAAGCTCAAACGTGCTGCGTAACACAAGAATGAACCTCATTGGTTCTTGCTGAAGCTCAGACGTGCTGCGTAACACAAGAATGAACCTCATTGGTTCTTGCTGAAGCTCAGACGTGCTGCGTAACACAAGAATGAACCTCATTGGTTCTTGCTGAAGCTCAAACGTGCTGCGTAACACGAGAATGAACCTCATTGGTTCTTGCTGAAGCTCAGACGTGCTGCGTAACACAAGAATGAACCTCATTGGTTCTTGCTGAAGCTCAGACGTGCTGCGTAACACAAGAATGAACGTCATTGGTTCTCGCTGAAGCTCAAACGTGCTGCGTAACACGAGAATGAACCTCATTGGTTCTTGCTGAAGCTCAGACGTGCTGCGTAACACAAGAATGAACCTCATTGGTTCTTGCTGAAGCTCAGACGTGCTGCGTAACACGAGAATGAACCTCATTGGTTCTTGCTGAAGCTCAAACGTGCTGCGTAACACGAGAATGAACCTCATTGGTTCTTGCTGAAGCTCAAACGTGCTGCGTAACACAAGAATGAAACTCATTGGTTCTTGCTGAAGCTCAGACGTGCTGCGTAACACAAGAATGAACCTCATTGGTTCTTGCTGAAGCTCAAACGTGCTGCGTAACACAAGAATGAAACTCATTGGTTCTTGCTGAAGCTCAGACGTGCTGCGTAACACAAGAATGAAACTCATTGGTTCTTGCTGAAGCTCAGACGTGCTGCGTAACACAAGAATGAACCTCATTGGTTCTTGCTGAAGCTCAAACGTGCTGCGTAACACAAGAATGAAACTCATTGGTTCTTGCTGAAGCTCAGACGTGCTGCGTAACACAAGAATGAAACTCATTGGTTCTTGCTGAAGCTCAGACGTGCTGCGTAACACAAGAATGAACCTCATTGGTTCTTGCTGAAGCTCAAACGCGCTGCGTAACACAAGAATGAACCTTATTGGTTCTTGCTGAAGCTCAGACGTGCTGCGTAACACAAGAATGAACCTCATTGGTTCTCACACGTCAAGTGAACATGCTTGAGCTTCCGTTTACCACAACTGATGTGTTCGCTGATCAGTGTTTATATGTGAAGAAAAGCTTACATTCAATCTGTTCATCAAATAAAGTGATCGTGTCTCTTCAGAAATTTTTCATATGGATTAGGTTTACGATCTCTTTATGACCTTCAAAGTGTCAAAGTGGTAGTTGCGTAGACTGTCAATGGAGGAACAGAAATCTCTCAGATTTCATTAAAAAGATCTTCATTTGTGTTCCAAAGATGAACGAAGTCTTACGGCTTTGGAACGACATGAGGGTGAGTAAATGATGACTCAATTTTAATTTTTGGGTTAACTAACCCTTTAAAATGTATTTTAGGGTTTAATGACCTTTAAAATACATTGTGGGTCTAGTGATAACATTTCATTCTCTGGTGTGATTCACAGGAATATATTCTAAAGGGGGTGGTGAACGCTGCTTTGGGACAAGAAATTGGATCGGTTCGTGAGGTTTATTTACATCAGTTAACAGTATTTCCTCTCAAACTCCATTTCTCAGCAAAGCCTTTGTGCATGTTTCCCAAATCTATGTTCTCTAATCTCGTTATATGTTTGTGTATTTTTACAGAGGGACCATTTAAAAATTGCCCAGCAGTTTTTCCAGCTGGTTGGAGGCTCAGCCAGTGAATGCGGTAACATCATTGTTTAGGCTAACAATAACAGTATTAGCGCTGGTTCAGCAGCCGGGCCCCTGTGCTGTATGGAAGGGAGTCAGTGACAGAGTTTGTTTTCTTGGCTCAAACTATGCCTGAACCTACACCGAAAAGGTGGCTTTCAATAAGATGTCCTTTCTATTTTAGTACTAAATGTAATTTGTGCCTAACATGGTCAAAATAAAATATTATTTTATATTTTCTAATATTACATTTTCTTTAAACCGCTGTAAACCATGAAAAAAAGCCAAAATAGGTCATTTGCGTGATTTCATGTAGATCAGATGAGTGCATGAATCGCGCGTCACTGTTTTCAGTGTCTCGGAGCGGCCCGATTCAGCTCCTCACAAGCTCCATCTCTGCAAGCACTCTGAGTTTGGGTCTATTAAAACGTGCATTTGAAAACGCAACGCGTCAACTATCTTCCCAAATTTGTAATGAGAATCATTTATAACATCAGTGATCAACAAAGAAAGACTTCAAAGCTTCGAGGTCTCCCCTTTTATTTTGGTTTTCCACCTGTGGTTTAATGTTTGAAAGCAGAGAAAGTAATTAATTCTTATAATATAATATAATATAAATTAATGTTTATAATTTAAAAAAAAGATTTGAACAACGACAACAATAATAATTTATTACTATTATTATTATTATTATTGTATAGTCATATTGAATGGATTCCATTAAAACAACAGTGTGAATGTGTCGAGTTAAGCGAGATTGTATTTAAACTTTTATTATTTTATTCTAGAGTGAGTTTTCCCCTATATCCTCATACTAAAACAGATGGATGGATGGATGGATGGATGGATGGATTGGATGGATGATAGATAGATAGATGGATGGATGGATGGATGGATGGATGGATGGATGATAGATAGATAGATGGATAGATGGATAGATGGATGATGGATTGGATGGATGGATGATAGATGGATGGATGGATGGATGGATGGATGGATGGATGGATGGATTGGATGGATGATAGATGGATGGACGGATGGATGGATGGATGGATGATAGATAGATAGATAGATAGATAGATAGATAGATAGATGGATGATGGATGATGGATGGATGGATTGGATGGATGATAGATGGATGGATGGATGGATGGATGATAGATGGATGGATGGATGGATGGATGGATGGACGGACGATGGATGATGGATGGATGGATGGATGGATGGATGGATGGACGGACGATGGATGATGGATGGATGGATGATAGATAGATGGATGGATGATAGATAGATGGATGATAGATAGATAGATGGATGGATGATAGATAGATAGATAGATAGATGGATGATGGATTGGATGGATGGATGATGGATGGATGGATGGATGGATGGATGGATGGATTGGATGGATGATAGATAGATGGATGGATGGATGGATGGATGGATGGATGGATGATGGATGGATGGATGGATGGATGGATGGATGGACGGACGGACGATGGATGGATGGATGATAGATAGATGGATGGATGATAGATAGATAGATAGATAGATAGATGATGGATGGATGGATGGATGGATGGATGGACGGACGGACGATGGATGGATGGATGGATGATGGATGGATGGATGATAGATAGATAGATAGATAGATAGATGATGGATTGGATGGATGGATGATGGATGGATGGATGGATTGGATGGATGGATGATAGATAGATGGATGGATGGATGGATGGATGGATGGACGGACGGACGGACGGACGGACGATGGATGGATGGATGGATGGATGGATGGATGGATGGATGGATGGATGGATGGATGGATGGATGATAGATAGATAGATAGATAGATAGATAGATAGATAGATAGATAGATAGATAGATAGATAGATAGATAGATAGATGGATGGATGGATGGATGGATGGATGGACGGACGGACGATGGATGGATGGATGATGGGTGGTGGATGGATGATAGATAGATAGATAGATAGATAGATAGATAGATAGATGGATGATGGATGGATGGATGGATGGATGGATGGATGGATGATAGATAGATAGATAGATAGATAGATAGATAGATAGATAGATAGATAGATAGATGATGGATGGATGGATGGATGGATGGATGGATGGATGGATGGATGGATGGATGGATTGATTGATTGCAGACCAACTGGCAAATAACTTTATTTACTCACCAAAAGCATTTTTCTTTTTCATAAGGTGCTTGAGTATTCATTTTGTATTTGTTGACCTTGTGCTATATCGAACACAATTAAAATGTAGATTTTGTACATTATTTTATTTTATTTTGCCTTGGACGTGTAAAACGCATTCAATGATGTATTTTCTGTTGTCTTTTTTGTTTTATAAGACACAATACCGGGCAGGCAGTGTATGGCCTCTTGTTTCTTCCTGCTGAAACAGTTTGAAGATGTGCTAATATATCTCAACTCAGTCAAGGTAATTTCACATATCGGGGTTTGAATTGAGAGCAGAAACATAAACACATCCTCCTCAAATATTCGTCTGGTTTTCCCGGCAGAGTTACTTCTACAACGACGACACATTCAGCTTTAACTACGCCCAGGCCAAGGCTGCCCTGGGAAACTACAGGGAGGCTGAAGAGGTACAGAACACCCCGGAGTTCAGTTAACATGATTTAGGAACCGAGCGCAAGTCTGACTGAATCTGAATTTAATGTGAACAGGTGTTCCTGCTCATCCAGACTGAGAAGATCAAGAATGATTACGTTTACCTCAGCTGGTTGGCACGCTGCTGTAGGTTCCTTCTATGTGTTCAAAAGTTTTGATCTGTGGCCAGCTGTTTTGCTATTCTGCTTTAGTAAAATTCTGCTTTGCTTGTAAAGAAGATGAATGGCTCAGGTAGTTTTTGGAAAGACACATCAGACCACTCACTCTCTGATGTCATCCTCCCCCTCTGCTGTAGACATCATGAATCAGAAAGCTCGACAGGCCTGGGAGCTTTATCTGAGGCTGGAAACCTCATCTGACCCTTTCAGCCTCCTGCAGCTCATCGCAAACGACTGCTACAAGGTGCCATAGTATGACTCTAACTAACATGTTACTTTCATACTTGGTTGCTAAGAAAATTGCCATGTTGTTGAGGAGTTTATGAAGTTCACAAACTTCAGAAGTTTATGCTGGTATTTCTACATCCCTGATTCTGCTTTGAAGTTTCATTAGATTATTTCTATGTATTCTATGACCTCTTATCAGATGGGGCAGTTCTACTATGCAGCTAAAGCGTTTGATGCTCTAGAGAGACTGGATCAAAACCCCGAGTACTGGGAAGGGAAGCGTGGAGCGTGTGTTGGGATCTTCCAGCTCATACTGGCAGGCCGAGAGTCCAGGTACGAACCGATGCCATACCTGAGCAACGAGTTAAAGCCATTATTATTAGGTTCACATTATTCAACTAAACTCTCTTAGTAATTTACTTAACCCTGTAAAGCCTGATGTATGAAATAATAGTAATTCTTTTCAAATGGAACTGTTTATTGAACCTTTAGATAAAATCTATAAAAATGTTTATTGAAACATTAGGGTTTTATTGCTCATATCATATAGGAGAATATAGAGTTCATGCTTGAGGAGAATTTATTTTTTTTAATTCAGAGGTCCAAACTGAGCAAAAATATGCAACGTGGTGCAGTTGTTGATATTCATGTGGCCGAAAAGTAAGATGAAATTCTGATAGCTTAATATAAATCAATGAGATTTACTTTATAACACTAGAGCAGACTACATACGTACATAAAATACATACAAGTATCAGTTATTACTATATATCTCTTAATAAAATAATATTTAAATGCTTAGTTTTATAATCAAAGCTCTGTTGTTTTTATTATGGGAAATAAACATATAATGCAATTCAATACAATGATGATTAAGAGATGAACAAATAAACGTTCCTCAAAAGCCTGATGTATCAAATTGGATACTCACATTTTAAGATTTGTTTTTTTTATATAGAAAAACCATACATATGAATAATCAAGTAAACCTAAATTCCTTCAGCCCAGTAAATGTTGATCTTAAAATAAAAAGTTATTCTTACTTTATAAAAATCTGTAAAAATATTCACAGCAAACACATGTGCTTGCTATTTTTTGTTTTCAGAGAGACACTGAAGGAGGTTTTGCCGATGTTGAGAAGCACTGGCAACCCACAAGTTGAGTACATCATCCGCATCATGAAGAAATGGGCCAAAGACAACAGAGTGGCTCTTTGATTGCCTTTACAAATGAGCCAACACACACCAGTACTTGGTCTTGGAAATACATTTTTTGGTAAATGTTATTAAAAATATATATTTTTTTGTATTGTATCCTTATGTCTGCTTGTTTGTCTGTCAACAAAAGATGTGATTAGCACAACATCTCAGATGCATCTTAGAAGGAAAAAAACATCTCATGTTCTTACAAGGCTACAATAACTGCGGCCTCGCTATTACATTTATTTAATGTTTGTTACATTATATCTTTTCAAAAAATATTTTCAGTTGTCAGAAAGAGAAAACTATATTTACAATGTATCCTTGTCAGTTAATGTTTTCTGTGAGATGGACAACAATGCAACAAATAAAGTTAATATCTTTTCATACTTTCAAAGGCAACATAAGCCTTTATTTGTTTTGTCTGAGAACACTAAATTAGTGTATTATAGGTTTTACAGAGTTATATAGAGTGCTATGAAGATTCATGTGAATAGTATAGCTTGCGCATGATATTTTTATACTTTTGGAACAAGTGACATCAATTATTAATGCAATTAAATCTATTAAAAGCAGAATGTGACAACCTCACAGAAAAGGTGAATTAATATGCTCTTATAGCATCAATAAATATATTGTTATTAATTTTATTATAAAAATGTGTTAACTTTTTTAAGCATTTATTAATCTTAGTTTAACATTACTAATAAATTAATAAAAGGGTCAAAAGTTAAATCTTAATATTATTAAATTATTGTTAATTAAAATTATGTAATGGTCCTCAGCTAACATAAACTAACAATGAACAGCTGAATTGTATTAACCAACATTAACAAAGATGAATAAATACCGTAATAAATGTATTGTCTATTGTTAGTTAATATTATTTAATGAAAAAAACGTTAGCTAATGGGACCTTAATGTAAAGTGTAACCATTGTATTATGTTTAAAGACTTCTGAACTATTTAAATCTTAAATCCAAAACAACAGAATCTCTTAACATATAATACGCGCACTTGAAAAACACTTTCTTCTATTATATCTATATTAGTTCAATTTCAAGGGGAATCCTATCCTTTTTTTGTCCACTGTAAAATCTCTAATTGCTCATTAGAGCGTCTGTTGCCTGTAGGCCCGCCTCTGATTGGACGAGCCGCTGCCGTCGGCGTCCTCTGATTGGCCACCACGACCTCTCCGTCGCGCACACCGTTTCCGGTGTCCGTGTGCGCGCAGGCTCAGTTCGCTCGTCTCCGCTCTTTTATTTACTCTCTCTCATCTAAGATGGCTGTTCGGAGCTCCTGAGTCCCCCGAGCGTAGCGACCGAGGATGCTTGCGCCTCCAAAATCAACTTTCACCCGGCCATCCCTTCCCATGCGCATCCCGTAAGGTGTGGAGGGGACTCTAGCATCAGTACAGCCTCCGAGCGCCCTTTCCATCCGCCTTGAAGCTCTTTAAATCAAGTTGTTTGGCGAAGTCAAGCCCCGCCACTGAGAGTGAGTGAGTGTCCAAGAGCACTGAACATCCAAATGGCCGAACCGAGAAAAGTGCAGTTTGTCACCCTGCCGGCCCTGGCCGGTGGTCCCGCCGCGGAGGGCAGGAGACGGCGGCTGGAGGAGGACGGGGCCACCGAGATGAGTTTTGACAGAGAGGGCAGGATGAAGATGATGGGGACCGGGGTGACGACAGCGGGTGACCGCGAGGCTTTGATCGGCAAGAGAGACAGCGAGGAGCCCAAAGGGAAGACAGTACGCCTAAACCTGTGTCTGTCCGAGCCAAACGAGCAGTGTTCGGCCGAGTTCAACTACAGCGAGCTCATCCAGTCTCAACAGGTACGATAACTATCCGGATCACTTTAGGAAAGAGTATGCAGACTAACCTTTCCTTGTTATTATAAAGACACCGCTTGTTTGTTTGTTTTTTTGCTGAGTTTGCTTATGCGTTAGCCTGTTAGCTGAGGAGTTCCGAAATAAAGTCCTCTACAGGGGATCTCCGTCTAAATGGCAAGTGTGACATATGCTATGAGCGAGTGTGAAGTGCGTTTCATTTATGAATGGTCTCTAACCTTTTTGCTTATAAACTTTGGAGCACTTTGTTGAGTATGTGACCTTTGTGGCCCCCGGCCCCCTCTAAGCCCAAATGGAGATAAAGGAGAGCTGAATTGCTGCTAACTTAATTCATTGGCTGTCCATGTTACTTTGTAAACCTGGTCTTTGACATATGTCAAGACATTTTTTGATAATTAAAAAAAGTTTTGCAAATAAATGAACGTCACGTTTGAGAAATCTAATTAAAATGACTTGCGTTAAAAACTATAAATTGGTCTTTTAGAAAAATATGATTTGTTCTACATGAAGTGGGTCACCACCTCATGGGTGCCACCATATTGAGATCACATGACCAGCAATGCAATTTTTAGTTTCTACTAATTATATCAATGATACTACTACTACTACACAACAACATGATAGTGGAGTCAACGGCAACACCATTTCAAATAGAATCTGTTTATTGCAAGTAATTATATCATCTGCCACTTTAATCGCTTGAGCTCTTTAAAATCTGGCGCATTGTGATTGGCTGTCTTTCTTTATTGTTCATTGTCCTGAAAGTAATTCCAGCAATTGAATTCCTCTGTCGTTATCGTCATAGCTGTGGACTTAATTCTCATTAACTATTATTAAAACTTTATAGTTATTGTTAGCCGATAACCAATATTTTGGCTGATAAATCTAAATCCAATTTTTTTATATAATTTTTGAGAGCCTGATTACAAAAACAAAACTCTCACCAGTAAAATCACATGTTCTCATTATAATTTTATGTAGCCTATTGAAGTAATTCCAATCATATTTCATACAATTCAAAACCATCACAGCAAACAGTGCATATCTGAAGTGTTAGCTGAAGGAAATAATCCATTATTTATCAGCTTTAATAGCAAATCAGGCAAATGCTCTTATCAGGCCGATAACGATTAAAAATGAACATATGTCGGCCGATATTGAAATGGTGTCCGATATATCGTGCATCCCTAGTTATTGTCCTTGGTCCACCCCAAAATTAAAACACTGTCATTTACTCACCCAAAAGAAGATCTTTTAAAGAAAGTTAATAATCAAACCGTTTTCATTCCTATTTACATTGAATGGCCAAAAAATAAAATTGAAGTCGATGGGATCCCAAACTGTATGGATTTTAATTTTTGGTGAACTATTCCTTTAAGTGTAAATGGAAAAATAACATGTCCAACATCGCAGTCATCAGTGCAATAAAGAATGATATTGACACGGACAGAATGTATTGTACACATGCTGATCCACTAATCCGAACAGGAAAAATAAATGGCTTAATATGGCTCCCACGTTTTCCCTCCACAGGCCAAGAAGAATCCACCAAGTTCTAAGTCTTCCCTGGACCTGAATAATCCCTTTACTGATGATGAGAGAGAACGTCTGGAGGTCGAGGCACTGGCCAAAAAGTTTGAAAGCAAATACGTAAGTGTTTCTCTATGATTTTGAAGTTGCATTTTAAAAATCTGTGGGCACCCAAATGCCAAGTGTCACGTTGCCGCTACCGCTGACGTCCTTACAGGGTAACGCAGGGAAAAAGAGGCGGAAAGATCGGATGCAGGATTTGATTGACATTGGCTTCGGCTATGATGAGAGTGACCCCTTCATAGACAACTCGGAAGCTGTGAGTGGGCACTTGCCATGGCAACAGACAGACATCACTATGGAGATGATCGATTGGCATATAACATGCTGTTTACCAACTCTGCCTCATTGCTCTCTGAACTTTAAGGGTGTTTTTCATTCATACTCATGTCAGTGATGGATAGATATATTTAGATTTATGTTATTGATATATTTGAAACGTGTGGTTGTGGAGTCGTTATTTTTTTTTTTTGCATGTTCTGACATCATAGCGGATTTCACCTTTGACCTAACCTCAGCCAACAAACAGCATAACACCACTGTAAATCACTGTGTCTTCTTCCTGTCAGTATGATGAGCTTGTACCAGCCTCCCTGAGCACCAAGCTTGGCGGATTCTACATTAATACGGGTACTTTACAGTTCAGAGCTGCCTCTGAATCTGAGGGAGAGGACGGGGGAAAATCCGAAAAATCCAGGGTGAGTTTCCTTCGTTTTTGCCAAGTGACCCCATGTACAACTGCTTAGAAATATCCGTCTCGACTCTCGGGTGATCCGATCAGAAGTGGTCAGTTGAGACAGATTGCCATTTACAACAGGTTTTATCACGCATCTCCAGTGTATCTCGTTTGACCACTTGTGAGCAGATGATCTCTGATTTACATAACGTACTATGCCATACAAAAGCACAAAAATTGGCATACTGTTGATCCCAAATAGTACAATTTAATCTCACAGCAAACATGATATTTTAAGCAGAATGCTCATAGTGTTAAGATATCAGTGCTTTACATCATGTTCCAGTTTTCCAAATCAGATCCGATTAAGGAGCAAAAACCCTTGGTCACATTCGACTACCTTCAAATATGGTTTGAGTGATCAGATAACAAAGCAATTTGGACTCCATTTACACATCTATTTATAATATCTGTCTCGACTGACCACCTATGAACAGATCACCACAGACGGATGTTGTAACTATCTGAAAACAGGGTCACTAAATGTTATATAGACCTGTTACAGAAACATTTAAAATTCTGTCATCATTTACTCACCCTCATGTTGTTTCAAACCCATAAGACTTTCATTCGTCTTTGAAACACAAATTAAGATATTTTTAATGAAGCCTGAGAGATTACTACCCCTCCATTGTCAGTCCACGCATGTAAAAGTAGTCCAATTGAAACAAGCAGTTTAATACAAGTCTTTTGAAAAGACTTGATTGCTTTAAATGATGCACAGATTTAATATAAGCTTTTATTCACACGTATAATCGTGGAGCAAAGCATATACATAAAGCACATGGCAAACACAGAAGCTCAACTGGGCTTGCTTGATGCAATTTCTGATGACAGAACTTTAAATCTTTGGTTGAACTATCACTTTTACACTGTGTCTACACCAGACAAAAGCAAATAGAACCCATTATAATCAGTGTTGCTGTCTACACTGGAAGCGACACAACACCACAAATTCCCTGTGGTAAACTGATGCCCCGTTCTATCTCTGACGTACTTCCAAGTGCTCACGCAACTTCTGATACGAATTACAAATGGATTTGCAATAGTTGCTTTGTTGTGTCCGGTGTGGACAGCTGTTGTAGACCTTGTGTTTCATAAGACCCCACTTTTGACGTGTGTCTTGGAATGTAATTGTAGGACTGATGATTGTTTTTTTGATTGTAGATGAGAGGTGGAGAGGAACCACTGATAAAAAGAAGGAAGAAGAAAGATGGAACCAGTTTAGAGGAGAAAAAACCCAGAAAGAATAAAGTAGCCAAACAAGGGTGAGGAAAAAGTGCTTTTGTAAATCTGGAACTAAAGCAAAAAGTAGTTTTATAAAACAGCTACTTGTATAGTTAGTTTTTGATTTTCAAGTAAGCGATTAGTAGACTGATTCTCTAAAAAGTTACTTATTAGGAATGCAGTTTTTATGGCCTTATATTACCTTACAGAGTGTCTAGTCTGAGCCTTCATCGTCCTGAGAAGAAGAAGAGGAAGAAACTGATGAAGGATTCGCTCTGTCTGGCTGCAATGCTCCGCCGTTTCACGCGAGAGAAGGAAGAGATGCGGAAACTAGATCTCAGTGCATCTCACTTGGTCCCTGGTCTTACCAGCACTCCCAACTCCAACAACCTTCTGCAGAACTCCCATCTCCACAGCAATGCCAACAACAGTGACCTTTCGCTAGCCGACCTGACGGCCGACCCTGCCATGGTGTCACTGCTTAATTCAGCCAATGAAAGCGAGCTTCAGGATATCATGCGTGACCTGGACTTTAGTTTTTTGGATGCAGGATCTCAGATGCCCCCATCAGGCAGGGAGAACGGGCAGGTTGTGTTGGGTTCATCATCTGGGCACAAGATTGGCGCAGGGGGACTGAATCGAGGGCAGGCCGGTCTCATCTCTTTTCCACCTCTCCCCGATGGACTTCCAGCCCCCTTGATCAAGCGCATAGAGGACCTACGAGCTGTGAGTGCCATTTTGGTTATTTTTCTGTGGCACTCGTTTTAGTTAAATGGGGTCATATGAAAAATGTAATTCTTTTGAAATAAGTCGCAAACATATTGAGGCACACAAATCCATCCTCAGTCCATTAAAAAACAAAAACATATACTGATACCACGCTGAAAAAACATGTGTGTCTCTAATGTTAGGTGACTGAAGTTTATTTTTAACAAGATCCCTGATGATTCAGTCTGATCTTGTCAGTTTTAGCAGAGCATTTCAGCACAGCGTGTTTTGTGAATCTCTCACAATGTAATGCAGGATTTGCAGAGAGACTTCTATTGAAGGATAGGTCAGTTCAAACTATATTGGAAACAACTCCAAACCCACAGCCCAAGTGTGAGCAAAACAATGTATGCGTGTGTACAGAGAAGTCTTTGTTTTGCTATCATTATAAGTAGACCTGAATGTGAATGTGAATCAAATTGATGAAATTAACTCTTTAATAGCATCAGAAGTTTATAATCCATCTCAGCCTGTTTTGTGAGCAGATAATGTATGAGAAAAGGCAACTGAATATTTTTTTTGTCATGGCTGCCAGTTATATAAACAGCATTACATCTAAATTTAAAATGTTATGCATTATATGTTTTCACTGGAGGTCAATGCATAGAGAGCAAATAATACGCCCACAAATCCACTTTTAAAGACACTTCAGGGACACTCCATTTTTTTAAAAGCATTTTCTTGCACAACCTGATGGGTTTTTTTTATCAAAAAATTTTACTCAGGCATCGAGGCAATTTGATCAAGAAGGCAGAAAGAAATTCTTCACACTGGATATGAATAATATCTTGCTCGAGTAAGTAAAATCTCAGCATGTTCTCATTCAGCTGTTATCCACAAAAGTCCATTGTTTCTTGTTGTTGATCGTTTCCTTCTCATTCAGTATTGAGCTGCAGGTTCAGGAGCAACCGGCAAACGTGCGTTCAGATGTGTACTCTCACCTGGAGGCCTTTGTGCCCTGTAACAAGGAGGCGCTACTCAAACGACTCAAGAAACTCAGCCTCAACATACAGGTACAGGACTATACTATACCTATAGAGGATATTAAGATGTGACTCTAAAACCAGAATGGTATTTGTTGCTTTCTCACAAATGATAATTATACAAATAGCGTTGGAGTAGCTAAAGGCCGTGACACACCAAGCCGACGTAAAAGAAACCGCGACGATGAAAGCTGACTGTTGTTGCTTCGTGTCGGCTGCATCTCTTTAGCTTGAACACACTAAAAGGACTTCAGGTGACTGTCAACTAGCACATGCGTTCTGTGCCTGCGTGTACCGAAATAACTGACGGATGCTGATTCAACATGCCAAACCCCCCAAACGGGGTCTGACTATTGCTGATGGTGCGGAACACACCACAAAAATAGTCGGCTTGGTGTGTCAGGGCCTTAAAGGGGTAGTTCACCAAAATGAAAATTTGCTGTTAATTTACTCGCCCTCTGGCAATCCAAGATGTAGTTGTCTTCTCTTTTTCTTCAGTAGAACAGTAAAGAAGTACGATACATTTTATGATGCGTAACGACCGGTGTGTGCAAGAATGATGTACGTGCTTCCTGTCGCATAATGACGTATGTGCGGGAGCTCAAACGTTGGGAATCTTCCCGATTGAAATTGCGCAGGCGAACATAATCGTAATTTTTATATAGGTTGCGACATCCAGGATAAGCACAAGGAAGTACTTTTTGACGGACTATACAACACAGGATTCCTCCCTCCCTCCAGCGTCAGAGTTTGCTCCCAAAACTTGACTAGTTTAGCTGCTTTAAAATATGTGTAGCTTGAAGACTGGTAAGACAGGCTATAGTTTCAGAATAACTTCCCCAACACTGGATACAACTGGTCTTTTTTTCCACTTCTGCAGGATGACCGTCTGCGCACACCCTTGCTAAAGCTCAAACTGGCCGTGTGCAGCGTGATGCCAGAACAGATCGCCAGATATAACATGGATTGCATGGCAAAAGCTGCGGCTAAGTAAGTCTTAAACTTTCCCAAATTCCTGCCTCTTTCTGCTTTCATGATTTGCTTGTGTAGATTTGTGGAAGAGACTGTGAAGAAGGGCAAATGGATGGTGTAGATGTATAGAGAATTTAAATGAACTATTAGAGAGAATTAGAGAATTAAATTCACTGTGTGTGTGTCACAGGCAGCAAATAGAAGATGGAGAGAAGAATGGATCCGAGGATGACGATGAAGAGAAACCAGGAAAGAGGGTGATGGGACCAAGGAAGAAGTTCATATGGGATGACAAACTCAGGTTTGGACTTTTACAAGATAAATCATTAATAATGAAGCAGAGCAGACATTAACGCCACTAACAGGCTGACAGTGGCAGAAATTGAGTTACCCCATAAACTTCCATATGCCTCTTGGTTTTGCCAGGACTCTGTTGTGTAACCTGGTGCGTGTGAAGCTGAGCTGTTATGAGCTAGAGCAGTGCTCTCTGTCTGTGGAGGACTATCTGAAAGCCTTCATGGAGAATGAAGTCAAGCCTCTCTGGCCCAAAGGCTGGATGCAGACCAGGTGTGTGTCTGACTGTGTGCTGGCGTTACCTTCTGCTGGAAAAATATCCTGTAATTTAAAATTTCTCTGTCTTTTTCAGGATGCTTTTTAAGGAGAGTCGTGCGGTACACGGTCATCTCACTGGCCTGTGAGTACATCAACCTTTTCATATATATTTACACTATTTGCAATCCAAATAGAACCTAAATCTGGATTAAAGTGGCGACAGCTTATTCAATCACCCATCTTACTCTACTCCCATCTACTCTAAACTTTAAAAAAAAACCTGTATATTATTTAACTAAAGATCAGCAATTAAGTGTGCCAATTGTAATACTAGTAATTTATGAACTTTGCCTCCAAATATCAGAAATGTTTCATGACTTGTTTCTTTTTCCTGGTTGGTTTATAAAAATCTGAATGAAGTGCGGCCAAATAAGACCCCACATGATGGGATTGTGCATTAGTAAATAGTTTCTACTCATTTTTGTTTTTCTCAATTTACCCATTGAAAAGACAAAGATTTCTAATGAATTGTTTAGATTTCTAATGATTTGTTTAGAAGTTATATTTCTAGCACCCCATGTTATAGATGTTCTTCTAATTTCGGTTGATGGCAGACATCCTGAAATATAAATAGGGTGTGCGAGTGGTCTCTCATGTCTCCTTGCCTAGAGGACAACATATTTAACCTCATCTTAGTCCATAGAGACATCCCTTGAACTTAATTTGGTGCTTTTCTATGGAAATGTTGGTTTGAGGGCAAATGTGCTTAATTGTTTTAAAATTAGTGTCACAATACAAAATTTTTTCCTAAAGGTCCTAAAATAGGCTTCATGGGATTTTGTGGAGAATCTCTCTTTTAAGCACTGTTCACAGCAAAACGAATGTTCGGCAATCGGCATAAAAGATCTGTTCAATTTTTGCATGCTAGTTGTCTCTCCAGACCTAAACCGGCAGATAGGCTAAATGAAAATCCAAATTTACTCTCTAACATTAGGTGGCGCTTATGGGAGAAAAAAAACAGAAATACCCCGGTACACAAAGCACTGCTCGACTTTCTGACACCCGCTTGTCATGGAGAAGAAAGGCAGTCAAATAGTATTTAAATGTTTTCAAACAGCCGTTCAGAAAGAAACAGAAAGAGAGCGTCTGCTACTCTTGGTCTCGCGAGAATGCAGACCTCTATCACCAGTCGTAGTTTTATTTAACAGTGGCAGCTCTGGGCATGTGACCAAAAGCGCAACTATTGGTTGGCCAGTTTTATTTGCAGTGCGATGGAAAAGAGATAACCACCAGTCAGTTCAAAAATCAGTCACATCATGCAAAAGCAATGCAAATGTTTGTGGTGGTCTGAACAGACGCATTAACATTCAAATTGCAGTGTTTATAGCACAGAACATTTTTCCTTGATGTAGACAGGCCTTTAAACTAATCCAATAATGTTGAATAGTTTTTAATGCCTCATTGTGATTGGTGAATTGTTTTTTCAACAGTGGCAAGAAAAGAATTGTTCCAACCCCAAAAGCTGCCAAAATGACGGTAATAAAATTTAACTACACCATTATGTCCATATACTCAAATTCAACAGCTTTATACGTCCTCCAGTTGACTACGATGAGATTTGTAAGATCTGTATTTTCTGTCGTTCTACCCATGATCTGCTCCAGGACGTGGGCTGGACACAGAGGCCTGCTCCAGGTGTTGGATCCACATCTGCCTCGCCTGCCTTACCTGCCCCAGGGTGCAGACCGCCCTCCTCTCCCTCTGAACCCATCTGCCTCTCGGATTCACTGGACGAGGATCTGGCGGCGAACTCTCTGG
Organism: Rutilus rutilus; assembly: GCF_951802725.1. Taxonomy (NCBI): domain Eukaryota; kingdom Metazoa; phylum Chordata; class Actinopteri; order Cypriniformes; family Leuciscidae; genus Rutilus; species Rutilus rutilus. The sequence continues at coordinate 7,193,700 of NC_140217.1, read as the reverse complement.
ACTCCATTTCCAAGGCTCTCGCTCTCCTCAGTAATGCTGCCAAGGGCCTGACGCCAAACAACGGCGTTCCCGCCGCCTCTTCTCCCGGTGTCCTCGGATCCTCAACTGGAGTCAGCCACTACTCTTCTCCTCTGTCACATTCCACCCTTTCAGGAAAAATGGAGCCTTCTGGTATCTCCCTGGTGAATATGAGCAGTCTATCTACCTCTCCTTCCCTCTCCTCTCCTCTCACTTCCTCTCCTTCAGCTTCCATGCGAGGCGAGACCTTTGGGATGCTAAAGAACGGCGGGCCCGTGCAGAGACACTTGGGAACACCGACTCACAGAGCTGGCATTTCAGGAATGAACACAGCACAGTCTGCAAAACCCCGTCCACCCCCTACCGCCTCGCCCCTCTTACCTCCTCAGCAGAGGTCATTTGGGACGATGGGAGTGAAGCTAGTTCAGACTCCGTCTCCCGTTGGACAAGCGAAAAACTGTGCTAACAAATCCGGTGGCGGTACTGTGGTTTCCCTGCAGTCTCGTATGAACGCTCATCCCTCACAGATGAGCCCTCAGCAGTCTCCTTCTCCGACTCCTTCCTCTCCTTCCATCCTGCTGTCACAGACCAAGACGACCTCTATCCCACACAACCAGTCAAACTTCATCACGCCCATGCAGGCCACGCTCACGAAGTCTTCCCACAGTAGCAGCTCTCCCATCATCAAACTCACACCGCGACCCCCTGCTCCTACTCCTCCTCCTTCGTCCTCACCCTCTCCTTCATCAACTCCTTCTCTTGCCCACTCCAGACCTCAAATTATCTCCAGCTCACACCAGTACAGCCCCAAGAGCCCGGCCTTCAGGCCGCCGTTTACCACACAAGGAACTGGAATCGGATCCGGAGTCAAATCAGGATCAGGACAAGCCAGTTACAGTTTTGTAAGTGGACACAAAACCTCCAGTCCATCTGGAGGTGGAGCAAACAACACCATCACCACGATGGCCACTCCCATGTCTGCAGGGTGCCAGAACAGTAGCCCCTCCCCTTCAACGGTACCAGCCAATCACAGCCAGCGGCAGAGGCCAGTGGGAGGGACCAGTCAGAGTGCCAAGTCTTCAACGAGTCGGGCAGCTGCCATGACCCTGTCCTCTTCTCCTGTCTCCTCTCATCTGTCACAGGTGAGTCCAGCAGCCTCAGTCACTCCAAACCTGCGCATGCTAAATGTCGAGTCATGCTAAACCTGTTTCTGCAGTTGCTAGCTCTCAGTGCTAGCACTTTATATTATGCGTTTGGCAGTTGTTTTTATGCAAAGCGACTTCAGTAGTTGGTCGCTTAGTAGATCAGTATATGTGTTCCCTGAGAATCCGTTACTTAGGCATTGCTAGTACCATGCTTTATTAAAAAAAAAAATGTATTGAACTTTTTTTTAAGCTGCTTTTAAAGTGTAAAAAATGTAATATTTATCGATGTGAAATTTAGGACAGTAACCCTAAAAGTATTCAAGATATCTTAATATCCTTCTAGATTCTCATTCTTTTGGAGTCTTCATTTTCAAGGCCCTACAGGATATGGTTCAGTCCCACAGATATGGGGATCTCAGAGCAGCTCCATGTTCAAAATTCTATGAATTTTACTCATTTTCAGTGTTCGAAAACCAAGTGTGGTTCACTGTGCACACAGCTGATACTTATTGCATTTAAAGAGGAATGTCTGAGGAAAACAAGATACATTTCTAGTTTAAACATTATCAAAATAATTGCATTAAAACATAAATCTCTGAGTACCAAAAATCCACTGAAATTTGCACATTAACTTGCTCTCAAAAGTATATTTGAATCAGTTTCCGGGATATTTGGAAGATATTTTGTTTATTTTAACAGCTTCTGAAAATACAAAGAGGTAAAATATGCAGTATCATAACATTAACATCCCTATATCTGTCAGATTAAAAATGAAGATTCCAAAAGAAAAGTTTCATAAGAACAAGAATCTAAAATGACATTAAGATATCTTTAACACTTCTTAAATTAAAGACCTGTAAACTTTGGATTTTTGTTTTGTTTTTGGCACTCAGAAGGTGTGTTGTTTACAATTGATTTGATAACTGAAACTAGAAATGTATCTCGTTCCCGTCTATTTGTTTTCCAGAGATTTATTTTCTTTAAACACAATAACTATGGTTCTTGTCACATTAGGGTCCCAGTATCTATGGGACTGAACTATATAGGACTTTAAAAATTAAGATTATATAAAAAAAGTTTATAAAGAGTGAGAATCTAGAAGGATATCAAGATATCTTGAATACTTTTAGAGTTACAGCCATGAGAACTTTAGAAAAATAACATTTATGGCACTCAGACAGGAATGTTCTATGTGCAATTGAGCTGATGTTTATAAAAAAATGATACATTTCTAGTTTTAACATTATTTGTTCTTTAGATATTCCTCTTTGAAAGGAAAAAAGTATCAGCTGTGTACAAAGTGACCCACATTTGTTTTTTGACCACTGAAAATGTGTCATTTACTAATGGAGCCACTTTAACATGTTCATATCTCAGGGATTGATCCATCAAGAGCCTTTAAAATCAAGATACCACACAAAATGTTTGTTAAAAACCAAAATATAAAAGGATATTAAGATATCTTTAATAATTATTGAGTTGCAGGCGTGCAAACTCGAGGCAAAAAACACAAGAAGTGCTTTTTGCCATTTTTAAATTTTCACTGTTAGCATATAATGAAACAAAGATAGCTGAAGTCACCATATTTAACTAATAGACCAACCAATCTCTGTGTGAATATACAATAATGATGCTGCTATCTTTCTAGAGTCATTTTTACAACCCTGTAAATTGTCATTTTGACCCCCTCTAGAAAATAGTGGATTACTCTGTAAATATACAATCATGACATTTATTATTGACCGAAGATCATTTTGTTTGTGTAAATTGGTTTGCAAATATACTTTCAATTTTGCTGTTCAGTGCAGATATCTAAACCTTTTCCCCACCATTACTTTCTAACCCTTAATCAAGGCCTATTTCCCCCAGATGTCTTCATCTTCAGGAAGTAACCTCTTGGGCTCGGTGCCCCCCTCCCTCCCCCTGGGTTTTGGGATGCTCGGGGGTCTAGTGCCTGTTTCTTTACCCTTCCAGTTCCCGTCGCTCCTCAACTTCAACCCCACAGGCCCTGGAGGTTCTGGCTGCAGCAACATGGGCTCTTCACCCGCTACCAACTCAGGATACACCCTGGCCCAGAGTGAGTGTGTGCGCGCGCTCATGTTTGCTGTGCTTCTGTGTCCCGTGGATCCTGTTTGCCTGTGTTTGTTTATGTGGCTAGAATTTTTCTGTCTCCCTAATCTGTTTCTTCAATTGTCCTTCTTTTCTTCCTCTTTCTCCACATCACATCCTGTTTTGGTGCTGCATTTCTGCCATCTCATTTGCTCCTGGATTGCTGTGCACTGTGTCCCTGTTTCTTTCCACCTGTCCCGCTGTCCCCCAGATCTGTTTAAGAGTCTGCAGCCAGGGTCTCAGGTTGCTCTACCTCCTCACTTACAGCTTGCTTTCTCAGGTAAACGCTGCAAAAACCCTCTGGCTCACTGTCGCTCTCTCTTGGATTTAAGCTGTTGATGTTGACCCTGCCATTACTTCCCTTTGCCTGTTTTTGTTTATTATTATTATTATTATTAATAAACTTTATGGGCCGCAACTCTGTTAAAGGGATAGTTCGCCCAAAAATGAAAATTAGCCCATGGTTTACTCACCCTGAAGCAATCCTAGGTGTATGTGACATTCTTCTTTCAGACGAACACAATCAGAGTTATATTAAAAAATGTCCTGGCTCTTCCAAGCTTTATAATGGCAGTGAATGGCTGTTTATGTTTTAAAGTCCATAAAAGTGCATCTATCCATGATAAACAAACTCCACATGGCTCCAGGGGCTTAATAAAGGTTTTCTGAAGTGAAGCGATGTGTTTGTGTTAGAAAAATAACCATATTTAAAACTTTATCGACTAAATAAATAACTAGCTTCCGGCAGACGGCCTTCACAAGTCGACTTAGCCAAAAGAGTAACACTTGATGATGTATGACGTAGATGTAGGAGTAGCGTTAGCTTAGACGTCTCTCGCGGTTCAAACAAACAGGGCTGGGCAACAAACTCAAGCTCCTCCCACATTTCTCTTTAAAAATGGTCATTTTAGACTTCTAATTCGTGACCGGTGTTTTGTTTTGCTCTATCCTCTGCGCTTCCGCGTTCATCATTATATTGTGCGTCGGGTCAGGAGTCACTCTTTCGCCGTAAATCAATGCGTAGGCCGTCTGCCGGAAGCTAGTTATTAGTCGATAAAGTTTTAAATATGGATATTTTTCTTACACAAATGCATCACTTCACTTCAGAAGGCCTTTATTAACCCCCCAGAGCAGTGTGGAGCACTTTAATCATGGATTCTTTTTCAAAACAGAAACAACCATTCACTGCCATTATACAGCTTGGAAGAGCCAGAACATTTTTTTTTTTTTTTTATATAACTCCGCCGATTGTATTCGTCTGAAAGAAGAAAGTCATATACACCTAGGGTGACTTGAGGATGAGTAAACCATGGGCTACTCTTAATTTTTGGGTGAACTATCCCTTAAACACTTTCCCCGCCAGTGTTTTAAAAAAGCAAAAGAAATTGCCAGCCACCACCAGCATTCTTGATCATTTTCACAAATTCATGACCCCCAGAATATTTTGTTGTATGAATATCTGAACTTGCAATATATGAACAGAGCCTCTGCTTAAAAAAGAAAAAAAAAAGAATGCATGAGCTAGAATAAAACAGTTTTTTGTTTGTTTATCAACATTTGAATATGGGCATGTTTCATTAAAAAACGCAACATTTTGAACAAAAAGCTGAGAAAATCTAATTATTGTCAAAGATATTACGCCTGGACCGGATACAGAACGACGATCAAAACACAGATGGAGTAGATAAAGTCCATCAACACCCATAATGGTTTCACAGTCCTACAGCTCGTCCTGTGTCAACATTTAATTCAGATGAGATTCAGAAGACGTGTAATAGCGCCCCCTACCATATAACAGTAAATGCGGAAAGCCGGAAATTTCCGTCAATGGCAGGGAAAGAGTTAACATTGTGTTTGTTTACACCTGGTCATTTCATGTGTTTTTACTGATCAAATGTTCCATTTACACTTGGCCACATAAATGTGTCTGCCAAACAAATATATAAATCCGATCTTCAATCCTCGCGCCAAATGCAAATTTAACAGAGTTCAATTCAATGAAAGCAACAGATATATGAGCTGCATTTTATTTATCATCAGCTAATTTCAAAATTAAACGTGACTAACTGCATTGTCTGGCTGTTTAGTTTTTTAATTTTTCACACTTCAAACTCAATTTTCTTTGATTTGATGTAGCCAGTTTTTAATTCCAAACCTATAAATAACACGCAATAAATTATTTTGTCGGATACTTTTTGGTATCAAATCAAACGTATTCTTGCCTTTTATTATCCCGTCTTAATTCACAAGCCAAGGCAGAATCCTAAATGTTGCTCAGATTTTTGGAACTGCTCATTTGTTTTTGGCCTGAACTGAAATCTTACTGCAGGATGACCGACGAGTTTGTCTTGATTTTTCTCCAGATGCAAACCAAAGTCAGGGGGGAGACACGAAGAGGAAGTCCCACTGACCACCAGAACCAGAATGTACAAGTGGACGGCGTTGGTGACGGATGTTTTCAGCTGCTCGTGGATCCACACCTCCTGCGCTTTCGTTCAGATTAACCACCCTTCTTCAATTAACCTCATTCTGCTTTTAACTGACCAGTGTTCTGGATGATTGGAGTGAGCCGGGCACTTTTTAATTTTTTTGTTTTGTTTGTCGATATGTTTACACAAGACCTTAATCACTGTGGACATAGAGCTAGAAGACGTGAGAGGAGTACGAGACGGAGCAACATGATTTCTATTTAAGTTAATGTCGGCTGGAAACGTGCATTCCCGTGTTTATTTTCTTAGTAGATTTTTGTTAAGCTCCTAAAGGGATGTGATAGTCCAACCGTTTCCTTCTACAGACTGTTAGAATAGTAGCTGTTAATAATACATATGGGTAAATTATTTATAATTTTTTGACAGGGACATATTATGATGATGTTTAAGTGTATTAGAATAAAATGGGTATGTATATAAAATATACATAGATATTATGTGATATATTTTCTTTCAAGGTCAGTATGTATGATCTGTGCGTGCAGATGTCTTGCTGTCTTTGGTGCTGCGTATCTCACTGGACCTTGTGAAAGAAAGAAACATTATTTTACGGATGAATGAATCATGTGTGAGAGCTTTTCATAGAGAAAAATTATGAGATTATAGCCTACTTGAACTTTTAGTTTTGCTTAATAACAGTACAAGATCTCCCAAGACTTTCAATAAAACGCCTTAGTTTGTAAGTTTGAACAACTATGCAGGACTGTAAATGCTTCAATGCAAAGTAAGCTATTGCTTAGAGCTCCACTTTTAACCATTAGGTGTGTGTGTGTGTGTGTGTGTTTTCTGAGTGGAGATTCTTCTGTGTGTTTGGTGGGTTTGTCTTATTCCATCTGTCTAGCCCCAATACCTCACTGGACAATTAGTTCTTCCTCCAATGTCTTTGTCACATTTCATCGTGTGTCATCCCCACTTCTTTCACTAAATCTGGCACGGCTCACCTGCATCTTATGACTGTGTAACAATGAGAAATGGCACCAAAGATGACAGCATTCGCTCAGAGTTGACAAGCAACAGGTCAGGTGTCCGTTTGTGCTCGGTGTAACTCTTCGTTGGCCAGCCTAAATGTGTGGTCTCTGGTCGTCTCTGTGGATGTTGTGATGGACAGACTTTTAAAATGGAATTTTTATATATTGCTTTATTTTATTTTCTAAATATGCTGAATTAAGTGGGCATGATTTCAACTGATGCTCACCTTATTTGGGTAGATTATTTTTGTCTTGATTCTGGAATTAAAATGCTGTCATTTTTTTGTTTGAAGTACAAGCTCTAAAAATTAATTCAATAAAAAAACCATTGGCGGAGGTGGTGATAATGTTACTGGCATAACTGAGGACTGCATTAATTCACAAGGCTTTACATTTTGAGGTAAACAGCCTTGACCACCAATAACCTTATGAATAAATGGCTTGTGTAATAAATGTACATTTGTATAAGTAAACAATTTAAAGCTATAGAAGATGTTTATATATACACACACACCATATGTATATTATATTGATGTATTCAAAGATGTCCACGTGTGTGTGTAATGTATATCCATACATATATACACATACACTTGGGTACATATATCCAAGTGTGTATAACACATTAAAACATCCCATATTGATCTATTTAATATATGACACCATAATGAACACTTGCCACCCTTTTTTTTATTTCAAAAGAAATGAGCAACTTCGGAAACAGGAAGAAAAGCATAATGCTTCTACAATGAATGTTTTATTTTTTCCTTTACAAAACTCACTGTCATCTAGAAATAGTTACAGTATACAAGAGGAGAGACATTTGCAGTTGAACGCCTGGTTGTCAACAGCCAGTCCAATAGTAGAAGTGATAATATAGCAATAATAATAATAATGATGATAACTGCAATAATAGTAACTAGATCATGAATGATAAAGCTTTAAACCAAATGAAATCACACTCGCTCCTCGCTGCCAGAGGCGGAGGCTTCTTCATATCAAACCATCATGAACACTGATTTCCCTCAGATCTTCATGAGAATACAAGGGATAGGAGACCTATATACTGGATATGAATCATAGCACAGTCAAATACAAAAGAACAAAACAAAAAAAAAGGGTTACATATTTTTATTTCAATTGCCTTGAGCCAGTTTTTCCTTCATGTTAGTGTTTCTTCATTACGAATGCGTGACATACTTTCATGGATGTTTTCTAATTAGTGTCTAAGGCACTTTAAGAAACTCGTCATTAAATGCTAACAGTGAGACAGGTTAGTACGGTTTCTCTTAATAATACTACTAGTGTTTCAAAGCATCCCTTCCACGGCTAAACTCGACGTTACAGGAGATGCTCTTGGGAAATTCAGTCAAGTGCCTGTGAATTAACGTGTTCGGTATTTCCAGTTGCTTTCAGCGCTGATGAATGAGATCTCTCTAACTGAAGCACTTCCAACGTCTTTATTTTAACTTCCTTTAGTGGCTGTATCATATCTAATAGAGCAGCTGGGTTTGAGAAGTACCATCATTCTGTCACATACAGGGGGAAAAACATCCATAAAGTGATTAAATATGTAAAGGCGTATAATTCTTCATCTTGGCATGCATTTGCAACCAGAATACTTCATACTTTCCTTTCCAGTTGAAGTGGCCTTATATGGCTTTTCTTACGATGTGCAGTTAAAAGCGATTCGCGGTTACATCCAAATTCTTAAAACACAAAACAATGCCTTTGTCAGCTGATAAAACAGGCCTCGAGTTCAATGGAGATAGATCACTAATGCAGTACTTCTTGTGTTTTATCTATTTCATGTGTTTAAATGGTAATGAGATGCTGAAGTGAGCAGCTTTTTCACAGTTTTTTTTCTTTTCCGGTCCAGTGCCACAGGACTCTTTTCTTTAATGTCGGCTTGCAGCGAACGAGCAGCACATGCATCTCAAATCGACCCCGAATCTGCAGAACGCGTTTATCTGGAGAACTGTACTGTACAACTAAGATCCAATCGGCCACGTTTGCTTAGCTAGCAGATGGTTTTACATCGTTAAACTAACGCTCTTATGAATGAGCATATTCATGTCCACAAAGCAAACGCTGATGTCTGAAATGCACTTGTACTTCTAGTGTGTTCTGTTGTGAGCGCGGTATTTTTTGTAGTTGAAGCATCTTGCATTTAGAACAAGGCAGAGTTGATGCTCCCTTGGTAGGGAGAGGGGATATACGTGTAGGGCTGAGGAGGGTAGCTTAATTCTGAGTGTGGAAGTGTTAGTGTGTGTGTGTTTGCGTGTGTGTACGTCGCTCACTGGTCCTCTTTCTGTACCGCTGACCCCACGTAGCTAAAGGAGAGAGTCATTAGGAGAGGAAGCAGTGGGGCTGATGGCTCTACTCCGCTTGAGCCGTCTGGTTCTCGTTCAGGTCGCTGGCCTTGCTGTCCGCGTCGTCGTCAGAGAAGTCTCCTTCCACCTGCAGCTGTCTGCGTCCAGAGCGGCTCGAGGAGAAGCTGACGGGACCTCCTCGTCTGCAGGACACAGCCACAGCCACTGTCACTTCACTGTTCTTTATTACTATGAGACCATTTATTCACATTTTGAACTGGCTTTTATTTTTAGATTTGCGCTTTTGTCATTTTTATTATTTCTTTATATTTAGCATTCATTTACTTTTATTTCAGTTTTAGTATTTGTGCTTTTGTCATTTTTTGTGTTTTATATTTCTATTTAGCTTGCCATTTTTATTAGTTTTTAGTATTATTTCTATTTAAAATTATTTCAATTCTAGCAAAAAAAAAAATTCAATGTCTATTTAGCATTTTTTATATTTTAGTAAATAATTTTATGTGCTTTTATTAGTTTTGAAAAATATTTTTATTAATTTAATTAATTAATCTACCATTAATTTAATTGTATTTTCATTTTAGTAAATTTGATATGTGCTTTTATCAGTTTTATTAGTTTTTATATCAATATTTCTATTTAAATGTAGTTTATTTGAATTTTAGTAATTTTGTTGTGCTTTTTTTATTTTTATTTTTTATATTTCTATTTAGCATTCATTTAATTTTGCTATGTGCTTGCCATTGTTATTAGTTTTTAGTATTCTATTTCAATTTATTTCAATTCTAGCAAAAAAAAAATCAATGTCTATTTAGCATTTTTTTTATTTTAGTAAATAATTTTGATTATGTGCTCTTATTAGTTTTTAAAAATATTTTTTTATTAATTAATCTACCATTAATTTATTTGTATTTTCATTTTAGTAAATTTGATATGTGCTTTTGTCAGTTTTATTAGTTTTTAAATCAATATTTCTATTTAAATGTAGTTTATTTGAATTTTAGTCATTTTGTTGAGCTTTTTTCATTTTTATTTTTTATATTTCTTTTTAGCATTAATGTTTGAGTTTTAGTAATGTTTGAAATGTTTTTTATTTTGGTTAAGGTGAAATTTCTAAATTTCATTCACGTGTTTTTTTTTTCTTTTTTTTTTTTTTTTTCTGAAAATGATCTTTAATAGTTTTAGTTATCAACACTGTTGTATAAATTGTACATTCATTGGTTGGGTCAATCAGTTCGGGTCCACCGATTAGATCGTCATCCCAAAAGTGCTGTTATGGGACTATTGTTTCACTGCTGACAGGCTTTTTTGGATCTACTTTGTGTCTGTGCTGATATTCACTGCTATTTCACTCAACTGACCATTTGCTGCTTCATTATTAAACTGTAGAACACGAAAGCACAAATATTCTTACATTTTTAATGCAAGGATCTAAAGTATTGCAATATATGAGTGCATTTAGTGTTGGGCCGATACCTGAGGCGGTTTTTGAGCGTGTTGACCTCTCGGCTCAGACCCTCACTGGCTTCAGTGGCATCGTCCAGCTCTCTCTGCAGTTTCCTGCGCGAGGCGTTCGCTCGAGTCGCCTCTTCCTCCGCCTCCTCCAGCTGCCTCTTCAGCTGCTTCATGCGGGAGTTCGCCTTTTCCATCTAAAGACAGACAGAAGTTGTGAGTCTTGAATTTCTGAGTTCCTTTTTATTTCTCATCCAGTAATTTACAGCAGTAAGAGATAAACAACTATCACTCAGTCCTAATTGTGGTTAGCCTTCGCGATATCATTTTCCTCAATAAAATGATAACAAAAGTGTCCTATAAAATGTTTATGCATTATGCAAATAATGCTTCACATGTGTGTAGCAGACCCCCGCACTGGTGCCAATACCAATTTGCCTAACTGATAAGCGCTGAAACGTTAAAAGGCAAACGCGTAACGAAACCGATCTGCACGTTTGAACCGGGCGCTGATCTGGTGCTAAAGGCTTATGTGTCATCAAGTGTCTCAAATGAACCTGTGGATCTCTTTGAATTGACATGAACCAGTGACTAGTTTATCCACAAAAGCAGTCTGGTGCCTTGGTAGCAAAACACATTTTGGAAAAGCCAGCCAATCAAATTGAAATGGGCAACTTCAGACAGTTTGCCATTTTTGGTCAGATGTTTCATAAACAGCCCGTGGAAATGTTGTCTGAAACTTGGAAAGTGGAAATTCAGTTTCATTTATTGCATGTAATCAGTATGAGCCGCTCAGGACCCGGTACACTTTTGAGAATGAAGATTAGCATTTGGGGTTTCGTTCACCTGCTCTTTGTACTGGTCAGCATGGCGACGCTCATCCTCCACTTGCATGAACACTTCTTTCAGTTTCTTCTCTGTGCGGCGCACAATCTTATTTGCTGCTGCTCTCTCCCTGTGAAGCGCGCGGATCACACATCGTTAACAAAAACCACTGGCCCTAATTTGAGTTTTGGCAGATACAGAATGTGGAGTTTCTTTTCATTGTTGCTTACTTTGCTTCCTGCTCAAGTTGCTCCTCTAGCTGGATAATCTTGGCCTCCAGGGCGGCGATAGAGGCCTTGAACTTTGATTTGATGGATCCCTCCAGTTCTTGCAGTTTGGACTTCAAGTCTTTGTTTTGCCGCTCCAGCTGCTGACGGGCGTTCTCGCTCTTCTGGGCGGCACTGCGCTCTCCTGCCAGCTCTGTGTTCAAGGTATCCACCTGAAAATTCAGACACAACAGCTGTTATTAGAGTGCTAATGGAGATTACGCATCTTACAAAGCTCCCAAGCACATAAACCTTTAAAAACATGGTCTGGTCTCGAAGCTCTGACAAGTTGAACTGCATTGAAAACAGTTTGCTACAAGCTGCTCATATTCACAGTAGCTTCCTCAACACTGCACCTGCATAGTGGTCTTGCGGAAGCGGTCGTTGAGGAGCTCCATGTTGCTTTGTTCCTCCTCAAGCTCTTCTTCCAGCTGGGAGATACGAGCCTCCAGCCTCCTCTTTTCATCCAAGAGGGCTGCCCTGAAGGAAAACAAACGTGAATGAATGATAAAGCTTGTTTTTGCACAAACTATGAACAGAGGAGCAAATGAATTAATAGTAGAAATGGAAAATGTGATACTCTTTTCTTCCCTATTCTGACGTATATTCATGAGTGAAACGCCATTTATAAAAACATCACAACATTCTATAAAAAAACTTGAAATCAAGTCCACATGCAACCCTCTACACACACCTTGGCAATAGAATCACCATTGGCTAATAAAAACGTACACTTTTAAAATCAGTCAATCGAGCATTAAATTATGATAATCAAGCACTATTTAATGATAGAACTTCAGTAATTAGAACTAAAACTTGCTAACCATGAATGAATGAATGCATATTTGTAATTTTAACTGAACTTAGGACTGGTGGCTTACTTCCACACTAAGGATTGATGAGCTGCTGGGTTAATGAATATTAAGCATGTTGTCAGCGTTCGCTCGAACTGATTTGCTGAAATCAAAACAGGGATGAGCGCCAGCCAATGAGATTGCCCTTTACGCATTAGTTCCGCCCACTACTGGAGAAACCAACATATCTTCTGCTTGTTCTTAAAAGCGGAATAATTCCAAATGAACTCTATTCTTTGTTGTATTTTCCTGTCAAAATAACGTTGTTTACATGATGCACGTCGATTCTGAGTGGTATTTAAAGCAGCACTCAGTAGCTTCGGGATTTCTTCGCTGTATTCTCGCTTTTTGCTCGCAGGTTTCTCTCTAGAGCTCCCCCCACAGCTTCGGAATAGATATTTGACAACACTGTTGTAAAAACTCGTTGGTGATTCTCAGACAGCAGAGGCTAGTAGATCAACGACATCAAAGCAGATGGGACATTCTTTAAAACGTCTTCTTCATTCGGGTTCGAACAGCGTGAGGGAGCGCAATAATGACAGCATTTTAGCAGATTTCTTTTGGCCGTAAAGCAATTGTTTACATCGCGAGACCTGATATCACGCGAGACTTCCTGACGCGGCGGCCGGTGGCCCGCCGCCCCAAAGTTGCAAGTGCGTATTTTCCGCTCACGGGCACCAGGGGGGTGCGAAACGACCACCATTCAACCCGAAATAAGTATTATAACCATTCCAATGACTCCAAAGCTGTTCAGTTAAGGTAAAAAAGTTACTTAGTTCACCTTTAAGACTCTCTCTCTATTTGCGTGTGTGAGAAACATGACGGCGAGTCTAAAGTTCACAGTACATCAAATACAGGTACGCTGCGCATCCATTGAGGTGAATTTGAAATATTAGTACAGATCACTTGACTGAGCGAAACTCTGAATTGCTCATTTAATGTTCAGAGAGTGAAAATATTTCTATGCTAAACTTATAATAAGCCCTGTAACAAAGTAAAATCGAAGAATTTATTAGCCAGTGGCTAATGGTAGACATTATTTAGTCGCCCAGAGTGAAGATTTAGTCACATATGCGAGTGATTTACTCGCATTGTAGAGGGTTGACATGAAATCAAAATGGACCCCGTTTACTTTGCTAACACACATCACTAGTCTTGTGGTGAAGTTCATCCGTTAATCCCCCCCAAAAAAAAAAAAAGTACCGGTATTTGTAATCTATAAATCTTTCGTCAATTCCCCCTGGAATGGCATTCCTATTCCGCTTCACTCAGAAATACGTCACAATACTGAAGTCAGTCGCAACTTCCGGTTCAAGCTGACTTTAAGAAACTTTGCGGCACAATGACTCACTTTCCAGAGGCGCTGTTAGAGATTTCATCTGCCAGCTCATCTCGTTCTTGTTCTGCGTGACGTCTGGCTCGCTCTGAAGATGCCAGGTCCTAAAAACACAATCACGACCAAACCATCAAGACTTGCCAGTCTAACTAAATCTAATTTACAACAGTGTGTGGAAAATCAAGCAACAGATGCTTCAGAAAGGCTTTTTTTTTTCTCTCAGATGTATTTCAAGCTGTGTTGGCTCACCTCTTGCAGCTGCAGAATCTCAGCCTCGAGACTCTTGAGTTTCTTCTCATTCTCCTTAGACTGAGCGAAGATCTCATCCCGAGACGTGCGCGCCTCCTCAAGCTCTCTCTGATAGTCCTTCATCTGGGCCTGTTTTAAAGAGATGTTGCCATCTGTGCTTCTCACATTTTGTCCTATCTCTGCACTAATTCTTGTGACTTAAAATTATAAGTCACAGTAATGCAGTCAGTAGGGCTGGGCAAAATGCAACTTTTTTTTTTTACAAAATGTGGTTGATTCGATATCGATTCTCAAAAGCAATGAATCGATCTTTTTTCCATATATATATATATATATATATATATATATATATATATATATATATATATATATTTCTGGAAACATTGAAAATAACATCTGCTTAATGTGAATCTTATTACTAGTCTTCGCCACTAGATGTCATCCTCTCATTTACCTTGCCTGATGCTACAACAGGGAGCTTATCATTCATTCACGGCTTAACATGGCAGATGCAGGTGCATTTTTCAGTGTGAAAGACGTTCCGGATCGGGCCAGTGCTGCATGGTCACGAAAGTTTATCATTTGCACGTGTTCTTGCCAATTTAAACATTTAAGTGCAATTCGGTTGTGAATCAAATTGAGATCTTGCGAATCGGAATTCAAATCGAATTGCGACAACTGCATCGATACCCATTCCCTAGCAGTCAGTGATGCAGACGTCTCTGTCCCACTACTAACCGACTGATGCACTTTAGCTGCTATACAGATTACGCTAACAGTAAATGTGTAATTTCTTGCATTATCATTACTGTGTCATCACATTTCCGTGCATGAACAGCAGCATTGTGGGAAAGCTTCTACCTGGAGTTTGCGTAGCTGTTTAATGGCTTCATCACGGGCCTTGTTTGCAGCCTCGATCTGAGCTTCCACATCTTTGAGGTCCATCTCCAGTTTCTTCTTGGCAGCTACGGCAAGAGCTCTCTGCTTTCGTTCATCTTCAAGCTCCGCCTCCATCTCACGCACCTGAAGGTACAGGACTCATGGATCAAAACACAGCCACATAGAGTCTCATACAAAAACTTGTTGATGTCTTTCTTAAAGGTATTAACCCTTTATTTCACAAAGCTGCCACAATATACAGTAATAAACCAATTTTCTTCACTTTGCAACCACATGATCCATATAAAATGGAAATAAAATGAAGAGTCAACTTGTATACTATATTTATGTATATATATGTGCGTATATAATAAATAATAATAAAATATAAATAAAAGGAAAAAATTTATAGAAGGTTAAGAAATCTATAAATTAAAGGTGCAACACTGTTGCTATTTGAAATGGACACCCAAACAAACACACCCGTCCCTTCATTGTTCCACTCCCAAAATATCCACACACTATATGCACAGGCAACCACTAACAGCTGCTGCATCAGACAGCTTGTGCAAGCATGGAAGAATCAGCTGTGATTCAACAACAGCAGCATATCTTAGTTCTGTGAAACATAGCAAAGAAACAATTACTCGTGTATCGAGCAGAAACAGATCCTTTTTCAGGTCTTCCTGCTCTCTAATGTCTCTCCAGCGCTGGAAAACTTTTCCAATATTAACCATATTAGCTCTTGTCTGATCGTAACCCTTCTTCCAATTAAATTTCCCTGACCTATTCCTCTTTGGTAATATCTCAGCTATCTCTCTTTCTACAGTCCTTCGGATGAGACGTTAAACCGAGGTCCTGACTCTTTGTGGTCATTAAAAATCCCAGGATGTCCTTCGAAAAAGAGTAGGGGTGTAACCCCGGCATCCTGGCCAAATTTTCCCCATGGCCTCTGTCCATCATGGCCTCCTAATCATCCCCATATACTGATTGGCTTCATCACTGTCTCCTCTCCACCAGTAAGCTGATGTGTGGTGGGCGTTCTGGCGCAATATGGCTGCCGTCGCATCATCCAAGTGGATGCTGCACATTGGTGGTGGTTGAGGAGATTCCCCCTTTCATGTAAAGCGCTTTGAGTACCTAGAAAAGCGCTATATAAATGTAACGAATTATTATTATTATTACAGTCTTTCTTCAAATATCCACTTTGTTTTTTCTCCCACTTAAACAGCCAGAACTATGTACAAACACACACAAAAAAAAATTCAGCACACACACACACACAGAACAGACATCTCGTAAATATTGTCAAAATAGTTTTATTAGGTGTTGATTTAAAAATGTTCAACAGTACTCAGAAATATTTTACTGCACCGTTAAATTAATGGAAACAGGTCCATCCATCCATCCATCCATCCATCCATCCATCCATCCATCCATCCATCCATCCATCCATCCATCCATCCATCCATCCATCCATCCATCCATCCATCCATCCATCCATCCATCCATCCATCCATCCATCCATCCATCCATCCATCCATCCATCCATCCATCCATCCATCCATCCATCCATCCATCCATCCATCCATCCATCCATCCATCCATCCATCCATCCATCCATCCATCCATCCATCCATCCATCCATCCATCCATCCATCCATCCATCCATATCATGTTTAATCTTAAATAAATGGATAATCTTCATCTTCAAATTACTTGTAATCCTCAAAAACAGTAAATTCCACTCACCTGTTTGACCAGCGCTCTCTTCTTCTCCTCATTCTGCTCATCTCTGGCCTGCAGGTCTCGGTCAAACTGAGCCTTCATGGCCTGCATGTTGACCTCCAGACGCAGCTTGGCATCTTCTGTGGCCTGTAGTTCGTCCTCCAGCTCCTCTAGCTGAGTGCGCATCTCCTCCACCTGCTGCTCCAGCGTGCGCTTGGATTTCTCCAGCTCGTGGACCTACGGATTACAGAACGGAAATAAATAGACCGTAACAGTGTCCTAACCGGTCACTTCATAATCAAGAGCCAAATGAGTAGGGTTGGGTATCGTTTGAATTTGAACGATTCCGATTCCGATTCCGATTCCAATTCCTTGTTTCGATTCCGGTTCTTAACGATTCTCGATTCCGATTCTTTTAAGAGGTAGGGTCAAAAAAGTTTAGATCAATTTTAATTCTATGAATTTTTTACTTTTTATGAACTTTACTATGAATTTCTCACAGGGCTGTTTTCAACTACAGTACAATATAAATATCAAATCTATTTTAAACAATTTTTTAGAATATTTTAAATGAGCTAGCTAACCAACGGTCTTTCTGAAGGAAATAGTCTGACCTAAATGGGCTATCAGGTAAAATAGGCTAAATAAGGTTGTTTACACTCATGTGTAAATGTGTATTCATCATTTATTTATTTATTTATTTTACGTTCGCCGGCATCGCGCGCAGGTTTCAAACGAACGAGCAGAGGACAAGAGAATATGGTTGTAACTTGCAAGAAACCGAAGAATAAGAAAACATCATATAAGTACGTTTTTAAGGTTTAACGTCAGGGTTGTTTGCTCTGAATACATTTTATGAGGCACTGTGAGTTAATAGGGGAACGTGAGTAAAATGAATCCGATCGCTCAAACCACTTCAGGAGGTGGACTGGGCCGCATTCCAGACGAAACTGGACCTACAGATTACAGAACGGAAATAAATAGACCGTAACAGTGTCCTAACCGGTCCCTTCATAATCAAGAGCCAAATGAGAAATCCAGGATTCATCCAGTATTTTAAACAATGAGTGTGCATGACTAGTCTTTGTCCATTCAAGTTATTCATGATTACTCAAACAATATTTCATGGAGATTGCTGAGGAAGATGTCCCTTTTTCATAGATTTTAAAATAGAAATTAAAAAAAATTTCTGATCACTTTTAACATTTGAATTTCCATGACATCATGGCTAAAACCACCACAACACATTTTATTGTTTGCTTTAGTACTGCAAGATACATTAAAATAAAACCCCAAAAATATGACTCAGTACGATCCTCAAATCGCAAAGGCTGCTAATTAATTCAATAAACATACGTTCTGCGTGTTTCATAGTGTTCTTACACGCGAGCTGCTCATTATCCAGCGGTGTTTGCTCCACATGAACTCCATCTCTGCATCTACTCTGAGTTTGGGTCAGTTTAACATGCACCAACCATCTCCTCACACTTGTAATGAGAAGCACTTACCAACAAAAGACAAGCTTTAAGGGCTCTGTGGTTTTCCGTCAAAATAAAACTGATGGTTTAACGTTTAAAAATGAAGAAATTGAGACAGCCATAAATATGAGTACTGTAATTTTACAATGCAAAGAAAAATAATAATTATATTACTGTTTTCATAAATACTTAGTTTTTATAGTAAAATATTACAAGAGTAATATTTCTTTTGTTTTTATTAAAAATATTATATTTGTATTTATTATTATTATTATTATTATTATATAGCCATACATTTTGCAGCCCTACAAACAACCACAGAAAACCTGGATTAAAAAATTTTTTTTTATATATATATATATATATATATATATATATATATTATATTTTATTTATATATATATATATATATATATATATATATATATATATATATATATATATATATATATATATATATATATATATATATATATATATATAAAATTAATATAATATATATATATATATATATTTATTCTTATTATTATTATATATATATATATATATATATTATATTTTATATATATATATATATATATATATATATATATATATATATAAATTATAATAATAATAAAAAAAATATATATATATAAAAAAAAATATTTAAATTTAAAAAATTCGCAATTACTTTTTTACACCAAATAATTCAGCCCTACTTTGCTTCTATCTCTGTCACGGCACTATGAGTAGATCAAGCCACACTGAAATCTCATCAGTCCAAAATCTTGCTCTACATGCAGTATATTAAACATGCATATGTTCTGACTGGCTGATTTTGTTGCTTTGCTAATAAGTATTCTGTTGTCAGTGAAGGCACGCAAATTACATGACACCTGAAACTTGCTGCCTCACACTTGGTTAGCACATGCTGTGTGTGTGTCAACACATCATGAGGCCTCAAAACAATTAATGGAATTAAATGGAAGAACTGACAAAACCTGCTGTTCAAAACACCAAAGATTCTTCACACATCATAATGATGAATTCAATCATTGCCATATATAATAAACAGCACAAACTGCATTACCCTCATAAAACAGTCCAATAACATATAGTAACTTACATTCTTGCCTACGTCATCCTTGGAACTCATCAGATCCTCCATCTCGGCTCTGAGCTGCTTGTTAAGCCTCTCAAATTCCTCTTTAGCCTCCAGAGCTTCATCCAGGGCTCGGGCCATAGACAGAGCTTTGGTATCCTTCTCTCTAGCCTCTGCCTCAGCACGGTCCCTCTCCTCAGCGTAACGTGCAGAGATGTTCTTCTCTTCTGCCAGCATCTATCATACACACCAAAAATGCTTTCAGGTTTTTTTTTGTTATTAACAAATGTTTTCAGTAGTTCCTGAAGATTCTCAATGACTGTATATTAAAATACAAAACAAATACTACATAAAACAGTAAAATATAAAACAAATACAACTTGGCATTATAAAATCCTAAAGGATAGTTCACCTAAAATTACCCCAAAATCACGACCCTCATGTCGTTTCAAACATATAAGATGTCCATTCATCTTCCAAACACAAATGAAGATATTTTAAATGAAACCTGGAAGATTTCTTTCCCTCTACTGAAAGTAAAACTGACGCTTTAAAAAGTTCATAAAGACAGACATTGTTCAATTTACCATATTTTATGTGCTCTGTGTATGTGCGCTGATCTGTTAATATTTGAATAAAAGCTTAAAATAAATCTGTTCATCATATAATGTGATTGTATCTTTTCAGAAGACTTGAATTAAGCGTCAAAGTTTTGGTGGAACTGACTTTCAAAATAAGGACAGAAGTTTCTCAGGTTTCATTAAAAATATATTCATCTGTGTTTCAAAGATGAATGAAAGTCCTATGGGTTTGAAACATGAGGGTGAGTAAATGATGACAGCTCTATCCCTGTGAACAAAACCAATTCATACCTGGTCAAACTTCTTCTGTTTCTTCTCTAGGTTTGAGACGATCTGTCTCTGGTGGTCCAGGTCCACCATGAGGTCATCAAGCTCCTGCTGCAGTCTGTTCTTGGTTTTCTCCAGCTTATCAAAAGCGATGGCCTTTTCCTCTAGCTTCTGACTGGTCCCCTCCATGTCCTTCTGCAGCTTCCTCTTGACCTCCTCCAGACCCTCAAGAGTTCCCGCATCATCCTCCAGTTTCTTCTTCGTGTCAACCAGCTATCCAAAAAAAGGAGGATTACAATGGAGTGCTTTTCTTTTTAACTGTTTACGCAGTAAAGAGTACATCTGATTTCCTTTCTGAGCAGAAGTCTAACAATTTAACTTTTGTCCTCAAGCATGACAGGCTTTCTTTGCCAACATGTTATTCGCAGATTAACACTTCATTAATGAATGTGTCAACTGATGCGCTAAATGTTGATGTGAACTGACATGTTGCGTATCCTCATTAAAAAAATCTATGTGATTGTGTGTACCTGGGCTTGAAGTGTTGCCAGTTGTTTCTCCAGGTTCCTTCGTGCCTCCTCTTCCTCCTCCTGCTGCTCCAGCAGGTTGTTCTTCTCCTCCTCAAGCTGACGGATACGGCTGCTCAGGTTTAGCTTCTGACGCGTCTCCTCTTGAAGCAGCTCCTACATACATAATATTAAACAACTGTTTTTATCAAATCTGTGCAGTTTCAAACAATAAAAATACTTCCTGAGCATACTATGGGTCAACCGTGTTGATGATAAATCCACTCCTTCAGCACTTCATGTTTGTAGAGACACATTACCTGAGTGTCCTGAAACTGACTCTCTAGGCTAGACACGTCTTTGGCTAGCTTTATTCCCTTCTTCTCAGCATCTTCCAAAAGAGAAGAAACATTGTCCAGCTCCGTCTGCAACAAATAACAAACATAAAAATTTAAATTTGCATTGGAGGGATATTTTACACGTAACCTGGATTCTGATCTATTTCAGTGTACACGGGTATATGACCGCAAACACAGACTCAGAATTAGTGTTGCTTTCGTCAACGAAAATTATGACGAAATATTGTCGTCAACGAACCGTTATCACCTGACGAAAACGAGACGAGACGTAAATGCTGGTCATGTGACGATGACTAAAATACATGTATAATGCAATATCGTTGACGAATAAAAACGAGACTAAATGTGGTTTACAAAATAAAAACTATGCTAAAATGTCTCTTCATTTTCGTTGACCAAAACGAGACGAGACGAAATGTTATAACGTCACGACGAATGAGAGAGTTGTGCGTGAACCCATAGCTTTGTCGGGTTTAAATTCTGGTTTGCAATCTGGTCACCCGATTATCAGCGAATTTAACAATATTACTCCATTAGTTATTCTATTAAAATGTCTCTTTGATATATTTGACACATTCATAATCATTACTTTTGCCGGTTCTTTGTGAAAGCTGTATGTTATTGGGCAGCGTCTCTGGTTACATGAACGCGTCACCGCATCAGCACCAGAACATGGAGATTTTATTTTAGAGAATAATCGCACAACCTATTCGATATTCTATAATTAAATAAACTAATCGAATATCCAAAAATCGTGACTCATCCCTGCATGGAATCTCTTGTTTCTTTTCCCAAATCTTCACTCACATCTCACCCATTTTCTAAAGGGATTATAAACGTTTCTTCATTGGTTCGCTTTTAATTAGGCTATTATATTCGTATTCTTTACTGTGGTAAAGTAGAAAAACGCTGTAGGACAGATAGCCTACATTTGTACTTGCATGTCAAATTCTTTTTAACACAGTTTGTGCTTGTTATTAGACATAGGGCGCGTCAAGTTTAGTTGTAAAGCGCGTTTCACACGCGCGGGTGATTTTTAGTTTCACTTTCTCTGGCAGCGCAATCTCAAACATAGCCTAAATATTTCGCCCTTGTGGAGGATAGAATTCGCTCTTCAGACCAATTTACATCAAGTAGAAAACACGAAGATATCATAAAGAGATCGATGGTCTCTTTCCTGCTCGTGTCCCACGTCCCTCTCAGAGCGCAGAGTGGTAGGCTATATCACGCGTCTTTGTGTGGAAATATAAAACGAGTTTTTATTTTTTTAAATAACCCCCCAACCACCGCCAGTAGTTGGTCCAAAAAAAACCTGCCACCGTCACAGCCCTAAATATACTAAATATAATAAGATAACCTTGTTTGAAATTCTATATTGACTGGGTTATATAGAATTGCATTACTAAAAAGAGACTAAAATACAATTTTCATTGACTAAAACTAGACTAAAATGTCATCAGTTTTCGTTGACTAAAACTAGACTAAAATGTCATCAGTTTTCGTCGACTAAAACTTGACTAGACTAAAAAGAGTATGAACGTGACAAACTAATAAAACTAAAACGACAGCTTGACACAAAGACTAGACTAAAACTAAAATTAAAACAGGCCGCCAAAAACAACACTACTCAGAATTAACCATAATTGTTAAATTTGTGCTTTCAAAAAAAAGATTGTGATTATATATCAATATCACTATATAATAATATATTTTTTTGTAATATAATAACAATGTTATTTTAACAGTACTTAACAGTGTGTAAATAAAATCACAGCCTTCACACTTTGATAAAATCACACCAAGCCGTATCGCAATTTTTCTTTTCTTTTTTATTAATCATGCAGCTCTAAATATAGCCACACTTTTACTCTGCAAAAATCAAATGACACAACAGTGATCTGTAGTTTATGTGAGGGGGAGGGAGTGTAACGGCACTAACTTGTAGTTTATGTACGCACTGACCTGTAGTTTGTGGGAGCGGTCCGAAAGTTCTCCTTTAACCTTTTCTCCCTCGCTGAAGCGGGCCATGAACTCCTGCAGCTGAGCCTCAAGTTTCTTTCTCTTGTGCTCAGATTCAGACTTGGCCTGCTGCAAACTCTTCACCTCACTGGTCAGCTCCTTATTATCACCCTCCAGAGTCTGTTTGTTTTTCTCCAAATTTGACTTAACCTAATGTTGACAGACAGACAGTGTGAGAGAGAGCCAGATTTTTGCCTGACCTGTATAAACAGGAAACTGTACACCATTCAATCACTGAACGAGGAAATGAATAATTCTTGACAGCAGACGACTGGCAGCGTTCCAGTCAAGACATTACAACTAAAAATGGCTCCCTACAGTAATGAGTCATTTAGTCTTTATCTCTATGGCTTACTCTCTTGGCCTGCTCCAGCTGCTCGGAGATCTCCTCCAGAGCAGTGCCGTGCCTCTGTCTCATCTCCTGGATCTGTGACTCGTGGTTTTTCATCTCATCATCGATGGCTTTCTTCAGCTCTGTCACCTCCTGCTCTCGTTTGGTCCTTTAAGAGCAAAAGACACATTATTAGGTGAGACACATTTGGGGAGTAGGGTTCAAAGAAAACAGAAAAGGTCAGATACTAATAAATCTGGCTTACATGACTCTACACTTACACTGCCAAAAGGCCCATTTTGAGGGGTCAACCGTAAGCACACATGGAGGGGCAATCATTGTTTTATTTAGCTAAATGACATGAATTTTCGCAACATGCAACTTGAACCTGCAATATGTCTGCAGCATGCATGCTAATCACTGCACACCAATTCTAACATAGGAACTCTTATATTAAAAACTTTGTCTTTTCTTCTTGCTTATTAAAAAAAAAAAAAATTCAGAACTAATTTCATTTTATGGTAGACTGGATTTAGTTCCTCTTGTACCTCAGCTCCTGCTGGGCGGCGGTGGTGTCTAGGGTGTCTTCCAGCTCAGTCTTCAGAGCCTCCAGTTCCTCACTCAGATCTCTCTTGAGTTTCTCAGCTTTGTTTCTGGCTGCTTTCTCAGACTCCAGATCCTCCTGCAGCTCAGATATTTGGGCCTGCAGCTCCCGTACTTGCTTCAGGGCGTTGTTTTTCTGAGCGACCTCCTCATCACCTCTGTGGGATAACAAATATAAGCAGAGATTGTTGGCAAAACGATCCATGCATAATTTAAGGGCTTAAACACTCTTAACAAACTCTTTCCGATCCTTAGAATTAAACAGTTTTTCAGTTTTGTAAACCAATTTTGCAACAGTATATTTAAGACTATTTGTAAATAACCTCTGTTATGACTGGTATATTTCTTGACGTGAAATTTTACTTATTACTGAATGGGTGTTTTGATGCTTAAAGGGATATTTCACAGCTGGAAAGATGAATGTGTATTTAAATTGGGTCATTTATGTAGTAGAAATGTGAAATTATTTCTAGACTGAGAAAAGCCAGAAAATTTATTTTCGGCTCATGTGGACGAAAGACAGCAACTCCCAGAATGCACTTGCTTCACTGCCCTATGAGGCCACTCTCAAGCCATGCCTACCGGTGACAGAGGTCAGTATTGGAAGAAATTATACAACTAGGCTACTAGTTGACTCGAAACTGAAAAGATGCCGTTTTATCGTGAGATACTCGTGAGAATTCAAACTTTTGAACAATAAATGAACAATTAATTCCACTACTCTGCCAACCATAAGTTATTATTTAGACATAGTAATCTAGATGACAGCCAAAGCATTTTGGATCAACCATTATATTATATTTTATTTTAATCATTAAAACAACCTCCTTTTTCCCTTTCTTATTCAGTGCTCCTCACTGATCGTCACCTGGTCAGTACAGCCTGCAGCTCCTCTTCTTTCTTGGCCAGTTGGATCTTGAGTTCCTCAATTTGGGCCTGCAGCTCAGCTATCTGGTCTTGTAGGTCTGTGGTCTCGCCATCCAGCTTTCTTTTGGCTTTTTCAAGCTCTTGCCTTGTCTTCTCTTCTTTCTTCAGACGCTCTGATGGTCAAACGCCCAAACATAACAATGAGACATTTAAGTCTCATTGTTTTACTTGAATAAAATGATCCATATTCAACACTGTCCTCACCTTCCAGGTCCACCATCATCATTTCTTGCTTGTTTTTCACTTTGCCAAGGTTCTTGGCCTTCTCTTCTTCCTCAGCCAGTTGGGAGGTCATCTCACTGACACGGTCCTCCAGGAGTTTTTTCTCCTGAGGGATAGGGAGGGAAGAAAGAGTTATGTTTGCTCAAAGTTCTTCTCTGAGCATCCTTATCGCAAAGGCCCTGGCCTGCATTTTGTTTCAGGGAGTTTGACAACCACACTGACCTTTAGGAATTTGGAGTTCTGGTCCTCCAACAGCAGAATATCTTCCTCCATTTTCTTTATCTTGGCTTCAGCAGTCACCTTCTCCAGCTGAAGCTTCTGTCGGGCAGCCTCTTCTTCATCTAGCTGTTCCTCTAGGTCCTATAAGACACACACACACTTGTGGTTTATGGACAGCAAAAGTGTTCACTATTAGCTAGTACTAACAGCATAACTTTTAGATACAGATTTACTACTATAAGTTTACAGCAGATCCAAGATTATATTTCCCCAAATAAGTTGTCACCGTTATGTGTGACTGCATTTTCTTCTTCTCATTCTGCAACGATTGGTTCCTCTCCTCTTCCTCCTCCACGCGGGACTCCAGGTCATGAAGAATCTCCTCCAGCTCTTGTTTTTTAGCCACCAGGCGAGCCCTCATCTCTTCAGCTTCAGCAAACAATTCCGTCTCGGCCTGTAGTTGCTCTGCCAAGATGTTCTTCTCCTCTAAGAGCTGAAAAACATCACAAGAGATCTTTTCTTGGTTTCAAGATCATGGACATTCCACTACAAGAAATAAAGCCCCAAGAGACTATGGTGTACATATATACCCGCTATGTTATAATGACTTCGAATGTGTGCTAACCTGCTGGTGTTTCCGCTCCATATCCACCAATTCATTTTCCACTTTCACCTGCCTCTCCTTCACTTTAATGAGCTCCTCATCTTTGGCCTGCATTTCTTCCTCCTGACGGGTCACCTGGAGGAGAGGTTTCACCTGCAGACACAGTTGTAATGCATGTCTCGATTGAAAACTATTCACAATCATACTGCAAATCAGTTGTTAAAGAGTGGATTTCTCTTGCAACCACATAGGCAGATTTTACTCAGAAATGTACACAATAGCTAGTAAAATCATTCCAACAGTTATGCAAACAGTCTCTTTTAAAATCCGACACCAACCTTGGTGAAGAGTCTCCACCACTGCCAGTGGCGTAGTTTCAGGTAGGCGGCACAGTTTCTCTGGAGGACTTTCAGAGCGCTTAGCTGCTGCTGTTTTTTAGCAAAGGCTCTGACGAACACAACCACAAAACAGCAGCAATTCACTCACAAGGTCTCATAAGAATACTTTTCATATATTGTGATCTCTACACTATAAACAGTAAGAGCTGCATATTATCGCTGACCCTTTAAGACCAGATTTAAATCAGCCATTTGCATTTGGACCTACTTGCGAGCCAGGTATCCTCGGCAGACTGACTGAAAGTAGATGATGATATCTGTTATTTTCAGGTCTCTCTCTTCCTCCAGGTGTGCCAAAACTCCAGTGCGGAAGAAGATCTTACTCTGACCGATCCGGAAGAGGTTTGGGTCTAATTCCAAGGCTCGGATCTACAGATGACAATGATACTTAGTATTTAGCAGATTATAAATTTCAGATGCTAGTTTTTCAATATTGGACATAAAAAAAAAAAATTATATGACCAAAGTACTCAAAACGAAATAATTAAAAACTTAATATTTGTGGAAACATTTCAGGATACTTTGATGAACAGAAAGTCCAAAAGAATAGCATTTACTTGAAAAACAAATCATTTTACAATAATGTAAAAGTCTTTACTGTAACTTTTGATCAATTTAATGCATCCTTGCTGAATAAAAATATTTATTTTACTTTCTTTGAAAAAAAGAAAAGAAAAAAAAGAAAGAAAGAAATCATCCTGATCCCAAACGTTTAAATGGTAGTGTGAGTTTTCATAGAATATTTCATACAATACTGGTATTTAAAAATATTGTGATTTAATCATTTTATTTTGGGCTTTATACCATAAAAAACTTGATGGTAAAAAGGACTGATCAACCTCATTTGTCTTAGGTTTATGAAACTCACCATTCTCTCACAAGCCTGCTTGCCATCCATAAAACCTTTGGGTATTGCATTAGGGGTGAGGATCTCATATCTGATAGGAAAACAGATTTAACAATTTTATCACTGATAAAACATGATAATATTGGTGCTACAGCATCTGAAGAGGTTCTCAAGTCTTTAATGAGATATCTGAAACGCACCTCTGTCTGAACTCCTGGAAGACGATACGGTTAGGGAACCCCTGCCTGCAGATCCGGATCCCTTCTAGAACTCCATTACACCTCAGCTGGTCTAGAACCAGATGGGGCTCCAGTTTACCAGCCTAACAGAGAACAACAGCAATGACAATGAGGTGCAGACCACATTAAATAAACTCTCTCTCTTTTTTTTTTTTTTTAAGCTAAAAGAACATTTACTTACAACCGAAGGGACAAATGTCACTTACTCTTTTCTCATGATTGGGGATGATACAGCGGACAAAGTTGGGATTGGTGTTCCTGAGTGTGGCCATGAGTTTTGTAAGGGACTCTTTATAAAGCTGACCCACAGTACGGAACATGCCCTTCTTGGTCTTATATGTAGCTCCAAATGCAGTCTCGTTCATCCCTGCCACCTGGTCCAAACCAACAATACGATCCACTACCATGAAGAGTGAGAGAAAAGACAGATACCAAGCGGTTAAGTTGATATTAAGAGTATTTACAGAACATAATTAAAGAAGAGAGACACAGCACAGCCAAATCATGTGAAGATGGAAGAGGTAAATCTACAACTAAAGCTCTAATTCAACAACACCAAGCAGAAGGTCAAAATACACTGTGTATTTTTGCATTTTTACAAAACTGTGCTTTGATATTTTCAGCCCTTTATAATCATCATATCCCAAAAGAAACCAGAAAATAATTTTCTGAAAGTAGTACAGTGTATTTTGACTCAATGCCACAAGTTCAGACAGCCAATTCAAGAGCCAAAGGCCCCTACTATGCCAGCAAGTCCAGTGCTAGGCAAATGGAGATATGAAATAGATGAAGAGTGCCAAGGATAAGACTACATCTATAAACAAGCACAAGCTGCAAAAGAAATAAAATGGAAGGGTGAATCTCAAAACCCAGATCATGTTTAGGACATATTTCACCCCAATACCTCACACTTCAGTGAGACAGATGTTAATTCAGTAACTGCTCTCATGGATTCAGTGAGCTGTGTTAACAAATATACATTAAATATATATGTACAAATCTAGTCAAATCTGATTTCTTGTGGTGCAGAGATGTAATTTTAGCAAAGGTAGAGTAGATTTAGCAGTGCTTTATAATCTATTATTCTTTCTTGATAAAAGGAAGACATTTAGCTTAAAAATGGTCCTTAAAAAGGCTTCATTAAGATGTTTTAAACTAGTGCATTTTCCAATACTGAATGCAGAATAATTTAAATCTCATTACTGTACTTAAAGTGCTTTGTAAAGTAATACATTGTCTGAGTATTTGTTGTATTGCCTAAAATGTATGCTGATTTTAATAAAACAAATCATAGTTTTGCAGTTATATCACAAACATGAGATTCTAATGAGAATCGATGAAAATGACCAAAGTACTGTACATTCAAAAGTGAAACATTTTGATAAAGTCAAGAATTTTGAATTTATTCACTTTTTTTGTGTGAAATATAACAGACTTGTATACCAAGTTCTCTCCCTCTGAGCAATGCTTCTAAAAATGGCTCCTTTGAGCAACTGAATAAATCCATGTGAATAAATATGCTAAGCAATAAATAAGATAGATTTGAGTCTGATAACAGTGCCATAGGACAAAACAAGTCAAACTTCAATAATTTAACATGGAAGTGATCAGAAACGACATTTTCATTTTGATTCAGTGGGGCTTGCCAAGTCCAGCTACTGTTCCTAGAACTACAATTGTAGGTCTTACAGCATTCCTGTAAATGTGATTCTTAAGAACCGCTTCCCAGCAATGTTCTGTTCATAATGGGGCTCCTGACGTGGCTTCCTTTACCTCCATGGAGAATCTACTGAGCTGTCAGCGTTGACTGGCACAGGGGCTGAGCGAGTCATTTGGATTCCATTGAAACAAGACGTGTATTGTTCCACGTTCCCTGTCGGAGACGCTACAGAATTCCTCCACTCCTCACCCAAACTCCATCTCCCTCACACGGCCTATCAAATCGCCGTCTGACACTTAAAACAAACAAGTAGTCTGACCGTGAGGTGTAAGGGCATAACCAACATACCACACACACTGCTCTGTCTGCTGAAAAAAAACAAGCTGTGTTTGGTGGAATCTCATAAAAACCAGGTCCAGGTCATATTTCACTCCAAAATTGAAGGAATAAAAAAAAGGAATAATATCTAACATACAGATTGTGAAGCCCATTTTAGGACCATTAATATTTTTTGCATTGTGGTACTGTTTTCATGACAACATTCATATATGACTGACTGACGCTGTTGAAGGGGAACTGAACTGAGCTGGACAATGACATCATTTTTTGCAGAACTGCTTTATAAATAAAATGAACTAATTTAATAATTGATTATCTTAACATCAGAACTGAATCAACACTGAACTGCCTTCAGCTGAACAACAGCCAAACTGCATCATTTTCCTGTTATCACTGTAAAGCTGCTTTGAAACTAAACTGTATTGTATAAAGTGCTATATTAATAAAGGTGACATGACGATTAAGCATATTTACCCCCAAGCAACGTCATTACTATGCATTCAGGACATAATTATTCTTGATGCTTCTTGTTATTATGATTAAATAATCTTTAAATGTTTTATTTTACAGTTTTTTACAATCGCTATGACAGTTTTTTCAATACATTTAACAAGTTTCCTAAACTCTTAACGCACCAACACACCTAAAACACACAATTGGCAAAACGGTTAATTTCATGCTCAAAATCACACATTGTAAACTAAACTCCAAAACTAATTTTCAAAATACAATAATACACTAACACAATACACTATGTCTAACAAAACACTGCAAACATGTTTCAAAATCAAATAATTATTCAAAACACTAACACATGTTCTCTTCCAACATGAACATTTAGTCAATCATAACACAATGACAAAAAAACACTATCATCAGCTGAAATTACAGAAACTGCATTATTTTATATGTGTCAGGTCTGCCCTTATACAATAGACAGTATACTGTATTGATCATAGATTGTGTTTTGCACTGCAGTTTCTTTTTTTTTTCTTTTTTTTTTGAAGTCTCGTTACATTTTTGTTTTGTTTGTAATGTAAATGCATGCATTTTTTTGTTGTTGTTTTTTTTGCAGCAGAAATTCAATACAACAAAATAAATGACCCTTCCTAGAGTAGCTTTATAGAATGTATGGTTTATGAAAAAAAGAAGACAGAGACAGAATTGCTGCAGTAACGGCTTTATTTGCAACAGGACATTTCTGCAAGATAACAAAAATATGCATATAGCTGCCATTTACAGTATTACTGTATGTGAAAATACAAAATATACAAACAGAAAAGGCCATCTTCTAATCTGCCCGGTCTTCTGCATTTGTCCACGTTCTCATCCACATCACACCTGATATCTTCCCTGGCAAGGCATCTTGGGAAGAATCTTTTGGCTTGCCTTATCCTGGTAGTGTTCAGCTGTGATGTCTTGGTATACAGCATCTTTTGCATCCAGGAGGGACATTTGGTCCTGTGGACTATGGTCAAAAACCTTTCATCTCCAGGCTGAGAAAACTCCTCAATGGGGTTGAGGAAAGGGAAGTAAGGGGCAAGGAAAATGGACATCATCCTCTGATGGGCGTCAAACCAGGCTGTGACTAGACGGGAATGGTGGAATGCCACATTGTCCCATATTTGCATAACTTTATCAGCTGTTTCTCACTAGCAATGGCATAATGTGAAAATACAAAATATACGAACAGAAAAAGCACCAGAAGAATAAAAAAAGAAATAAAAAAATAGTCATCTTCTAATTATTTGCATAATTCAATCAGCTGTTTCTCAGTAAGAATAGAATAAAATACAGGGGATATATTTGTGTTTCAGTTCACAATATAAGCAGCTGTTTACCTTGACTTTAGCCTATAAGGTTAGGGTTAGAACATGGTGTTATCTGTTCTGACATACAGTGTTAAAGCATTGGTAAATTTGGCAGTAAAAATCCATTGTTTTGGTCTTGTTTGAGCTTGTGTGTAAAAGAAGTTCAAGCATTTTAAATTAGTGTTAACTGTATGCATTTTGTGTTAAAGCAACAAGAAATGTGTTAATAGTATAGCTTACACAGATGGATGTAGTGCTAACTGTGTTAAGAGTTTTGGAAAATTGTTAAATGTATTGAAAAATATGTCATAGGAATCGTAAAAAACTGTATTATAAAATTTGTTTGTGATTTTAATTGCAATTGGAGTCCTAGCCTTGTGGGCAAGCGCTCCAACATACAGAACTCGCTTCTGCTGAGTTCTGGCTCGTCGTCCTTTCCTGACCCGGTTCCCTTTCCCTGTTCTTTCCTCAGTGATTCATGTCTATCCTTGCACTGCACTATCAAAATGAAGGCCAAAAATAATATAATTGATTGCTTGCTTGCTTAGAGAATAAAAAAAAAAAAAACTTTATATAATCATAACTTATTTTCTATATTTGATTTTGGGTTGAAATATGACTCACACATACTTAAAAAGTTTTGTGAGATTCACCTATTCTTCTGTCAAAATGGCCTCTTTCAACACAGTTCTGAACTGAAAAAACTACAGGTGCAGATTTAATAATTATTGTACACTTTTTAAACTCTTAAATTGGAGGAAGAATATTTAGGGGGCGTGCGAAGTAAACAAAATTACTGAAAGGCACTCAAGGAACAAGAAGGGCCCTAATCCTTGTAGCCAGCTCACTCAGAGTTACCCAGGTCACTTTCAAATGTTGTGTTGTGTCAGTACTCTGCATTACTCGCTATGCACATGCATTCATTTTTTCATGCAATCTTCATTCATGGTCAGTTTGGGCATCCTAATGAATCAGCCAAGTCAAGCTTCCTTCCAAATGGATCCAGCCAACTCTAAAGTTAGCCAGCTAGAGGGACCAGGGCCCAGGTCTACAAGCCATGGGAGTGTTTTTGAAAGTACACAATGCGCTGGTAAGCAGAGACCTACAGCATCGTATACCTTCACCTGGCGATTCATGGAGACTAGAGACATCATAAAAAGACGCTCTTTGGAAATTCTGAATCTCTATGGTCGAGACAGAAGGGAGCAAAGGGGGGATAAACAAGAAAAAAAAAGCAAAATAAAAAAGTAGTAGAACACAGCTAGCACATAAAGACATAAGTGGTAGTAAACACTGGTTAGTGCTATGAACAAGCAACATTAAGTCATCACTCCATTAACACTGGTTTCAAATGTATTGGGATGTTAATTAATTTTAACATTTTAAGAACATGCTGATCAATCTTGGCACACACACATTTTATTTACCTTTTTAAGCAATTAATTGCCACAGTATGAATCATTTGACATAAACTTATAGAATTAGGTTATTTTAATTTCATATATTGGGAAATGCAGTGAAAAATTATTAGCTTTCAGATTTAAAGATGACAAAATATATGACACATCCCACGCTCTATTTTTGCATTACTCCATATTTCTTCACTGCTCTCTCCTGTGTGTAAAGTAATGTAAAGCAGTCTTGCCTACAAATAGTGTGCAATTAAATCTACTGTGGTATCAACAGTGTTGCAAAATTCTTTGTTCGACACATTCTCACACACTGCCCAGCCCCAATTTTGACCCTTTGTAACTGAATTAAAAGTTCCCTCCGGCTTCGTTTAAATATTTGCATCAAGCCACCGAAATGTATGACCACCTCTTTTTACAAGACATGAAACATGAAGATTGAAAACAACAGTCTCTTTCTTCACAGACTGGGAGGGCAGAGCAATAAAAACGGCTGTTTCATACGTCGGGAGAAAAGCGCTTACCATCCTTCCACAATTCAGCCACAAACTTATCCGTGGACTGGTGCAGGAGCGTGGCAACGTTGTCGTTCAGAGGGTCCATGTTTTTCATTAACCACTCATCTGCCTTATAGTCAACCTGCAGGATGAGGGAAATAAACAACTACGTTAGCTCAATAAAACACTCAAGATGGGAATAATGGAATTAAGCCAGGACTGGTTCAATCTAGATCGTTTCATTTAAGGGTGTTCTGCAGTTGTTGGCTGTTTGCGTAGCGTTATGTAACTACTGAAAGTGATAAAGTATAAATCAATGCACTATATTACTTTTCTTAAACAACAGGAAACAAAGCAAGCTCTAATTTTCTGGCTTTTAACCTAAACGTGGCTCAAAGGGAGAAAAATATCAAAAGTTCCTCATTTCATGCAGTGTCAAGTTTCTTTTGCAAACAGCTCACTGATCTGAAACAGATGTGGCCTATGGTTAGCACATACCACAGCTGGATGCTGCTACCCTTGAAAGACAGAATGCAACACTTCATTGCAAGCCAGTATGACCTGACTAAATCCAATTACATAAGGTCATGATGCAGTCCGTGTTGCATTTAAACACCAAAAACAAGCCTAAATTATAAGAAATATCACAGAACTGAAGTACAAGTGGTGAATCCAACAGCTTAGTGTGGTGTCATAAATATGACGTACTTTGCCAGCATAGTGAATGATGCAGAAATCGGCTTTGTCCTTGAGCTGCCGTGGTTTCTGGAACTTGGCATGAGTGCCTTGCTCTTGCACCAGTTTGTCCACGAAGGTTTTATCAGTGGCTTTTGGGAACCAGCACTCCTCATCCAACAGAGCCAACACACCGGGAGGATTTGCCTGGGAATGGCACCATATGACCGATCAAAACAATTATAGAAAAGCTGAAAGAAAACACTAAAAGCATTCATTACTTTCACATTAACTTCAAATCACATTATTAAATTCTGCAAATGCTCGGGGTAGAAAATATTTATAGCAAACCAGAACAAAGAATTCAAGGACTAACACAATTATAGTAAAAAAAATCTAATCTGTATGAAAGAGTTGATGCAGGACTCAGGAG
The DNA here is from genome assembly GCF_951802725.1 of Rutilus rutilus. Classification (NCBI taxonomy): domain Eukaryota; kingdom Metazoa; phylum Chordata; class Actinopteri; order Cypriniformes; family Leuciscidae; genus Rutilus; species Rutilus rutilus. Next base: position 7,159,544 of record NC_140217.1, on the reverse strand, counting down.
CTCACCGGTCTCTCAATGAGGTCAATGCATGGCTGCAGGTCAAGGCCGAAGTCGATAAAGCTCCATTCAATGCCTTCACGCTGGTACTCCTCCTGCTCCAGGATGAACATGGTGTGGTTGAACAGCTGCTGAAGCTTCTCGTTGGTGTAGTTGATGCAGAGCTGCTCAAATGAGTTCAGCTGCCAGAAGATGGAGAGAACAATAAAATATGATCAAATTATTTTTGTCCATAGTATTTTAGCCCCAGGGCATGCATAATTGATTCTTTAACCAATATCAGTATCAATATCACTCAACGTAATACTGCAGCTATGAGTGGGTATCCAATTACACTGTTTACTGTAAACCTTGTTATTTCTTCCTAACCATGTTATAATTATATTACTGTCAGGTCCATTAAGTCAAGAACACACATGACAATAAAAGATTTAGGAAAATTTATACTTAATAAATTGCATTTCAAGTGATAAATTCTGAATAAAATTTTTGGTGGTATGCCTCTGTTCAGGGAGTCCTCTGACCTTTGAGCACCATGAAATAGCAGAGAGTCAGCAGCAGCATTAGGGAACGCTCACACAGTTTAGGACTGGGAGAGCTGAACTATTCCCCCAATGAACAGAACAGCAACGATGACAGAAAAGCAAATGCCACGTTATACACGACAAGGAGGAGCTGGGGAGGTGGCGGGCTGCAAAGAAGCTAGCATCAGCAGTTAGGAGCGAACTGAATCTGTTTAAAGAGGGCACCTTGTTTTTAAATCGCAGCCATTAGCAGTGAGGGGAGTTGAACAGCTGATGCATCTCAGCTGATGAGACCGTGTTGTTGGCCAATAGCGTTAGCAGCGTCTTGACTACCTGGCCTGCCAGAACTGACGCTTACGCTTAATTACTCAATTTAGCAGATGCATCTTATCCGAAGCAATGTCCAACACCAAGATAGCAAAGACATCCTCCAGCACAACTTGAAGGAATCTTCTTAATGGCAAAAAAAAAAAAATGGGCCATATGAAATCTGTTTAATTTATTTCCCAAACCCCTCCTTTTTTATTTATTTATTAGAACAGTGCCTATGAAATGTTTTTCCCACCTGAAATTCTGTGTTGTCCATTTAAATTTTTCTGGATATATGATTTAATACACATTTTTTTAATTCAAATCTATCATCAGAAACAGTGGTTATCATTCAAACTATTCAATTAACATTTTAAAATGTAAAATCAAATGAAAAATGTACCGTTCTTTTTTATTTTTAGATGTTTACTATTAAAAATTAAAACATGGAACAATTTTGATATTCCTTAATAATAATAAAATTGTTTAAAACATTTATTATTACTTTGAGAATTACATTCTATTGCACTATAGTAATTTAAGTTAAACCAAACGTGCATTTAGATGAATCAGTGGTATAAAACCTGCTAAATCTGTGGTAAACCATATGCAAATAAAAGTTGGTCCCAAAATAACATCCTATTTTAACTAAAACTGTCATTTTCAGGACCTTGCACTGCCTGCATTTTTATTATATGACCTCTGATTTGGTGAAGTACAGAGATAAATATCTATGATTTAGCATAAGAGACAGCTGAGCACTAATTCAGAGGAAGCCACACCTGGAATATCTCAAAGCCAGCGATGTCTAGGATGCCAATAAAGGAAGCCCCTTGGCGCTTGGTTCTGTCCAGAGCTTTATTAATGCGGTGAACAAGCCAACGGAACAACCTTTCGTATGTGGCCTTGGCCAGGGCTTCCACTGCAAAGTCAGCCTGGTCAGAGGAACAAAGAGACAGGATAAGGCAAGGTAAAAAAAAAAAGGTGACATCACATTTACAAAAATATTCATTATGATCACACAAAGTGTACAACTTTTTTCTTTTCTTTTTTTAAATGGTATGTAAAACCTGAATATAGTGGAAGTTTGTGAGAATTCACACATTCCCCAATCTGCAGAATTTGAACAGTTATGATGATATTTTAACAACAGGAGACTATCAGCCTATTGTTGTAAATGGACACAGAGGTGAAAAGAAAAATGTGACGTACAAAAGTATAGTACTGGTCTACGATCAGGCCTGAGAGGTAAAACAAGATTGTTTCATAGATGGGAGGAAGGGTGCTCTGACAGATATACAGTGGAGAACTGAATAGTTCACTACCTGTTCTTTAGTTTGGGCTTTTTGCACATAGTCTCTGCCCACTTTGATTCTTGGAGACAGGATGGCACGGGTGAACTCCATGACATTCATGCCGAGCAGGTGGCAAAGTTTTTGAGCAGCTGAGAAACGGGAAAAAAAAGCACTTGTTCACAAAATGGTCATCTGTAATACAAACTGACCAAAAATGGTGAAATTCTATTTACATTTTTGGGGTTTTAGGAGCTTCCCTTATGCACTTAAATGGCAGTGCGAGAAGTTATTATGGGACATATTTGCTCATGAGTATAAGAGGTATTTGAAATAAGTTATGGTCGTTATTGAAATTTACTGACTTCTAAACCCTTACAGCCCGTTTAGCAGCCAAACAAACCCCAAGAGATCCCCCTTTGGACCACCAGCACGACTATAACTTTCCAGCTTCATGTCGTGAATGAAACAACTTGGTGGCTTAAACAGATGAAAGCATCAATATCTTACCATTAACGGTGATGATAAAAACGAATTAAACAAAATGCCAGTTGAGTAAAGCTCGCTGGAATGCGTCGTGGCAGTAAAACGGTCATTTTTGGGGCTCTTACGTAAACAGGATTGATTTAACGCAACTTAGCACAACTATTCTGGTATTTTCTTTTAATATGAAATGTATCCAAAAACTATTCAAGCCGTCATCATGGGAGCCCAAAAGAAGTCCAACGGGTAATTTGTCAAAACAGTGCAGTGGAGAACTGCACAAAACCATCTGGTGCAAGGGTTTAGACCAAAGGGTAGTCTGGATACCGAAAACACTTTAATGCTAACACACTGCCAAAAGATTTTCAGAGTTATTGGGGCACATAAAATGCACATATAGACTTTCCATTACTGAAAAAAGAAACATTATCTCTATGCTAAAATAAGGCATTATGCATTTTTGAAACCTGTAAAAAACCCAGCTGAGCAAGTATAAGGTACCTGTGTTTTCTGGCATGGAAGCCTGATCGGTGTTTCTCTCCTTCTTGAACACAATGTTACCAAACTGCATGACAGCTGATACCACTTTGAACATTGCTGCAGTGACAGAAAAACAAGGACAAGACAGTCAACAGTCTGTGGATATGAAATATTTTTGGAAAGTTGATGTCCTGCAAGATTTTATGCCATCCAAAAATTGATTACAACATTTAAACTGGAAACAGGTGGATTTATTCAGCTATTTTATTTTATTTTATACAAACATACACTATTAAATTCAATATAAATATTTATTCAATTCAATTAATTATTATTTCAATGCATTCCGTTATGAACATGGGACACTTGTACTGTAAACTAATTTGTCATACTGCAGGTCCATTTCAAATGCAATAGTGAAGGCAAAAAGTTTAACAAAGTGAAGAAATATAAGACACTTTTTTCCTAAAGCTCCTTACAAGGAAATGGCAACATGATGATTATGATTTACTAGTAAACCAGCAGTAAATAGACAATGTAGTAGAGGTGTGTTTGTTCCATGTATGCTTACACAAGATTTCCTCATGAGAGAAGCTCATAATATACATGGCTTCCATGGTCTCTTGGAAATTGTCCTTGTCCTGTTGGCCAGGAATGGGAATGTTACCGTTGGAGAGGAAGCGGTAGTTATTGAAGCCTTCCAGGAGTAGATCAGCTGCCAGAAGAAACAGAGCATTAATAAGACAGCTGCAGTCTTTAGACACCACACTGTAACAAACTCTCCATAATCAGTCAGATATCTACACACATTCAAAATATCCAAAGCCTGCTTCATTATACAGGAAACAAACATGTCCCATGTGTTGACCCTGCATTTAGAATAAGGATCTCATTATTAAAAACTCTTACTAAAAATACTCACTTCTTAGATGTTCCCCAGCACCAGCCAACAGCTGGTAGAAGACATGGAAGGTGCGTTCATCTTTGGCTTGGCGAATGGCCCTGGACTTTTCAAGAAGATCTTGAGATTGAGTTAAGGGCAAGTGAAGCCTATTTTACAGCTCATTGTTCACGGTGTCAAATCATTCACATCATGATGCGCTACTATACAGCTTTGTTAATTATCTACATAAGCCTTAAAACCAGCTTATCCTCTCTGGCATACTAAAAGAAGCTATAGTAACAGTTTAAAATCGTTTCACTATTCTAAAAGCACGTAGAAAGTCAATTTGCATACCTTTATTCCTGCTGATAATAAACACACAGAAAATTCACCCACATCAGTGTTAGCAGTGCAGCAGCATTACTCAAATGTAACTGAACAGTTATCAGATCAGGATACAGGTTTCAATGTTGGCCCCCACAATGTAACCGGTTACATCAAAGTTGATGCGGATGAACTTGCCCTGTGGAAAAACAAATATTTTTTTTATGATGTGCTATACTGATCATGCTTTATAAACCATACCAATGCTTCATATCTATCATTATATTTTATGGGCCTAAATCAACATTTCTAAGAATCCATTTGAACAGATGATCGTCTCTTTTATTGATTGAACAGAGTGGCTTGTGCATGTGTGATATGCAGCATGTTAAAATAGCTCTACTTAAAAGGAAACGGTACTCAAAGCATGCATAAGAGGCTAACATACATGCTTATTTGCAGCAAATGCCCCCAAAATAATGACCTAAAGCAAAAGACCCGAAGAATTAAATTCCTCTGCAGCTTTTGATTTGTTTGTATGCTTAAAAGCTTTCTGCTGACTTTAACGCATGCCAGCGAAAACTCAATCAGCTGGCCAGAGGAGCAGACGTAAGACAGACGCCTATCTCTTTTTAGAGTGCTGAATGTGGATTTTGGTGAGTGTGTACCTAAATGGCCCTTTACAGATGCTACATGCAAGGTAAAAAAAAAAAACACTATCAATAAACGTAATAAATATCATTGCCAAAATGTAACAAGAATGTAACAAAACATTGTGCCAATGTTTCAAGTAATGTTACAGTTGGGAAAACAATTGTGAAATTATCAGATCACTCATTATAGACAAACTTACAAAGCGTGAAGAGTTGTCATTTTTCACTGTCTTGGCATTCCCAAAAGATTCCAGAATAGGGTTTGCCTGCAGGAGTTGACGCTCTAACTCTCCCTGTAATGCAACAATCACTGGTTAGAAAACACTAACTATTACATGATTACATTAAGTTTAATACAAGAACAGATGCAACTGAGGTGTGTAACTGAAATAAGAGAAATAACGTGCGTAAAACATTGACAAGAAATTTAACACCAACAAACAGATTAGAAAACATTTCTTGCAAAGGGTTCGTTTGTATAAACTAGGGATGCAACGATACCATTTTTTCAGAACCGATCCGATCCCAAAAATTCTGAGTATCGGCCGATACCGATCCGTACCGATACCAGCGCAGTTTTTTTTTTAATCAAGTAGAATTTCTATAAATGTTGAACTGATAATAAGAACTGAAAAAAGAAAAACAACAACAAAAAATATATGATCATAATCTGACATAAATGCTATTATAAACTAGATTAGTGGATAATTCAGCAGTAAAATTTAGTCTAGAAAAATTACGAGTGCACAATAATTGTATAAAATTTGAACATTTTGTGAAAAAAAATGTTTAGTGGGGAACAAATTAGAGACAATAAGTGTAACACTAAATCTGGTAAAACTTTACACATTGCTCTTTGTATTGTTGTAAAATACATTCATGAAAAACAACAACAAAAATCAAAAATATAAATTATTTTATAGCCTACAATAAAATTGAGACATTTTTTAAATGTATAGCACAGCTGTTTAATGAGGTAGCAACATAATAGATAGGACAGAACAAGAACGGCTATTGATATTGTTTCATTGCGTCACTGTATTATGATATGAAAGGCTCCAATACAGAGCGGCACAAAGCGCTTATGCGCATCCCGAGCGCAGAATGATGCGCTTGAAGCAACATGAGTCACAGCGCGCAGCGCGTCGAGTCCGCATTGAAAAGTTTATAGCACAAAGAAAATACATATTGATGCGTAGTGTATTGTACAGTAGGCTATCTATCTATGCAATAGTCTATTCAGCATTTTCTTTTAACAGTTTTAAATTTCAGTTACTGTGCGCGTGAAGAACAAATAGTGCTCTGACTTTACTCCAGTGTTGTGATCTAACAGACGCCCGTAGAAAGTAACATGATTAAGGTACAGCAATAAAGTTCAGCAAGATAAAGTTGTTTTATGCGAAACCATAGACCTTTATCTACAGATCAAGTATAATGATAGTAACACTGAATCATCTTGGAGAGAGTTTCATTGTGTTAACTGTTGTAACCGAACGCGACGCGCTGTTTGAATGCTGAATGACTGACAGCGCAGCTGAGGGAAACGTTTACGTGATCTTGAATTTAACGACTTAAATATTAATTTATATCTCACATTATGCTATATAATGGCTTCAGAACACTTATAATATTGTGCACGAAAACTTATGGTGCTTTATAATGTTTGTGTGCCTTTTGTGGGGCTTAACAATAACACAGAATAGTATACGCACAATATCGGATTTGGATCGGCCTTGTCTGACCGATACCCGATCCGCCAAAAATGGCAGTATCGGAGTATCGGCAGTATCGGATACCGATACTGAGTATCGGATCGGTGCATCCCTAGTATAAACAGTAAGGTTTAACCCAACTATCACACATAAATCAGTTTGTTAATTATTTTAAACATCCCCCTTTTAACACACAGAGGTTTGAGGGAGACAAATTTTTCCAAACTCAAATGTTCCATCTCATCTGCATCACAAATTTCATCTATTTGCATTCTTGACGGTATTTTGTTCAGATGTTGTATGGCTTCTACAGCAAATCCATTTCTCTTCATTTGACCCTCAAACCAGAAGCAGATCATCCACATGGAGTAAAAATACACTAACCTACAAACCTAATTAAAGCCTGGGTAGCCATGAGAGGGTTTTTGTGCAAATTCTCACTGGCTGCCTGAAATACAGGCACTGTGGGGTTGGTCAGGAAACTCCTCAAATTAGAAACGACAGACGCCCAAAGCCCCACTGCGCCACATCACAGCTCCCCCCGCCACAAATCTGGGACATCCACCCCTTTATACCCCCTAGACACCCTTGGTGTTGTCCATTTCCATCTGATAGGAAGTTTGGACAGGTGTTCCATTGTTCTTGCTGTTGTCATGAGACAGGAACACATCACGACACAAATGAGAGAGGATGACCACTGTGATTTTACCAACTGTTCCCATTACGCGACCAAAACGAGCAGAATAGTGGATACAGTCCAGGAAATTTTGTGGTTTCAAGTTTTAAAAGTTAATATTATAAAGGGCCTAAAATAGACTACAAGATTAATCCAATTCTCTGTTTAATAATTGCTGAATTGTTTTAACATAATCTGGGTGTATCTGAGAGCACAAGTCAGTAACTTAAGTCAGAACAATGAATGAACTTTTTATAAAACATTAGTAATGAAACTTTATAAGAACAGTAACAAGTTTCACCCTCATCTAAATAGGAGATAAATTAACCATTAATACGACAACATTTCATTAGCAACTTCTAGAAAATGAAGGTCTGATGAGACAAGTCAAAAAGTCACTTCCATTATTATAGAAAATATGCCAAGAACTACTGGAATTTGAGCTTTTTGTAGCAGAGCTCTTTGTAAATGGACATTCCAGAACCTTCCAACTGCACGGACGGAGCAGGGCAGCGTTATTTGAGAAAGGGGAATTCAGCACCGTGACCACTGCACCATAATGCAGTATTTTAACATGCAACAGTGTAGTTTTACAGACATATAAATGACTTGCCATCGCCCCAAAAGTACAGTATATATAGGATTCAAAGAGAGAAGAAAAGAATAATTAAGAAAGCAGATGTTATACAGCAGAATGACATTAGCAAAAACACATAAAAAAACAAAAGATGAGAGTAAAATGAATAAAAATAACAATTTCTTGTGCCCATCAAAGACGTGGTATGAAATAAGAAAGAAAACATGGGGAAAAAACAAGGGACTACAAGCTACTCACATAAAACAGGATTCCGTTCTGTAATCAAATCATTACAATGGAAACAGAGGTATTAATGTCACAGAGGGAAATGTACACAAACACATGACAGACAGAACACACTCAGCAAGGGGTGATTTAAAAATTGAACAAAATGTGTTGTGAATATATCTGAAGGACGTATGCTCAGTTTATGATCAAGGCTTTTGCTGGTTTAGAATGTTGCTGGTCTAAATAAGACAACTGACCTATATGTGTGGTGCCAAAAACTTTCAGGTTTCATGAGGTTTTTTTGCTACAAAATCTTTAAACGTGCAAGGATCTGTAACACACTCGTTCTCATGCCGGGTTCAGACTACACGATAGCAGGTCGATTTTGGCGTAGGGTGTCGTGGTGATTCATAAAACGATAAGGGATGTTGCGATGCAAGTCGTTTAAACTCGAATAGTGTCATAGTGGATGATAACCGACCGGGTCTGTGACAGAAAGACTAGCATATTAAAAAAAATTCCCAGTCCCCCACAGCGAGATCACATCTGTGGCACTGACCAATAGGAGCACAGAAGCTCTTCTGTACACAGCTTTCAAACATGGCGAAACTAAAGAGAGACGATGGTATTGGTGCTGCTAAGTGGAATTATGCAATAGAGGAAAGGTTCATGGAGCTATGGCAAACATCACTCCTGCCTTTATGATGTTTCCTTGAGGGACTTACCACGACACAGTGAAAAGGTTAAATGCAGGCGAACGATAGCAGAGACGCTTCAGCAACCCGGTGAGTACTGGAATTAGCATTAAGCTAACACGCCACTTCGGTAGCCTGCTTGTTTACGTTCTTGTTTTTGGAAGTTCCGCCTTCTCGATGACATCACGCACATCGTTAAAGACGGCAAGCGATGATTGATCGAGAAGCAACGTGTAGTCTGACATGTTTCTTGCCCACGACACAACAAGAGTTTAGGAGTCAAATTCGCATAACCTGACACAGTGACTATCGTAACAGAAAAAAATTATTGTGTAGTCTGAACCTTTCATTAGATATCAAGTCAGATTGTATGATCAACTCGTTACTTCCAGACTACATTAAAGATGGAATTCCAATAAAATGACAGGTTTTCACATCATGCAAGCTTAAATATACCACTATGCCCCAAGCCATCCAGACATCCATTACTTAATCTCTAATATTTTTATCCATCACTAAGATGGTTAAAATTAGGGATGCACCAAAATTTCGGCCGCCAAAAATGTCATTTTCGGTTTTTGGTCGAAAGAGAAAATAGACAGAAAATATGAGACGATAATATAAGCCGAAAATATATGCCGCCCTGCCCCTCAGTGTTCAATGCTCAATTTTTTTTGTAACCGTGTGTGCACACTGGAGCGGAGCGAGCATTTTCAATTAATTCCTATGGAAGTTGAGCTTAACGCTCACGAGTGAGCTGGGCAACGCTGCTAAAATGACGCGACGCTCTCGTACACTGCACTGCTCCCACTCTGCACATGCTCTGATAATTATAACTTGGACTCTACATTATTTCAACAATTGAACAAAAAAATAAATCTGTTAAATCTGATTCTGTTGCATAGAAGTGAATGAAGAATAATTTAATATTCTGATATATTTTCTGTCCGATTTTGGTGTTACTTTAAAATAAAAGTGTGGATATTTTATTGGCTTGTATGTTTTACATTCAGATCAAATACAATTATTTTTTAAAAAGTCTAATATTAATACAATTATACACACAAAAAATATATTTTAAATTGAGAAATCAATAATTATTTTAAAAAGTCAGTTTTGGTTTCAGTTTTCAGCCAAGTGCATCCCGAATTTTCGGCTTCAGCCCAGAATTTTCATTTTGGTGCATCCCTAGTTAAAAAATAACTACACATCTTGAAGACTGCACACATTCAAAACTATTTAGCAAATGTGACAAATTGTGCAAAAAATAAATCAAAAGTAAACCATTCAAACCCCTTAAAGTAAAGTGTTTATTTTTATCAAGCAATATCCCAGAGAGCAGAAAATTTCACTTTGGATAGCCTACATTCCATTCCATTGGTGTTTATACAGCAGGTTAGTTTTGCATGCACAAGCAGAGCAGGTATAAAAAGCTTAAAGGGAACTTGCCTGGAGTTTGACTGCTTTAGGTGATTCTGGCTGTTTGTATATAATACACAAATGTAATATGTTAGAAGGCATCAGGGCCACATTCTGCAAGTATCTTAGACCACGGGAAAGATCTGAGCCTTTATTATGTTGCATATTTGGCCATGCGACTACAGTAAGATCAATGACTGCAGCATGTACAATTATTCAGCATGCTTTCATATATTTTTGGAGGAAATACATGTTATCAGGCCAGTACTGCAGACTTTAAGATGATTTATTAATACAGAGCAATGTGTACTACTTACACAGACACACGTCAGAGCCAGCAGTTATTACTGGATGAACATTACTATCCAACATTACCAGTACATTAGAATCTACACACAACACTATCCATGACATACAAGTGCATGTTAACCACTGATGTATGTTAATTTGGTTAAAATTACCCTTCCAGCAAAAGCACCCTGATGTCATTGTAACCAACTAAAGTGTCTAAGATAAAATAGATTACTTTGCGAGAGCTTCAGCTGTGAATGCATTACTGACAGGTTAGACTAATATGATTTGCAAAGCACTATGTATATAAACTGACATTACGAACAGCTCATGCTGATTGACTATTTGTCTAACCATCTAAAATTGATAAAACCCTCTCATAAAGAGACGATAAGACGATTAGACTGACAACTTTGCCTATTGCATCACATTTGCATTTTTTTTTTTTTAAGGCGGCATGTCAATAGTCTACCTTCTAAAGTACAATTACACTAATTTTCAACCTGCAAGCCTCATTTGACCTTATTCTGCTTAGTACTGCACATCCTTCCCTCCACATCTACACCACTAGTGGAATTCCACACGGATTTCAAAATGAATGATTCAGCGAATGGCTGAAAGAAAAGGAACTCACTGGAATGTTGTGGTCCTTCCTTCCTTTATGTGACGATGCAACGTGAGCCAGGTACTGGATGACTTTTTTAGTGTTTTCTGTCTTTCCAGCACCTGATTCCCCTCTGCAAAAGAAAATTACAATTAAAAGCAAACATCAAAACACCAAAAAAACAAACAGATTGGGTACATATTTATGCACATTTGCATGATTAATGCATTCCACAAGCTAAATAAGCCATCAGGCTACATCCTACATCTGCTAGCACTGCCGTTTGTTTTCCCAGCTGCAGTTCATTACACAATGGCTTTTATTAAGTAAACATTAAAGTCTTATTTAATATTATTGGAATGCATAAGATGGTGTTTTAATTACTTAACCTTATAACACAATGATACAGATACAAGAAATACAGTTCTTCACAAAAAGTCTGATTCAAATATTCTTCTCCCTAATCTGCCCATAAATGGAAAAAAAATCTTTAGAAAGACAGCCAGACATTTTCCACAAAGGCCTGTAAAGACATTCACTTAATACTGGCTTTATTCAAAGAAATATAATAGCATAATGTCAAGCAAACGGGTGAATTAAACAAAAGCGGTCCAAAATAGGAAATTCTATTGAAGTAAAAACAAAGAATTATATAAAGAAAATTTAGGATGATTATGACGATATACACAGTTGTATACCATTAGTATTTGTTATGTTAAATATAATTTATGTTGAATTTATTTTATTTTTTTAAACTGTAAACAGGATCTTCACTCATTTATTAAGGAAATTATGCCATAATTCAAAAAGCACCTTAATGCCATTGTAACTAATGTGTCAAACAGATGGTTGATTATTTGTCTAACAACCTATTTGCAAACTCTCTAAAGAAAATGAAGACCCTTAAAAGCAGAATGTCTGCTCTCTTCCATACAATAAAATTGGATGTGGCCCTCAAGCTCCAAAAAGGTAACAAAACAAAAACAAATAAACCTTCATAAAAGTAGTCCATATGACTTGTGCACTATATTCCAAGGGGCTTTTCACACTTGAAATAGTTAACCCTGGGTCATTCTCATAATTTACCTGTGGTTAACCTTTAATCCTGGGTATTCATAAGCTGGCGTTTCACACTGCACATTCCTACACCCTGGGTTAACGTTCTTATTTGCATATTTGCGCCGTCAGTGTCATTGATTGGACGAACGCTGCACATGACAGGTTTACATAAAGACTCTAGCATTGCACATCCTCATATTATATACTGTCGACGGTAACATCAAATTTTTCCTTAATGTACTTTTCAGGCTATAAAAGTATGAATTAAATGGTCTCGTCTTCACTCTAATTGATGCGTTTTCCATCACCGTTTGACATTTCCCCCCAAAAATGCTGAAATGGCTGTTTATACACATGAGGGTGAGTAAATGATGACATTTTTGGTAAATCAGTCCTTTAAGAGCTCTTAAATATGTCTGCTTTTTTTTTTGTCTTCAAGCTATTGACTGCAAGATTCCTTAACCCTGCATTCCAGCTACATGTGGTTTCATGGACATCATGCCTTCATAGTGGGTGTGCTGCAGTGGTATCAGCATGTCAGTAGGGGTCGACTTTGAGAGAGGATGTAAAAACCTACTCTCCGACAGTTACAAAGACGTGTTGTAAAGATATGAGAGAGGCGGTTTACTTATTTACAACGTGCAAAGACAATAATTCAGGCTTAATGCATCAAGAGCTCAAATTTCTATGGATGAATTCTTATAGACTGACTAGAAATATTTGCTGTGGGTCTGACTCAGTGTGAGATGCTCTACATGCCGAACAGCTGCCGCTACTGATATTTAATGCCGAAATGATACGTGACTCATGTTTTCAGGCATGGCTGTATATGCATGCTTCCAAAAAAGCTGATTCCTGTGCAACCCTTGGGATGTGAAATCACTTCCAACAGCCCAAACTGATTGACGTAACCTGTAACTGTTGAAAAGAGATGACCTAATGGTTACTTACGTGCAAAGAATTGATTGGTCCTCACGATCTGTAAAAGAGACAAGAGGAAAAAAGGGTCAGCATTTTCATTTAAGTTCACCTGAGCCTTTAATTCAAATCAATACATTTTGACATCTAAAAGGGCCTAAAACAGCAGAAACAACAACACCAGAAAGTAATTTATCAAATACAGAAGACACATGTACACCTATGTAATCCTGCAAAAGAAACTATACATTTAAAAAAATAAAAAAATAACAAATCTCCCCACTGATAAAATTATATTTGTTTATTTACTCAACGTTGTACATTAGGACTATTCTGTCTTTTCGACAGACGGAAAGTTTTAGTGAGAGAGAATAGCTTGGAGGAAGACGGCTCAGTTAAAATGGAAATCAGTGCCAAATGAAAATGCCGTGCTGGCCTAAAATGCAAGCCATAAAAACATCTGTGAAACTCGTTATGTCACATCTTGTCTATATCCAAAGTAGGTTTCTCACCCATCTGTAAATCTCACTTCATAAACAGGCTGGTCTTCCAAAAATGGAATAGTTTTGCAACTTCAAAAGTGAAGGTTTATAGGAAAATTCTGAAGCAATCATTTCATAGTGATACTAAACCTCTGCAAGAGGTAGATAAGGCACATCATGTGGCCACTTATTTGAGGGTGGGTTTAAAAAAGGCTTTGAATAGCACATATCATATTTCTTTTGATTTGCAAAGTAATTTTACTGATACTGATGTGGTGGCTTCAATGTATGTGACCCAAACTCTGCCCTGCTTATGCGTTTCATTGAATGGCCCTTGAAAGTCCCTTGAATGGACATTACCCTGTGCATGAGAAAGCATGTTTTAAGTGCTTTGCTCTCTGTAACTTCAGCTCATTTTAATCAAACAGTGATTTATGTGGACTGTGGGCAATTGGGTTTTGAGTATTAAAAGACATAAGGCTAATACTGGCCACAGTGTTAGGACACACTGAGCTCAGGTCATGCCCAGTCTGGAGCAGCAGAGACAGAACAATCCGACTGGACACAGATGATCATATTCAATGTACTACTTAATGTCCTGCAGCCTCCTACTCAAGCAGGACCTCTGATTCAATAAGCTCATAAAGAGAACTACTTCCTCCGCATTGTACAGCAGTTACAAAACCTATACACAGAGTACTTGTCATGTTTCAGGATTTTATGCATCACTGACAGCAGGTTCACACACACACACTCCGTTTGCAGTGCGTATGCAGTACATATGCGGTGCAGCAAGGGCTCATATGACGTGTTGAGAAAACCTGCAAATTGCGGCTGTATACCACAAAAACAACATTTATTCATTATTTTTATTTCAAATCCAAAAGTGGGGTCTGTTGTTACTGTTTCAAAGCGACAGCAGCCAGATGGGCCGCTCACACAGAACACGTTTTTCCACTGCAATAAGCTACTTTAACTTTCCATTGTTTTTCTACGTAAACACGCGCTTTTAAAAAAACACGTCTCGAGACCTTGCGTTTTTTTCCCATTCCACTGGGAAAAACTGTCTGAGTGAACGAACCCTTAATCAAACAACAAAAGACTGAATAACTTTTGTATATTTAATAATAATCAATTTATATTTAACTCTACTTTAAGACTATGCAGTGTTTAATTTGTCAATTTCAATGTAAACAAACCAACTTTACCTAAAAATATATCATGAGAAAAATGTATCATATTTGAGTCATATCACCCACCTCTACACCGGATTATGTATTCATTTGTATTACAGCATAACAACTCTCTGCATCCTTGGCTTGAACCTCTGTAAACCAGGGGTGAAGGAACACACACCCACCCTGGGAGCTCTTCCAAGTGATCATTTGGGTGGTGTCTCAGTTCCTGAATCTGTTGCTGCAGAATGTTGCTAATGATGTAGATAAATAACTTCACGTCACTGTTAAACTGTTGCCCTTGCAGTATCAGATAACTGCTGAGTTCAGGCCATACTTGAAACGTCAGGCATTTGTGTGTGTCTGGTGCTGGAACCAAGTAGTACCATTTAAGATAAACCTGGCCAACCCCTCTCAAAAATGATGGTCACAGACATCTTTTCTTCACAGGAGCAATTTCTATACAAAGTAATTCCTTTAAAAAGCTAATCTAGACAGAATGTGACTTTTTCTTAAACTCCAAGTATTAATATTGTAATGTAACTCATTCAGCGCTGTTTGTGCTACAGATAATATATGAGTAATTTCAGGATTCTGGACAGCCAAAACCACCCACAAAAACTTTAGATCAGGATTTATATGATTATTTCTGCTGGTACCTACAACATGACAAGTGATAAGCCCCTTTCACACAGCGCTTTGAACCCGGGAAATTGCCGGCAAATTGCCAGAGCGCCTTCTGTGTGAACGCAAACGCGACCCGGGATTGATGCCGGCATCGATGCCGGGTTGGGGACCTAGTAACATTGCCGTGTTCAGTCCCGGAACGCGCGCTGTGTGAACAAAAGCCGTAATAATGCCGTGTCGTAGTGATGACGCTGAAGCCGGGATCGTTCGCAAGCTGTGAAACGATACATAAAGCGCAAGTTTATGATCGAATCAGAGAAAAAAAATGAGAGAGAGAGAGATAGAGAGATAGAGAGATAGATAGATAGATAGATAGATAGATAGATAGATAGATAGATAGATAGATAGATAGATAGATAGATAGATAGATAGATAGATAGATAGATAGATAGATAGATAGATAGATAGATAGATAGATAGATAGATAGATATCGCAGCTCATAAGCAAACTTAAGACGCTGCTGAGATTACAAGTCACATCGATGTCACGTGTCTTTACGGGATTTTTACGGGTTGTGTGTGAACGCACTCTCTGATTCCGGAAAATCACTGGCAGTGTGAATGAACCAAAATCAAACGAACCCGGGTCAAATCCCAGGTCACTTTATCCGTGTATTTTCCGGAATCTCTGTGTGAAAGGGGCTATAAAGGCATATTTGCATATTCAACGACCAAAGGAAATAAAGTTGCTCCTTTATTCACATGATGTTGGGACCAGGAAATTGATCCAAGACCTTTATTAAAATAAAATACCAACGGTGCTTTTGAATAACTGCTTTCATACTGATCACTGCTCCACAAAAGCAGTCTGAATTATGATTGTTTTATAGATCATTTACATTTAGCATCCTCAGAAGACTTGTGGAGAGGATTCAAACTCTTAAAAAGAAGCGAGGCCGTTTAGAGTGCCAAAACCAATTTACTGTCATTCTTTTAGGCATTGAGAGGAGTCTGTTCTGCAGTCATTTAATGAGACACAGGGGTATCTGACTAAGTCCACCTATGGGAACAGAGGATGCCTGAAGATAAAATAGTGCTGACTGCTTTCCTGTTCTGGCTGCAGGAGGTCAGGGCTGTTTGGGACGAAGAGGATCTACAGCTGGGCAGATCCTCAGTATGGGGTTTCCTCCACCTGGATTCAGTTTGCTCAATAAAAGTCTAACATTTGAGAACCCGGCGCCACGTAAAAATGCAGGAGAGAGCGATAATACCAAAAAAAGAAAACGCACTGGAACATCTTTTGTTTAAAGTAACAACATGTAGTTTTTCAACCTTCATAATATATTTCCAAGACCCTTGTGATGGTACATCGACTTACAATAGGTTGAATGACACGTCTGCCAGAGCCTGACGGGGTCTGTATCGCTTTTACTGGCACTATGTAACTTCGGGGTGCGGGTAGTAACCAGAGCTCAAAAAGAACTACAAAATTCGACTGCTTTACAGCATACGTCACTTCGCCAATCACTTCCTCAAATTCGGCCGTGACAGGCCAACCAGCGCGTTTGTTTTCGTGCGTGTGTTTTCGTCATGGCTGAAGCAGCAGCGAAACGTAAGAAGTCCAAGGTTTTGTCGGAGTAGAGTCGGAAGAGGAAAAGGGAGAGTGATAAACTGAAAGGCAGGACGAGGATCAATATTGGTCGAGCGTTTGCTCGCTGGCGTGAGCTTATCGTCAGACCGATGCTGACTTGGCCGTCATGCTGTTGAACTAGTAAGTAAATTGCTTGCATACTATCTTTAGTTTTTCTAATCTGTTGTCTGCCTGGCTACGTTACGGAAACTATCTGGTCCTCCATTTATCTTCATGAATCAGCTAACGTTAGTAGATGAGCGAATTATCAATCTGGTAACTTAGCTAGTAAACACTAACATGCTAGTTTTAGATGGTTAGGATGCTATCGCTATCATTCTCGTTCAGATTTGAGCATTGCAATCGACATGCAAATCGCAAATGTTTGAGTTAAAATGTTTAGTCTACTAAACATGTATAAATTATGAAAGGAGGAAGATTAATAATATTATCATTGCCCATATGAAAAAAACCTGCATGCTTCATATACAGTAACAGCCCGTTCTCATCCCAAGTCGTCATATACTGACGCTTTCAAAATTTCTTCAATATCTGACGCACAAAGCACCCTTTAGCGTCCATATGAGACGCATAACCCGACCACAGACCTAAACCTGCCCATAACCGAAGCGTTTCATATTGACGCTAAGGGTGCTTTGTGCGTCGGATATTGAAGAATGTTTGAAAGTGACGATTTGGGGATGAGAATGCGTTGACAGTAACCGTAAATCATTTTACGACAGCGGTAATGGACAATTCCGCTTCCAACCTGTAGGGCGACCGCAGAGGAAAAGTTCCATGTTGTTGCTTTAAAAGCTAGATTGCATTAAACACAGCGACTTGATAACTCACTGTGTCCTTAAGCATGAATCAACATGAACAGAATGTAGGATTGATGATGTCCTAAGCAGAACTGTGATAAATGTCGTGTTCGAAAGACAATGTTTTAGATAAAAAGGTTCAGGGCTCAGGTTGCAAGAACTGGAAACGGTTCACAGGATGGAGGACTCTCTGAGACGCTTCCTTCTGTGCGGTTCGCAACAACCTCTGTGAACGTTAATGACACTATCTGTCTCGGATACAGAGACACAGATATGGCAGCCAAGGATTCTGAAGAATGGCCTCTCCTATCAGCACAGCTGCAGAAAAGGGAAGCATATAATCAAGTGAAGAGAGGGCTCTTGACTTCGTTTCACTGCATCCTTTGTTAAGGCCTTCGCAACTCTTCTCTGAACCAAGAATGGCTGATTACAGAGATGCCAGCATAAGTGTACATGCATAATTCAGACACAATGTAAATGTGTAGAAATTACAATTAAAAATCAAACGGAGCTCCCACACAGGCATTCAAAGATAACTCATAACCTGCTATTTTTAATTTGTTCATTGATTAGTTGCAAACATGATCAGAACTGGAAGAGTTGGTGGCACGATTCTGATTAAAGACCCACATTAATGAAATTCTTCAAAAAACAGCTGATGTGAAGACTGGAGTAACGGTTGCTGAAAATTCAGCTTTTATAAATCTATAGCTAGGCGAACCATTTACCAGCCTCTGTCTAGTCTAATATCAGGGTAGTCTTGTGCTTGTCCTGCCAAAACGTCCACACAGAGCACTTTGAGCTTCAACTCCCAAGTTCTCACTCCGCACCCCCTCAGCTGGCCCATCCTACCCCACCCCCTTTTACTGGTTTAACCTACGACAGAACACATTCCTCACATACCAAAGCACATCGCTGCCAGACACCAGAGAGTGGACACAGACACAAAGGAAAAACCTTCCTAAGCTAGGGCTAGTCCCTTTCACATCAGTAACATAGGACGCACAAACATTCATTACACTTTCTCATGTATGGCCACGTACACCCTATGAAGTTTCAGGAGTGACAACCGCATTTAAACCCTAAATGATCGTTCCATGAGTACAGGACACGACTCACTCCAGAAACTGCGAGGTAGCCATAGCAATGTTCTGGCGTCTCGCGTGTTTATTATACGCTACTCTGACCAAAGAAATATTACAGCGACGAAAGACTCGTTACGTTCAGCAATTTTAACTAAAGCAGTCGACGGAGGCGTCGTGTTCTGTTTAAAGACTACTTCACAGAGCGCGCCCTTGCAGTGTTGCCACGTCCACTTATTAAAAGCGCATTTGGACTTGTTGTTTAAGCTTGGCTCATACAGCGATCAAGTTTATGGAGTTATTAAAGTGAGCAAGTGCAGGTCACGATATTTCAGTCCAATTTATTTCATTTTTTTTATTGGCTTGTTCTTGTTCACTGATTTGCTTGCATGATCTGGCAACAAGAATGAGTCAGACGAGACATGCACGTTAAAATGTGCATTTTTAATTATATGAGAGATGACAGACGAGAGATCCATCTCTGATGCCTCTCGTCGTACGTCATAAACAACTAGTTCTTCAGTTCGGCTCTGTACACACTGGGTAGAATTTGTATAAATGCAGTTGCCACTACCTGCATTTTTTGGGAGTTAATTCAGTTGTAGAATGCGATTGTCACTCCCATATAATACTAATCTGTGTGTGTACAGAATGGGATTAAGCACTAAAAGGTGAAGTGACAACCGAATTTAGCTGTAGTGAGTACCATGTACTGTGTGCCAGGGCTAATAAAACTGAGCTGCTGGACACAAAACACACTGAACTCCTTGCTTCACAACTGGTTGTTAAAAAAATACAGTTTCATGGCAGCACTGAAATATGGCACCGTTTTTGGGAACGGCACAAAGTATGGAAAAAGTTTAATGCACAATGTTGCTTGCATAGAATTGAACATCTTAAAATACTAAGGATTTTGGATCAATTGCGGTTGACTAAACAGGCCATTCAAACAAACAAATCATCTTGTGTCTTTTTGTGTTTCAGCTAAAATTGGTTCAACACATCAGAAACCAGTTTTGACGCAGGGATTTGATCAATACATACAAAAGAAGATCCTCAACGCTCACTGTGCCTCCAATCAAACCATAAATAAGTACAGGCGGAAGAAATGACGGCAGAGATAAAAACAAACTGTAATACTGGATGCCAAAAGGGCTGCCGATAGTTTCTTCTAGATCAGCATAAGGGTAGGAAAATATTTTGATAATGCATCAATTTACAATACGTGTTGATGATGGTTCTAAATTTGAATTTACAATGAGTGTGTTTACAAACCGATCAGACGATCAAGTCTGTTTCACCCATAATGGTGATGCAGAGAGGCAGTAAAGTGCAAAGTAAACAAAGCCTGTCAGAATGACTTCTCTGGAAGACGATACAATACTAAACGATAATAGACAGAAGGTCTGGCACTTGTATGGCTAAAATGTGTATCTGGCCTAAATGTTATTTGACTGGTCTTACAGTGAACATCATTGACAAAGAGTAGCCAATATGGCAAAAATATTATATCGTAATTTTTTTCCTAGTAGGATCTTGATACACAATCTTATCAGGATTCTTCTTCATCATGTTCTTCATTTCAGCTGGAGTGGGGGATATGGGTAATATTTCATGATAATATTTGATATATGAGTATTTCATGAGATAATTATTTCATAAAATAACAGAGATAAAAGATCAAATGTATATAGCGCTTTAAGTTTTTCCCAAGTACAGTAGGTACAGCATTCAAGTGAGAAATACCACAGAAAGTGAATGATCAAATGTAAAATAAAACATTGCATAGTCTTCACAGTATAACTTAAATATACACTGATTCTTATTAAAGCTGCAATAGTTATTCAGTCAACAGTGAGCAATTTTGTCTTTATCTTTTGTTGTTTGATTAACATTAAGTTAACAGAAAGCAGCAGGTTTATAAGGCTGCTGTCACTAAGACCTAAAGCAAGTTATCTAATATAGATACACTTAGTGTACATGGGCATATACAGGTAAAATCTTTACAATAAGTTTCCATTTGTTAACATTAGTGAATTCATTAGTTAACATAGTTCTAAGCATTTATTAATCTTAGCTAATGTTAATTTCAACATTTACTAATATATTATTAAAATCAAAAGTTGGGTCTGTTCATATTTTACAATAGATCAGAGTTAACACTCATTTAAAAAAAGTATTTTTATTAACTAACATTAATATAGATTATTAAATACTGTTACAAATGTTTTGTCCATTGTTAGATAACGCGAGCCACCCAATGACTGCTCTGTCAAATACAGGAAAATCTAACAAAGTGCAATTAATTCATGAAAGAGAAATGAATTTGGGATATGAAGCAAATGACAATGGCAAAATTAAACGGATAAGACACTTGAGCTCATAGACAAAAAAAAATAATCCAGTCTGAGAGAATCATTTGTATGAACGGCAGTACAAAAGAGCCAAGCAACAAGAGGGCAACGACAAGCATCCGCAACAGAATAAACAGCCCATCTGCTGCAACTGCTGTCCGCAGGAATTTCCCATGTAGCTGTTGGAGATGATGAGCCCGTCAGTCACACGGAGAAATATGACTCACTAGAGACTCAGTGAGCCGAGCCAGATATGGCCTGATCAGAGGTGACAATAACTACTGGAGACTGCAGTTCTATTACACAGACACAATCAAACATCTACAGACCTTCAAACTACACATACTCACAATTAAATTGCACAATATTTGTTTAATTGATGTCCTAACTAACTACATTACTGACATTCCCACTAGGTGGCTAAAATAGAATCTACAAGTGCAATAATTTATAGACAGGAGAAAGAAAAAAAATGAAATCCTTGCTGAAATTTAATAATAAACTGTATCACGGTATCAGCTGATGTTTAGCAAACTAAGAATATCTCATGTGCTTTGTCAGAGGCTCTGTAGCCATGTTGTGTTGAAGGGGTGTGTTCAGCAGTGTGTGCGGCCAGACTCAGAGTACTAAAAAAACAAACACCTCAAAGGTCACGGCTGTCTGACAAACAACCCTGGAGCCTCGTGCTATGTGGATGTCCAAAAAAACACTAACCTAAAGCATTATTTATACATGAAATAAATAATACCCAACATAGTGTGGTTTTCTGTATGGAACAGATACTGAACATAAAGCAAACCATTACCCTAAACAAACAAGCATCAAATGAGAGAATAAAAACACTTTAAATTCAAAACTTCCGACATAGTGACGGCTTTTAAACTATTTTTATTTTAATTCCCTCTCAGAATTTTATTTGACACTTTATAGTTCAGTGATTTTGGCACAAATGTAGTTTCATAATTGTCAGTTGTATCACAGTACCTTAAACTGAACTTGACAACATCAAGTCCAGCAACTTGGAAAGTATAGCTATGATTAGTAATATTGATATACAGACATATTTTTAAATACGTTTGGCCTTTTTCTGAGCAGCTTCCTCTCAAAATTGAACGTTTTAGCTATAGAGCTCAGTCTGAATATAACTGTTAACTCAAACAAGCAAAGATTTTAAAGGGATGAAAAATTCCAGATGCTGCATGAGAAGGTAAAGTAATATTTATGTATCCATCCACAGTATCGCTTGTTAACCTGTCTGAGACGCACTGAAGAAAACACAGCTGATCTGAAACAGGTACCAAAATGTTTTTCAGCTCCTCTCGGAATGCCTTTGAAACAGAGTCTCTTGTCACCATAATCTACCCAGGATCTTTATGTTCCAGTAGGCTCAAGAAGACAGATGAGATCTGTCTGCAACCACCTGGACCGAGTTCAAAAGGACAGTGTCATGAAACGCATTACCGCTTATTACACGTGTATTGGAAACAGGTGGGTCAAAAACGCCCAAGCTCCCCAGAACGGTAACTATCTTGGCACAAAACCCATTCCATCCCATCCCATGCCTGACTGATAAGTTGGGGGGCTCGACATCTCTTATCATAATTGAAATTAAAGTGTGCCCGCGCACTGGGTAAATGTGGTTGTGAGATTGCATTTTCAAAGGTTGTAATTATGTTTCAAACATAGCTTTCCTGTCAGTAACCGTGTTTAGATTTCATAGCTTCCATGTGCCTTGCAGAGAGACGGGTGCCACAGACATTCCTGCGCTCCAGTGGCTGTACTGACTGGGTCTTTTCCAAAAATGTTATTGTTGAAGTGAAGATCAGCACTTCCAAAGTTTTCAAAGTTGTTAAAATTAGCCCTTTGTAACCAAGTTCAGTCAACAGCCAGAGAGGGGGATTATGGCTGGTTTCTGGCCGACTAATCAAAGACAGATGTGAATGAATGGATGTGTGTTTGGGTAAGTCAGTGTGTCCAGAAACTTATTTAACGTTTAAAGCTGCATGTCAGAAAACAAATATTCTCCTTTAATAGTGCAATATACCCAACTAGAGCATTAAAATTAGCTCACCTATAAGGCCTGGGTATTGACACAGATTTCACAAATCAATTTCGATTAAATTGTGATTTGAATTCAATTAGATATTGATTCATATACATATATAAGGGTTGTCACTTTTATGAAAAAATCCTGTTCGATTTTTGAGACATAAGTGTGTGTTCATTTAAGTGTTTCCATTTTAAATGCCAAATATGGGCAAATCCACGGACAACTAACAGGCATTAGGACGAACGTAAAGAGGGCGCTTGAGACGCGCACAAGTCAGCAAATATTCCTGATGATTACTGATGATTTATTGGCGTGAAGTTTCGTGCACAATGACAAACAGGAGTGCAACATTCTCGAAAAACAATAATCAAATTTCGCCTACGTAGGCGATTGTAGAGATGCATAGCCCGAATCTGTATCTGTATGCATGAGACGGTCTGCATACCGGCAGAATTCACAGTTTTGTTGTAAAAAGAGACACATTATGCAGAGGTATAATTTGCTGTTATGTGTGTTGGTCAGAGCCTGCATTTGCTGTGTGAAGCGCGTTCGCTGCGGGCGTATCGTGCCGAGAGAAGACCGTTAAAATCGATTCCCTATTTTCGTTTTCGAAACTTGCGTTGGTTGGTCCGATCGATTGTGCAATCGATTTTCTAACGTAAAGTGATAGCCCTAATATATATTAATTATATATTAAATATATACCTTATTTTATAAGGTAGTATGTCCATTTTTAATGCTAAACTATACAGGGAACCCTGTCTTGGCACATTACCAAAACATTAAAGGTTTAAGTTTACAATAGTCCAAATTCAACTGCTATTCATTTTTAGATATAATAACGAGCACTCAAATAAAAAGTTTGTTGTATAAAAAAAAAACATTTAAATTGCACATAAGGCAGTTTATGTTTCTACTCCAATTGACTGTGGCTGTCATAATTTCTTTCATTTTTTTTCTTTTATTCAAACTACCATGGTGCAGCGCAGGGAAGAGTAAAGGCATGGACCTAAAGTGCAGCAAAAATTTTACAAAACAAGAAGATAATTCTAGAAGATGAAGGTAACTATCAAATGAGGGGAACAACTGTAACAATAACCAACAAGAAACTCTGATCAAATCTTGACCAGTTTTGGCGCTCTGATAAAAGAGTGTAAAAGAGTGGTTTCCAGCCATAAAACCATAAGTGCGCTTGGACAAAACTGGAACGGAGCCATGACGGAGGAATTATCTCAGAGGAAAAATAAACAACTTTGTTCCACTGCCGTAATCCCTGCAGATCTAATGAGACTGGCGTGTGCAGCATTGTTGGGGGTGTTTCCTCCAAAGGCAGACACTAGGGTCCATGTGTCCCGGCCAAACTTGACCCAGTACGTCACAGTTCGTACTGCCCCCCCCCCCCCAACCCCAACCATCGCCACACAAAGGCGACATTGTACCCCACAATGCAGGTCAGCCTCTCCTTCCAGCCTGGGACGGCTCTTGTTCCCTGACCACTGACAGATCAGGACAACTGGTCAGTCCTTGTATGTAAGAGAGCGGTTTGGTAGAGAATTCAGCATTGCATTCATGCCAAATGCTTCTCCGTTTCCTGGATTAACTTCTTTGATTCCAAGTTGGGATGATTGTTCACGACTAACAAATTCACCAATGAAAGGACTCATAAAATCAATGAAATGTTATGTACATGAGATTTCTTTTTAAAATAAGTGTCATGTACCTTGCAGTGCAATTACGTTTTACATATAGTTACACTACTGTTCAAGAGATTGGGGTCAGTACGTTTTTTTTTGTGGTTTTTTTTTATAACACACATGAAATTCATCAAAATTGTAAGTAAAGACTTTTACATTGTTGCAAAAAATATTTTTTCTTTTAAACTTTAAATTCATCAAAGAAACTTAAAGTTGTAAGTTAAACTTAAAGAAAAAAAAATTAAGCCGTACAATTGTCTTCAACCCTGATAATAAGAAATGTCTCTTGAGCAGCAAATCATCATATTAGAATGATTTCTTAAGGATCATGTGACACTGAAGAGTGAAGACTGGAGTAATGATGCTGAAAATTCAGCTTTGCCATCACAGGAATGAAATCATATGTTAAAATAGAAAACAGTTATTTTAAATTTTAATAATATGTCACAATATTACCGTTTTACTGTATTTTTGATCAAATAAATACAGCATAAAGACTTCTTTCAAAAAAATAATTAAATATCTTACTGACCCCAAACTTTTGAATAGTAGTGTAAATTTCATTATTAAAATTGTACATATAAAAGTAATTTTGGCAATCACAAATGCTATAAACATGATTTAAAATACAAGAACTCCGATGCACACTGAGGAAGTGCTGAGCTGGTACAGCCTACAAAACAAATACGAACCCCATATTACGTAATACAGCTCCATTTATCCTAATCAAAAGTGTGCAGACTGTTTGTCCTGACTACATTTGCTGTTCATTGATTGTATAAACTCCTCTAAACACCACTAAAATGCAGTGAAAATTAAATTGAGAGTGGAAAGATTAAATTAATTCAGTTGTAATGGAACACACTAACATCATCTTAATCTGTGACACAGTTACCCACTCCAATATCCAACTGCCCCAGATTTACTAAGAGATGACTTAAAGATTATGACAGCGGTACAATCATGGTTGACCAAAATCACAGAATTACATCTCCTGATCTCGCCTTACACAATCAGCCACGACCGATCCGCTTCACTGAGTAGAGAACCAGAATGAAAACAGTCTGAAAAAGCTCCAATTGTCCAAGAAGAGGAGCGACGGACCTTACTTTGTATGATCTCCTGCTGTGATGGACAGAGGCTTAGTATTCACAGCTAATGACATATGATGAAGAACAGAGTGTTGTATTCAAAAGCTTGACTCTCTAAAACTTCTTTAGTAACCTTGTAGTTTATCAGTGACCGATAGAGAGGTTTCTGATACGCATTATCTTACACTTCTCACTTCAATATGCACAGACCCACAGCTGAGGCAAGAAAAACTCAATATGAAGAGAAAAATCCAGCCATTTTCTCTCTCCATTCTCTGGGCTTATCTGAGGACACCAGATAAAATTAATTTATCTCTAGGGGTGAAAAACAAACTGAAATATAATAGATACCATAGGAAATAGTGATCATTCAATTTCCGTCTAAGTCACATGATACAATGAAACACAAAGCACAGCCAATAACATTAAATGTTGGCTGAAACTGCTAGTAATTTCATATTCTGCTTTATGGTTAAGGAAATCTTGAACTGCTTAAAATAACAAGAGGAGAAGTTGTCTGCTTAATAACACCTGGTGGTCTTCTCCTCATCTAGCAGCAAGTGCTGAACAAAGATTCAATAAACACAAAACACCCTCTTTATTTTTGCTGCAATATCCTCAGTGGAAATCCAGAATTATTTAGCCAGAGGTGTTATTTGGGCTTAACATGATGAACTGACTGAGAACAGAAGGAATATTTGATATTTGCGGTCTTACCTTGAAGCATGCATCTGTAGGCCGATTCAGAGATGGCGTAGATATGAGGTGGCATTTCATGCCTCTTCTTACCCCTGTACATCTCGATGATGTTCTCGGAGTATATGGGGAGGTTTTTGTATGGATTTATGACCACGCAGAAGAGTCCTGAGTACGTCTGCACAGAGACAAGAACACAAACAAAAGATGGAAGTTCATTTATTAATGAAATCTGACAACAATTTTTGGACATCAACGTCACTAAACGATAACTGTGCTATACATGCTATATCATTTATATAAAAAAAAAAGACGAGACTAAATGTAGTTAAAAAATTAAAACTTTACCAAAACCACTAGGCTGACGATAGGACGATATGACGATGGAGCATATCGCCCAACATTAACTGACAAACAAGTAAGATGGAGTTTAGCGATCTTCGTTTGAGATATTCTGCTTGAAAGAAAGTGTCAGTCAGTCGGTGTTCCTTCACAAGCCACTTGTGCTGTTTGCTGCGAACCTTCTCGCAGATGAACTGTAATAAATCCAAACATGGATTTCAAGACTATATTTGCTGAATAGATGCACTAATTCTGTGTGACAATACAAAGTATTTTTTGCTGTTGTTTTAATAGAAAAACATTAATGTAATTTGCAATTATTGGAATTACTATTAGGAATGACTTACACTCCGGGCGTTTTCACACCTGAAAGTCCGCACCAAGGTCCGAACCAAAGTTCATGTTTTGATACATTTTATACATTCGGTTAGTTTTGGTTTGGTTTCACATTGCAATTATGCGAGCGCACTAAAGAACTTTACATGACGTACTTGCGTCCTGTCGTCATCATCTATGTGGGCTGCATCTTGACATTGATTGGTTTGTAAACGGACGTCAGTCTGTAGTCAATTCGGCGGGTAACTTTGACAAGAATGAAAAAAAAAAAATCTTGACAAGAATGAATGAACAGACGCATATTGTTGCCACTTCACTGTTATTATTACGCCATTACTACCTGCAGCACCAACTATACTCGAGGCTAGATCAAATGTGCCAAATGAACATCCTCGTTGTGCGAATATTTTATCGTCGCCGGCAGGAAAGGAGCAGAAGACTGCAAGCAATCCTGCGAGAACCACCGGAACTCGGTCTGAAAGTCCGAACCATACAGAAAATGCTTTCACACTAGAAACGAACCAAACCTTTGTTCAGTTTGATCCGGACCGAGACTACCTATTTTCGTCTGACCAAATTTCGTCTGTTTGGTCCGGACCGTGGTCCGGGGGAGGTTTCACACCTGTAATTTTGATTCGGATCAAACGGAAAAGTCTGAAAATCCGGACCAAACAAGGGCCCATAGACAAGCGTTATGATATAATGCCAACAGAATTCTTTTCTCATTTCAGAACAATTAAATAATGTAATGAGATAAAATGCAGATTATTGTTTATCATGAATTTATGATATTTTTCAAGAAGGGGCAGTGAAAATACTGATATCTGCATTAAGTGTACAGAATGAAACACAACAAAGGTGTTTTTCTTGAGAAATGCTGGTATGCTTTCAGTGCCAGTGCAGCTGTCCCGCAGTATGCACTTCATTACAGAAGACATTTACAAGTTTTATTCATGCTGTTCCACATACGAGACTATAACTGAGAGCATCTTGTGTTTGTTTGAATGTCTTTGGCCACTGCTGTGTGATCCAGACACAAGTCAGGGGAGAGGTAATCCCCGTCTGCTGAAGGGTCTTTCTATTGGCTGAGCTTGTGTTTAAGAGTGGGCATTTATATGGGTGTGCATTCAGGACAGTTGAGTCTACATCCCACTCCCAATTCCCCACTAGACAAAGCAATCCTGCCAAACTAGATCTCAGGCCAGAACAACAGACTTGGGACTCAAGAGACTTGTGGCTGGAAATTTGTTTTTCTCCAGCATCATTCTCCCATGTTTGTCAGGCTATATATGGAAGAAAACTGCTTCCCATTTATGAGATATGCATAACTGCACTCATTAACAGTTTAACACTTAAGAACTTTAATGTACTACTACTGCATGGAAATAAATGCTGTGATGTTATTTCCATCAAGAGGTGCATTGTACTGACTGACAATGCAAGAAACGAGCGCTCTGTAAAGTCTCCTCCAGCACATCCAAAGACTTTGACTCAGAGGAGCCAATTCATGTGTTAAAATTATTCTTCATGCTCCCTCCCAACCATTCTTTCACAATTTGAGCCTGATGAATCTTGACATTGTCCTCCTTGAATATGGCCATGATGTGTCTTCCTACATAGTCGTTTAAGGGATGAAAATCTACACACTCCATCAATTACAGTTAGAAGAACTGTTGCCAAACATATAACATGCTAGAAACAATAATCACTGCAATAATGATCCAATCAGAGACTCTTATTTGCCTATTTAGGCTACATCTACATTTGAAAACGCTGGTTTCATTTCAAAATGCTCTCAGTCTACACTAGCAATTTTCAAGCGTTTTCCAAAAGTTTCTCATCCACACTGAAATATGGGAAAACGCTAAATTCACCTTACTCCGCATGCATAAAACACTAAAAACTCACTGAGATGATACAGAGGGAACAGACATAATAAAGATGTCATGCTATTCTTCTGGCAGGATCATTTTATATAGCAAAATATCTCACCATTCACTAATGCGTCCAGGTCGCACTCGGTCACCTTTACATGTTTGATCTAAAACGCAATGTTTTGCCACAAGACAGCAATTGAGAACAGGCCTACATTTTCTGTCATCTTTGGAGGACTTTGATATGAAGAGTGTACAAGGTAACATATCTTTAGCAACATTGTGAAAGTGAACAGCACACAACAAACATGCATCCATAGTGATAGATGATTTTTACATTTGAGCCCCTGAGAAACTCTCTGCACAGCCATATTTACATTAGATTGATTTTAATCACTTAAATGTACTCAAAGCGTTTACCAAGGCAAGCACTAGTAAATACAAGTATCGGATCGGGACACGGTTTCAGCAGATACTCAATATTCAATTACTTGGATTGGGAGCACACACAAAAAAAACTTGATCAGGATATCTCTAATTTGTTTGTCTACGATGTGGCAACATTGGCCCAGGCGCTGTTTCAAAGGGCATATTTATACCAGGTCACTTCATGCATTTTCTCTAATGTAAGGCCATCCTTAAAAATATTCTTGTTTGCCGTAACCCGACCGACCCAATTATTTATTTATTTTTCCTTTTAGTCCGACCGACTTGCCGGTTGTAAACTTGCGTTAAGACCGGCTTATTATTTTTTTACTCTTCAAACAACTAATACAAATGCAATAAAATAATATTAATCATATTTTAGTAAGTATTGTGAATATAAAATTGCCTAGGCCTACATACAAATGTAGGCTACGTTCTTTCTTTTAAATAAAAACCCGTGGCGTCATCTATGATTATGTTTACGCATGTCACACTATGGCCTGTACGTTCGCTTCGTTTCATTCGCTGTCAATGGTTCACGCTTGGTGATGATGGCTGCGGCTGCAGTAAATAAAATGTTCGCGGTCACCGTTCAAAGTCGTACGGATTCGGGCACCATAATACAACTAGAAAATGCATTAAAACATCTCGACACCGCTTTAAGTTGGCTTAAAGACGACATAGTTTGGCCAGAGCAATGGTCAAAGGGATGTCATGTTAACAGGGTTCCTACACATTCCAGGACATATTTGTTTAATGGATGTAAACATCCCAAATGTTACAAATTAACATGTTTTTATGTTAATGCAATTAACTGTTATTTTAATTTATTTGTTTCCCTCTGAAAATCCACTTTCATTGAAATCTAGTGGCTTCTTTTTTTTCTTGATTCTTTTCCAAAATGAAAGCAGCTGGAATTAATGCGATAAACATGTTTTTTGACAAAGATTTCAAATTGTTTGTGGTCTATATAACCTGCATCAGAATGAGGTTTGCAATGGTGCGCCCGAAGGCACGGGTTGAAGACCCAGTTAGTGACGTCACGATATGCAAATTTGTTTAAATTCATACCTACGCAATCGCCATGATCAAAATTGTCCTTTTTTTTGCTGTTACTGCAAACCAAAATATTTTTAAGGATGGCCTAATTGAAGTAGGTAGAAGTACATTCGAGAGTAACAAACAGATTATCAAAAAAAGAAGACAAATATAGTGTTGTAGTGTGGGGACTTTGTTCTATGCATCTCCCATCATGCTATTCAGGAACATAGGGGCGTGGGAAGGCAGAGAGGAACGCAGCAGCTCCACGGCTCTGCCCACACAGCAGATATGAGAGCACATACCACACACACCAGCCTGAGGTCTGGTCACTATCCATGCACACAAAAGAATAGATAACCTTTAAAGGCACAGTGTGAAAGTTTCACCAATAGAGGTCGCTTATTAAAAAAAATTAACTAAGACGTAGCTTGATGACGCTGTGAATGTGCATGGAATCATGGGAGTTGTCATCTTCACCTCAACAGCTGATGGGCAGAAATCATGTTCCTGGATGAGCTGATGTATTAAAGTTTTATTAACGTTACTGTGGTATGAAGCAGGGCGGGGGCACATTATACATTGATATTTTTATTATGCTTGTTGGCCGCAGTCGGCCTCTGCCGCTTCTTTTGTTTTGTTGTTTTTTCTTTTCTTTTTTTTTACAATTAAAGTTGTTTAACATCCATCTCCTTCTTCCCTGAACTTGAACATTGTTACAGTTATGTTTGATCAGTTAAATTCACATTATTTTATTTCATTCTAATGAAATAGCCGCAATTGCTGAATTACTACTTACTCATACAGGTCAATTTATTTGATGGAATAAAATTGTGGGGTAACAGAGCACTGTTTTACTTGGTCAAAACAATCATACTAAAAACACATTTGAGTACGTTGAAAGTTGTTAACGTTACGCTGCGCGTTCGCTTTGTGGCTGGTATGAGACACTTCTTGAACACTGCAGTAAGCTAGATCAATATTAGAATATCATATTTAAAAAAGCTGGATGACTTGTGTTGCTAAATGGCATTGAATTAATTTAAATATATACTGTATGGTGGAGAAAATTCTGTATTACTGTAACTTCAAATAAAGAGCTCTCTGATTATGCTATGTTAGCAATTACTTGCTTTTGATACTTTATGTAAACCAATTATTATTGCCTCGTTGTTATTATGGGGATATTTTGGGGATATTTAATTTGATTTTATCAATCAATAAATTCCACTAGAAACAAACCTTGTTGTATTATTTTAATTTAATACTGTGAAGCTGCTTTGATACAATCTGTATTGTGAAAAGCGCTATACAAATATACTTGACTTGACTTGACTTGACTTGACTTGACTTGACTTGACTTGACTTGACTTGACTTGACTTATGCATTTTAAGTCGTTTTAAAGGGTATTCACTTCTTAGGTCTATTTTATTACCACAAAAAACTATCCGATTACTCAATTAATTGTCAAAATAATTGACCATTTGCTCAATTACCAAAATAATTGCAAGTAGGGCTGTCACTTGAGAAAAATCTAATTCGAATGGATATCAAATATCCAGCAATGCATTCGAATATATTCAAATATCAAAAAAACAAAACAAAAAAAAACACCGTAACGGACATTCAATCACAAATGTATTAACAGTCTGACAGTCATAAACAGAACTCAAAAAAAAAAAAAAAAAAATTTGACTTAATGTTTGAAACAGCAGGTTATCAACTTAATCTATATGAAGTGCCACTATGCATAGCCAATCACAAAATTAAGCTACATGGGAAAAAAGGTGCAGACCGGTTGTGCAGGAAAGTATGCAGTCATACGATGTTGGACGCCTGGCGATCCTCTGGCCGTCCGCTCTGTCTCTGACTCCGCTGCCACATTTGGATGGTAACTCGACAGGTGAGCGCGAAGATTGGATGTCGAGGATGCGTAGGTAAACCGTTTTTTGCAAATTCGGCAAACTACCTTATCTTTAACGGTGTAGAACCCAAAATATTTCCAGACACTAAAAAGTAGTAACATAGGTTTTGTAACATAGGCTACTTTTTAGATGAGTTGGGGTCGTAATTGTCCGCTCAGGCTGGCTGTTCTGTGCGTTATCTTCCATTTTCAAAACAGGGTGGCTGTTGGCTATTTTGCTGGATTTGGTCATGGGCCTACGCTACAATACGTTTAGAGCGCCTGCTACAGGATGAAATGGCAAACAATAAAATAAAAACAAACGGTCTAATCATAGACTGTAAAAAAATGCGCTACACATGGCACTTTAAAAACCGGATAGTTTATTTATAGTTCGATTACGGATATTTCACGTCATGTTCGAATGCATATTCGAATATCGAATAAAAAGTGACAGCCCTAATTGCAAGTGAAAGCACTGGATTAGTTAAATGCTAAGTAAAATGCACCTGCATTGTTTTGCATTTTGTGAATTTCAGTCAACTAAAAAACTTTTTTTTTTTGAAGATAAAAGTCAGATTTTGTCATTGAAGATTTCTTAAATATAGTGTTTCTTAAAATAAAAAAAAATAACCATCTCATGAACCCAATATCGTGTATCGTCTCATGAGCTAAGTGTATCTTCATACCCCAGTCAACAATAATTAGCCAATTAACTGAGGTACGCTGAGATATGCAGGGCTTGTCAACAGTCAGTCTGACATCTTGACATCTCGCAGATATTACGAGCCAGTTGTAACTCAATGCCAAACAAAGGTCCTGTTATTAAACTTCAGCTTTGGCTAGGCCAAGCATGGGCCTCCAGAGCTAATTACTGCAGCCTATAGGGAGGGAGCACAGCAGCCACAGACACAGGCTTAAATCACAAGGCAGCAGGGAGCAGGCCTTACAATCCAGCCGGACCGTCTTCAACTCTGCTGAGCGGGTATGGGAGAATATGGGAGTGTAATATGAATGACAACATTGCCTGCTTTCATAACGTCTTCTTAAAGTGCTGCCAGTCGAGATGATTTCTTTAACCAACGACCAGAAAACGCTTTCAGTGATGGGAAATTAAAAGCTGAACTGGATAAATTCGATCCAGTGGGGTTTTTTTTCCGGGTTTTTTGAAGTGGTGACTGGGTTGGAAGATCAACAGAAGTGGCTGGACAGTGTGAAGACAAGTGGCCCCTCTCATTGAGACTCCATAATGACCTCATAGGGAAATAAAGGAAATGATGGGGCTAAAACACCAAACAGCTTGCTTCACACTCTCTTTCTCTCTCCTGAACAATAAAAGTCCCCCAGTTTCTCTCTCTGAGTGCATGCTGTAAACCACAAGGTACTTATGAACTCAAACTAGGGCTGCAACAACTTATGCCTAATCGACAAAATCGAAAAATGAAAAAAATCAACAACAAATTGAATTATGGCTTAATCGTGCCTGTGCACAGAAAACATCCTCCAGTCGCGCCACTTTACGGTAGTGAAAAACTATGACTATGAACATCACATATCTGCAATATAGAGGACAATGACTCCTGACACTGTGAAAAAAGTGCATTAACGAAGTTATCCAAACCATGAGATGCTTTATAGTTTATATTATGCGCTTTAAACTCGTAAGCATTAAGTTTAATGCGGCTTGCCCTGTCAGGCGCTATGTCAGATGTGTGTGCTGTTTAATGTGTTTGGAGATGTGCCTTCTACACACAAATGAAATTACATTTTACTGTTATATCCTTATCTGTGAATGTTAGAAGTAGAATGTACCACGAGCATTTCCATTTTGTACAAAGGTTTGTCCTGACAGCAAGCGAGTCTCTGTTAAACTCCACAGACTTCATTGAACGAGCACCCATGTACATGTGTGTGTATATACACACATTAGACACACAGATTTTTATCCAATGAATCGACAATTAAAATAATCATTAGAAGCAGCCCTATCCCTACACTCTCAAAGAAGCCTATATACTCCTATAAAAAAAAAAAAAAAATTCCCTCAAAAACCAAAGTAGACTTCAACTTGAAAGCAAAAAAGAAAGCAAACACCATCACATCACACTTACGTATATGAGCCCAGAGTAGTAACGATCCTTCAGGTTGTGTAAAACCGACGCTTCATTCAGGCAGGTGAGCTCCGCCATATCCTCCACTTTGCTGAACTTGGGTGGGTTCATCTTCTGGATGTCATCTTTGTTCACCAGGGCCTTCTTGCCAT
This sequence comes from Rutilus rutilus, assembly GCF_951802725.1. Taxonomy (NCBI): domain Eukaryota; kingdom Metazoa; phylum Chordata; class Actinopteri; order Cypriniformes; family Leuciscidae; genus Rutilus; species Rutilus rutilus. The sequence continues at coordinate 7,124,535 of NC_140217.1, read as the reverse complement.
TTTCAGCCAGCTCAACAAGCACCTCCTCTCCACGTTCCTCTCGAATGCTGGCCGCCTCGAATCCATGCCGCTCGGAAGGAACCCACACCAGCTTCTTGGCCGTCCAGTCTGCCTGTGAAGCTGGGTTGTAGACCACGGCCCGATCCACAAAGAGGTACCGCTCAGGGTCCTCTTGCCCGCTCCGCTGCGCCATCTCCGGCATGAGGAACTAAAAATAGGCCACCTGGAAAGAGAGTTAGATGGAGTTAGTAATGGAAGAGCAGAGATTCTCTCTGATACGAGACAGCATAGGCATAGGAGTATGAACAGTCAAATATTATATTGGATTTACATGGATATAGCCAAGAACGCAGATACATCATTAAGCAACATGCATTTAATCTATAATACTTGGTTAGTATTTTAAAATAGTTATCATAATAATAAAATAGTAGCTTAAATTCTCTGAATACAAAGACAATAAACTACTGAATTAATTTAAAGTGTGTGGATTTATTCCGCACACCTCACTGTTAGATGATGAATACTTAGATGAGCAAAGCTCATATTTTCAGTAAACAGCTGCTTGTAAAACAGTTTACACATAGTAGATAATATAGGTTTAATATCTCTGTACCACTGGACCACCTCAAAGATGCATTAACGGGGGGGGACCCAACAGAAGCAGAAGCCAGATGGTCTGGCCTATAACTGGACTACAGTTACTGTAATTCTCAAAGAGAGAGAGAAAAAAAAGCTAGAACTAGGCAAGCAGGGCAAAGAAAATGGGTCGTGCCTGTTATTTCACAGATAAGAGCCGTTATACGCGAGATGAATCCCCTGTAAACTGAAGCGGGACTTCAGGGCCAGTCCTTCAAAATTCATTCAATGATAAACCCCGTCCAACCAACTTTCTAACGGTCACGGTCTTACAAATAGTTTGATATTATAGTTTGGTACATATATAAACCATGCGACGGGACCGTTAACAAATAATATTTTCTCCTGCACTGGCTAAAGTTTTTGCGGCCGTCTAGCTCGTGCTCGTGCTCGTGCTCATTCCTCGCGCCTGCAAACCGGGAGCTGAACGCGCCTTCTCCTCCGCATCATCATCATCATCATCTCCCGGTATATGGCCTGTGGCGAGGCGGACAAACGTTTTATTAGTGCATTAGCCAACATATGCTGCTCGTGGCTGCCCAAAGGCAAAAGATCCTACAAATTAAACATGTATTTATCTGCTTTTAAAGGTACCGCAATAACAAGCTCGCTAACATGGGTTAGCGCGCGAGCTTAGCGCGAGCTCTCCCCGTCGCTTGAAAAGTAATGCAAAAAATAATCCGTTATACGGCAACGGGAAAAAAACGGGGCCAAAATTAAAAGACGCATGAACTTACCAAGGGCTGTCAGCGATGAGACCTACGTGCACGAAGAGATGAATGAATTGCAATCCAGCGCGTCCAGTTTTTATTATCCAGTTATTTTGAAAGTCGGCCAAATATTCCCTTGTTTCGCCCCTTCTCAGTTCTCACTGATGCCACTGTCCGCAGCCCTGCCTCTCTCTGAACTCCTCCTCAACCGAACTCAGCATCGCACTCTCTTGCGCCCGCCTCTCCGGTCACACCCACCGGGGCCCTTGTGGAACGGGGATTGGATTGTATCGGACCTTGACCACAAGCTATTGGTTTATTAGCATTACACCCCCCAACAAAACTGATTGTTCATGCAAGCTTTCTTTCTTCTAGCGGGAGCTAGCCTGTATCATATTGGTTTCAAGGCCGTGAGCGTGAAATATTTACCAAAGAGGGTAGGGTACATTATTTAATTTACAAAATAGCCTAAGAGCAAAAAAAGTTAAAAATAATTAATTAAAATTTAATATAACAAAATAAAAATGTAAAGCATGGAAAGTCTACCCATCTTGACATTTACAACCTCGTAGTTGTCTTACATTTTGCGACTCATTCCGATCGATTCTTTCGAACAATTCGTTTCAAATAACTTGCATTCGAAACAGATAAAAATACCGAAAGCTGTAAATATATTCACTACGTTGTATTTGCAATATTTCTGCTATTGGGCTATGGTAACTTACTTTTTATGAAAAAATGTACCATCATTTTACTTCAAATAAAAAATTTAATAAAAACATGATTACAGTTAAACCATGGTAACCACAAATTAACCATGGTTTTGCTGCACTAACCATAGATTAGCCATGGTATTTGTTGTAAAATTGTGGTTACAAATGGTTATCAATCCGTCAAAAAAAAAAAACATGGTTACCTCTCTTTTACTATAATAAAACTATGGTTTTAATTTTCGTAAGGGGACAGTCCCAAGCTCTCGGTTCGAATCCAGTTGTTCAGAATCAGTGATTCGTTTAAAAGATACAACTCCAAACTATGATTCGTTTTTTAAAAAAGGATCAGGCATTTTTAAGGATAAATTTATCAATACATTTCCTCACTGACATTTTAATTGCAATTTACTAAATCCAAGATGTACCTCATGTCAAAGATAAAACTTTTTTTTTTTTTTTTTTAAATAGTCTATCTCTGGTATTTATCGATTTTTATGTTTCTGTCCCTATTAAACAAAGTTATTTTGGACCAAGGATCTAAATGAACATGAGCATGGATCTGAATCATCTGACCCGCACAGCGCCCCCTGTTGCCATTTATATAAATAAATCTACCATTCAAAGTTTCCACTTTTCTTTTGGCTGGAGATTGTTAAATCGGTAGATATGTAATTACCTGGTTTATATATAGTACATCGACACAAACCTCCCAAAAGTTCCTGTTATTTTATCTTAGAGCTCTTACATTCACTTACTGCTATTGAACATAAATTAACTTAAAGGGATAGTTCATCCAAAAATGTAAAAAGCTGTACGAGTTTCCACCGTCAACGGCACCCATTGACTTCCAGAGTATTTTATTCCTACTTTGGAAGTCAATTGGTGCTGTCTGGTTACCATCATTCTTTAAAATATCTTCTTTTGTGTTTAACAGAAGAAACTCATACAGGTTTGGAACAACTTAAGAATGAGTAAATGTCCCTTTAAATGTCTTATTCATAACTTTCCATAGAAGTTGGAATTCAAATGAAAGAATCCTAGTACACCAACGATGCAAAGGCATGGCATGGTGTAATTTCTTACAATGATGACAATCTTAAAGAAATTCTATTCAAAGTTATGTTTTATTTCATTAGTTGTAAAATAGTCCCATATGATGGTTCGTACTACAAAAACAAGATTGTGTCGATTCCAAACCTCCAACCTCCTCTCCCACATAAACCTTTACAATCTGGAAACAGAACAAAAAGTCACAATAACCAACATTTCAAAAGATCTACTGAGCCAACCTCAACTAAACCCCAAATAACAGGGCTGATCCAGAAACGCTCTAGAGCTGCTTCATCGACTCTCTTGAAATAACTGCACTGACGGGATTGTAAGATAATGCTTGGAAAGCTTCTCAATCTAGTCCGAGCCTAGTTTTGATCTGAATATTCAGTCAAACAGACACACTCTATTGCTTTGTAGGAGTAAAGATAAAGTGATGATGTGTTGGCCCTTAGCAAGTGGAAGTTATAACCCGCTTCAGAGGGTAGAAGTAGCTTTAGTGTATTTTGGATCAGACCTTCAACCAAACCCCTAATAAATCGGACTTTTTAATATTAATTTGAATACATCTTAAAATTTGTTTGGAAAATCTCCCTGCATCAACAAAAGATAATTAAACACACCAAACCGTGAATAAAAGGACATGAACAAAAAAAAAAAAAAAATCCCCTAACGTTTAAAGAGTCGTCTTCAGATGCACATACGAAGCATGAAATGTTAGGGATGGCAGTTAGAAAAAAGACATGATCTTCCCTTTGGTGAGACACAATAGCTTTCACTGATTCTGTACATCGAATTCCAATTCTAAAGCCACGGCAAGCCATGAAATTCTCCATGGATGTGCTCTCAATCCTACTCGTACAAAACTACTTCTCAGATAAGGGAGATTTCGTTTTTTTTCTTCGGAACCCTGAGAAATATCTGCAAATCGAATTCGTTTATTTCTCCAAACCACTTAATCTAATCTAGCGTAATGCAGTTTCAAATGAACCTTTGGGCCAAACAAAGCATTTCAAACAGTCGTGTTTATCTCAATTCAGTACATGTGAAAAACGCAACTCTACAAAAGAATTGCGAAGTATTTTTAATTACATTTTGAAAAAGGCATTGCGTTCCAGTTGAAATGTAAATCGAGTGCTTCAAAAGAGTAAACAGATTCATTATGAAAGTACAAATTTGTTGCACTCGCTTGGAGTCCAAATCTAATTTCTCCATTTACAGGGGAAGGCAAAAATGTTTAAACGAGGCTTTAACACCGACTCTTGATTAAACATTTGTTAAAGAAGAGGTTAAAACAGTAGGGCGAGAGTGAAATGTTGAAGTTTTTGCTCTTCGGGGGTTTCATGAGAGAGTGAAGTTGTGTCGCCTCTTATTTGGCTGCAACTTCATTCTCAGCTGGTTGGCCTGTAGCGGTTTCTGCAGTTTTAGAGGCCTGTAACAGACAATACAGCAGACAGAGAAGTGAATCAAGAGACAATTGACTGATGATACAGTCAGTTATGTAAATTAACCAAAATGCTCTAACAAAAAGGTTTACAGTGCACACATAAAATTCAAGCCGTTCCTTTGTGCAGGCTGACGCTATTTTCACATAATTAAAATGAATGGGGACAGTCAGCTCCGTAATGACAAAAGCATCATAAGGCTAAAGGCCGGTTCACATCAATGACAATAACTGTAACGATAAACTATAATATTACACCTGCCAAATGCAGGTGGATTTCAGCAGTGCTTGAATTTCGACATGGGATTGCGCTCGTTCCCGCAGATTTTGCGCTTATACTCAAAGTGCGCGCACCTAAAAGCCGCCTCTCAGTACTAAATTGAGTTTGTATTTGCCGCTTATTGCGCTTAAACAGTCAAATACACACAAAATAACGTCAAAATGCCGGTCTTGGCGAGTATTCACTTAAACACAGTCAGTTATGTTTTAAGTGAACATAAATAGTTGGGAAAGAAAATGCATGTGTAACAGTATAATGGATCAGTGCGTCCGGTCTTAAAGTCAGTGCTGAATACAACGCAAAATCAACAAAATGTCGCTTTTTTTTTGCAATCCTGCATAATTTGTCATTTCAAAAATGATTTTAATCACAAAAATAATTGATAATATTATCTACATATGTATTTATTTAAAGCTGTAATGCATTATTTTCACGAGGATACAGACCATATCCATAGTAGGAAAAAAATATACTATGGAAGTCAATGAGACCAGACACTGTCTGGTTACTGATATTCTTCTAAATATCTTCCTTTCTGTTCAGCAGAAGAAAGAAATTCATAAAGGATTGAAACAACATGAGGGTGAGTATATGATGACAGAATTTTCCTTTTAAAGTGGAGTATCCCTTTAATAATGAGTGTACTCCGATTGTATTCGTCTGAAAGAAGAATGTCATATACACCTAGGATGGCTTCAGGGTGAGTAAATCATGGGCTAATTTTCATTTTTGGGTGAACTATTTCTTTAATTACTTGAGAATATTTTACTTATGTTAGGTAGTTTCTTATTGCTGTGGTTTACTGGTCATATTTCCCACATTATTGCCTTAATCCAGTGTTTCTCAACTGGTGGGTCGCAGTCAAAGTATTTCTGATGCAAGACTTTTATTTTGAAAGATGTTCATGATGACACTTCTGTCAGAGAAAAATGTGCCTGATTTTTTATCTGCGGTCAGATTAGATGTTATATGTCAGTGTCATTATTCTAACGTTATTTTCGTAACTTGTTACGAAATAAAAGTCTCTCACCTCAGAAAAGTGAAAACTTTCCTGTCCTGTCAGCCGTTATACTGTGCTCGTAGCACGCACGCTCTTCAATTGCACGCGCAAATGTGGCGGCGCGCGCTGTATATCACTTCACTATAAATAAAGCGCAAAAGAAATTACGAGCATGCAACGTCGTAGTTATGTTGTCAATTAGCAAGTCATGAAATTATCAAAAAGTACCAATAAATAATACTTTGTTTGTTAGCTGGAAAGATTCGCATGCAGGTACTGTATTCATCAGGAGCAGTTTCCATGTTTCATTAACAATTCATGTTAGTATTGTGCATTTATTTACCATGGTAACTGTTGTTTCCGTAACCCAAAAATGTCAATTTATTTTCACAGTGTCATTTTGTTTATTTTTAAATGACTGTGGTGGCTCGTACCAACTTACTAACTTTACTGTATTAACAAAAAATATTTTGGGACTGCCATTTAATAGCCTTACCATACACTGCTTGTTCATCAGTATTAGTCATATTCTTACAATTTATGTGTTTGTAAAGTGGGATGTAGTTGTGTGTCAACCATTTTTGTGAAATAAACTGGCTTGGTTTTAAAAAAAAGCAAATCTTTAGATTTAAAAAATAGATATTATAAAAAAATTATATTTTTTAAGGAGTTAGGTTAAAAAACAAAAAACAAAAAAAAACTTAGGTCACGGCTTAATGACCATAGGAAAATGTGGGTCCCATGGCCAAGCCAGTTGAGAACCACTGCCTTAATCCATACAACTTGCAGGCCATATTCTAAGTTACATGAAGCCATATAATAGCTTTGTGGGGGAAACAATGAAATAAGTTATTTGCTGAAAATTCCTGTGTATGTTGTACCCAGTTTTTTGCAAAAGTGATCTAGTAGATCTAGTATGATCTATAGATCTAGAACAGACATGGAGATTGTCGATGTATAAATGTTACATTTAGATGTTTTAAATGTTTGTTTTGTTCCTCAAAGCTTCCATACCGCTGTTGTCTGGCTTCTGAAGATTTGTAATATAGCACACAAGACATCTGGACTACCTTATGGAGCTTTAATGGTGCATTTTTGGCTCTTGACAGCATCTGTCCCCATTCATTTTTCATTGTATTGAAAAGTGCATTTAGGAGATATTACTAAAGAACAGGGATGCAAACACATGTATGGTCAAAAAAGAGAGAGGTTATCGAAGCCCTCGCCCCACTGCAAATATCCAGATACTTACATAACTGTGATGAATTTAAGTTATCATTTTGCAGTGTAAGATTACAGTTAACACCTTTAAATGTGACATAAATGTATTTTTATTAAACTTAGTGAGTGTATAAATCAGCAGCAAAAAGTAATTCTTGAGAAAATCTGCACAGTAATTTTATAAAATCTAAACATGTTAATAATTTTTTTTTACTATTAGTACTCTTATAAAATTCAATCAGGCAATCATACATTTCACAATTTTATATTTATATATGAATGTCAAGAATTCAGAAGAGTATATATTTATATAGCCTACACTACACAGAAATAATATACAATTAAATTATGCTTATTTTAAATGTATAGTGCAGGCTAGATATAAAAATATAGGCTTTTAATAATCTTTCATTGCGCAAAACCATGAAAATATGAAATGCTTCAAAACAGAGCGCACAAAGCGCGTATGCGCATCGCGGGTGCAGAATGATGTGCTCAAAGCAACATGGAATCACAGTGTGCAGCGCTGCACAAGTGCGCATTTAAAATTTCACATTATAATGTGAATATATCATATTGGAGAGAGTTTTACTGTGCACCCTGCTGTAACCGGACGAGGCGCGCGCGCTGTTTGAATACTGAATGGAGAATGATTGACAGCCGCAGAGGAGGGAAAACGAGTTTCCGTAAACTTTAATTTAATGATGTAAATAGACTTCTGTCCCTCACATTAAGCTATGGAATGGCTTCAGATGACTTTGTGAAATTATAATCAGAACCAAGTCACCCAAACTGACGTGAAAAAAGCGGGAGGCGCCGAGAAGCGCGCTGTTTGCATCCCTGAAAGAAGAAAAATTCATGTTTGGAAACATGATGAGACCTCACCTTCTTTTTCTTCTTCTTCTGTGCTTTGCGACTTGCAGAACTCTGGATCAGAGACTGAAAATGACAGAGAAGACACCAAAACATCAAGCTAGGAGAAACCTATTTAATTTAAGATTATATTGGTCTAACATACCTTTAGTTCAGGATCTTGAACATCCTGTTCAGACTTGTAGAGTTCTGGTTCAAATGGTCCACTGGTGATTCTCAAGGGCCCATTGGCCATCAGCAGCACTGTGAACTTAAACTGAGCCACGAATTCACCTAAATAGAGACAAGTGGAAAGAGGGATTTACCATTTGAGCAGGTAAAGAAAAGAGATAAAGCAGGGGAAAAAATGGTGCAATGATAATGAGACTGACCTTCTTTTTCATTCAGTACAGTAAAAGGCTGCAGAAGCTCATGTTTAGCACACTCTACCACTCCCAAACGAGCTTTCCCTTCATCCTCAAACGCCCTGTCGGACACAAAGAAGTCTTTACAACCAAATTGCCATGAATTCTTAAAGGGACAATAAGTAGCTTTTTAGGTATTTTATTATCTAAAATCAATGTTTTTATTCATAAATATGCCCTCAATGGTGTACAAATACCTATGCCAATGATCAGACTAATCCTCGTAAACGAAGAATTTATTATCTTTATATACATGGGACGGGTAGGTCCACGGAGGCTCATGTAGTTCCGCCATCTTGAAAAACTATAATAGCAGAGAGGGACAAAAAGTACTAGGCCAACGCGTTTCCACAACGCGTTTCGTTCAGAGCCAGCGTCACGTGACTGAAGCCAGCAGAAGCGGAGGAGCAGAGCAGAGAGAGGCGCTTGTCACTGCCGCGGCGAGTTTAAAAGGATGCACTGCACGGTTATTTATACACCGTTCATTCATACATATGCTGAGTCACAGGATGAGTCCTCGTCGTCGAAAAAGTCCCAAATAGACCGTAAAAGGAAACGTGACCGGAGATTACAAAAACAAGGGTTAATGTCGGGATAGCTAATGCAGGAGAAAGCTTTCAAAAGAGACCCTGAAGTTGCCTGCTTTCTTCTCGACAGGTAAGTCAATGTTACGGTCGTAATTACAAGCTTTTTTTTTCATTGCTTGGTTGTGTACTTTATTATATAGACAGTAGAACATTTATAGTTACAAGTTAAACAGGCTCTTTGATGAATAGCAGCTATTGAGTAAAGTAACGTTAGAGAAGGCACGGATGATGATGATGATATCTAACAATGCACGTACTTCAAAAATATAACGAATAAAGGCGGCATTACTACTAACTACCATAGTTAATGTTTTTCACAGTCAGTAATTTATACTGTAACATTCTTTTTTTCGTTGATTCAAGTTTCAGTTTGTTTTAAATAACAAACCTGTTCACCCGAAGGAAAACTCGAAGTGCTATTATAAGACATCCTGTCATAGCTTTTTGGTACATAACTTCTACCGTAGATGCAACGCGCATTTGAAAAAGTGAGGCGCTGGAGAGCATTATTCGTTTGAATGCAAAATACAATTTCACCACTAGATGGGGGAAATTCCTACTTAGTGTCCCTTTAACCATTGATCTATCCAGCAAGTTTTAAATTCATTCTTCTAGCATTCTCATGTGCCAATACAATTACAAATATAGAGCACATTATCAAAAACTCCAGAACATCGTTCACGAAAGTTCTCACAGCGTTCTGTACATCACCTGCTTCGTTCATTTAGGAACAGACTATCTAATGCAGGTGCAGCTCTTTGCTAGCAACATGATTTAGCCAAGTTATGAACCTAAGGACTGAAGAATGGTTCTGCCCACCTAAGAGTGAAGGGCATAGCGTCAAAGCGTCTCTCCACCTCACTGAAGAACATTCTGGAGGTCTTCATCTTTAGCCCATACTGCTTACTGGGGTCCCGTTTGTAGATGGTTGTCCTCTGGCCTCCATCTCTTGCCTATGGGAAAGATCATTCAGACTAAATGTCCCTTTGTCTCCATTGTTTGAGATCTATGGGATTACGATCAAGATTTACAATGGCAGGTGTCGTTCGTATAGTGTGGGTATCACTTACCTTCCCCTCTCCTGTGCTGATCAGCACATCCACGGCATAAACTTCATGAACCTCAAACTCTGCCTTCTCATGGTCCTTCCTGTTATGAGACAAACATGTGCTTGCAAATTTTGCTGCAAAAAGTTCTGAGTGGCATTTCATTTGTTGCTATGTGGTTGCTTGCTTTGTTAAGTCAAAAGAGCCTAGCCCGAAACTTTGTCCACAAGATTTCATCCAACAGGCAAAAATCTTACAGATAATCAGCCATTTTTAATAATACTAGAATACTTATCCCACCTTTACAAGCTGATACTGCAAGTAAACCATTTGTTGATCACTTTCCCCCAAAAAATGAAACACTATGTATCTGTGGTGGCATAAACACCTGCTTAATTGAGAAAATAAAGGAACAATATTGTGTTTTGTTCTATACCGTTGTTGATCTGTAGGGTTCTGGATAATGGTCTTCTCTCCATCAATAACATGTTGCTTTAGTTGATGGGACAGCATACCTATCCATGAGCAAAAGAGGAAAACTGTGAATAATGGCACATGCTTCAAAGAACAATGGGCAGATCACAGTCAGATATTCATATTGGCTTCTGCAGGTACTTTGAATTGCTTGGCTTTCATGTTTTGCGTGATTAAATGTGATTAACGGGTTAGTTCAGCAAAAAATTAAACATGTCTGAACTTCCATTTATCATATTGGATGTGCTCTATTGTATGCGTGTTGATCAATGTTTATATGTGAATAAAAGCCTAAATTAAATCTGTTCATCATATAAAGCAATTGTGTATTCAGAAGACTTAATTAACCTCTCAATTCATATGGATTACTTTTATGATCTCTTTATGAACTTTTAGAAGCATCAAGTTATGGATGTGTGGAATCCAGAACCCAACCAAGGAAAAAAAGTTTCATTAACTACACAATTTAGAATACACGATATCAGGCCGATTTTGGCACGGTCATTTAAAACGACAATGGGCATTGAGACACAAGAATTGATCATTTCATCTCGTATAGTGTCATAGCGGATGACATCCAACGCCACGTCTGCAACGCTTTACAGCGTCCCGACAGAAAGACTAGTATGCGAGATCCGTCACATCTGTGGCACTGACAATAGAGTGGTGCAGGTATGACGTCACTTTGTAGGCCAACCGGCAGTTAGCATCACATTGGTTCCCTTGACAAAAACCCAATAGGATTTTTCCATAAGCTTTTGGATTATCGCTAAATTAAAATTTTGTTCAACAAAAGTTTGATACTTGCACGTTTTGTCCATCGAGATAAATATCACAGATGAACACAACTTTTATGAATTTTGAAGCCTGAATGCCGTAGCCAGAAGTAAAAAGCTAAAGGTAGTCTATAAACGAACTACACCACGGTCCCACGACTTCAACATCACCATCACTAAGCTTCTGACAACTCTTTCAGTTATCATCTAAAAATATTTTCCCAGAAAGTTTAAGTTAGAATAGTTTATAAGAGCTCAGTTATAAGCATAACGAGACCGTAAAAGTGGACTGAGTTTACCAGTTCGGCGTGGTGACGTTTAATCTCCTCGACAGCCTCTGTAGTCCCATTTAGCCACTTGTTAGCAACCGCCTTTTTAACAGCCACATAACAGTTTAAAAAGAATCACAAGTGGGGTAATACTGATGTATTTTATGTCGTAGAATAAAACGTGAAAGTGTCTTGAGCTTGTGTTCACCACAGACTTTTTTCAGCCATTTAACCAAAACCCCATTCAAAAAACCCATTGACTTCAGGACGATGGAGCCGGAAGCGCTAAAACGCTAACTCGCTTCCACGTTTTGGCCAACAAAGTGATGTCATACATGCACCGCTCTATAGGAGCACAGAAGCTCTCCCGTACACCGCTTTCAAACATGGCGAAACTAAAGAGAGACGATGGTATTGGTGCTCTTAGGTGGAATTAGGCAATAGAGGAAAGGTTCATAGAGCTATGGCAAACATCACTCCTGCCTTTATGATGTTTCCTTGAGGGACTACAACGACACAGTGAAAAGGATAAATGCTGGCGAACGATAGCAGAGGCACTTCAGCAAACACGGTGAGTACCGTAATTAGTCTGTTTTAGACTGGAATTAGTCTGGAACTGGTCTGTTTAATTGTGGTTGGTCTGTCCCAAATGAAATAATAGCAATAACTCACCCTCAATTGGATTGCACTTGAATGAATGGGCAATCTTGTTCCAGGCCTCAGTTACTTGGTTGTTCTTCAAAAAGTAAATGGGGCAGATGGAGAAGATACAAGACTTTGCATGAGAAACAAACCATCACTATATTTGAATAAAAGACATACTGCCTATTCTCTACGATCTTGTGTTGAGGGGCTGGCTAATGGCTAACAGCTAATGGTCTTAGATGTTAAAGAGTTCCAACCTTATCTATTTTCCACTTTAATAGTGTGAAGTACGTACTAACCTGGTTGCCTGGTTTGACGAGACGCAAAGCTGCTTCGGCACACAGGTGTGCTGCTTTGAGGACATCAGCTTTCCTTCCTGTCACAGGTGCTTCCTAAAAGAAATCAAAATGGTATCACAGAATTAGGGGATAAAGAACAGTCAATCGAAAAGTCACTTGTTTTGTGTCTGGGTTTATGTTGCAATTGTCATGACATTTCTTACATGGACATAAAATTATTATTGAATTATTCTATTAAACAGTAGAGGAAACTAGTAACTGAAATAAACTAGTATATCTATGTAGGAATGAGGAAATTGGCTGCCTGGGAAGGGACATTTTCAAAACTTTGACCATTAAGGGACTGACCAACCAGAAATATTCCAGAGAGGCTTGTTATACTTTATTATTGCACTTTAAGAAGCTTTATAAAATAAAAAATGTAGAAACAGTGGGGGGGGGAAAAAGTATATATGCGTGCACACACACCTTGGTAGCTCCAATAACAAAGCTATGTGCCACGTTGGAGATGAAGCCATCAACATGTACTCCTAAATCACTGTTGAGAGAATAAGAGATATTTATGAGGGAACAGAGAACAGAGAATGTAGACACACAGGGAAACCTGAGCAAAGCCATTAAACTGTGTTTTCAGAGAGCATCCAAAAAAATGAACATAGTAAATCTAGCAAAGTTTTTATATATATGCGTGTGTGTGCGTGCGTATGTATATATGTATGTATATATATAAAATGTACATCTATAACACTAAACATTAAACTTCAGAAAACTAGTTAACAGCGCTGTGTTAAAACTAGTTAAGGGACTGATGGCAAATTAGACATCTTTCTCTCTTCTGACCACTTTAATCAATCTCTCGCTATTTTTTTTCCTCTTTTGGAAAGCCGTAGAAACGCCATTGTGGATTTATTTTTCTATTGCTAATTGAGCAAATGTGAATGCAAAAAATATATTTGTTGTAATTTCCATTCACCACAATAGAAGTTTACCCAACTATGACGACTTCCATCATAGTTGAGAACCCTGGGCATTTGAGAACCCTGGAAATGTGGAAATGTCCATTGCTGTAAACCTTTGAGCATCTCCAATTGAATACAATAAAAAATGCCATTTTTAAAATGACATGGTCCGTTATGGCCACTTCAATGTTTCATTTTTATTTTTGAATTTCACCCCGAATTATGATACATATTAATTTATTTGCATCTTTTTGTATTATTTACTTGTGTATTTCATGTATATTTACATGTGCTTATTGCTATTGAACTAATATTGGCACTCCTTTAGTGACATATTTAACTAGTGACAGGATATGGCACTGAACCAGTTTTCAACAGCAATGTAAATGTGCGGGTGTATGCCGTACAAAGGAAATAAGAAAACAAACTGTTTATTTCAAAGATGAATAAAGGACTGCTTGTTGATACTAGCCCCCTGATGGTAGAAGTCAAAGCTTAAAGGGATAGTTCACCCAAAAATGAAAATTGTCATCACCTAAGCCGGGCGCACACTGTACAATATATACAGTAATAGTCCTTTACAATTGTTGCTTGTCAGACTGTACGAACATGATCCTAAGCCATGTCACACTGTAAGATCCCAGCTGTCATTAATGTCAGACTGTACGACAGTCAAGACGAGTTCAAATCAGACACGCAAGGAAACTCGTCCGGAGTTTTACATCAATCAATGACACGTTCTGTGACCGTGAGATGCATCACATGCGGGATTGAAAGAAATCTCTAACGTTAATTTTGGTCATGGCTTGTCTTGAAAAGCAAAGACAATTTGACGGTCGTCATAGGAGAAGTCACACAGCAGGACTTCCACAGTAGGAAAAATACTATGGAAGTCAATGGCTACCGTCAAGTGTCTGGATAACAACAATCTTTAAAATATCTTCTTTTGTGTTCAACAGAAAAAAATAAAAAGGTTTGGAACAACTTGAGGGCGAGTAAGTTTCATTTTTGGGTGAACTATCCCTTTAATGTTCCAATGCTTCTACAAGGTCTATAAAAGAGATTTCATAACAATTGTGTTGCAGAATCTACCTAAAACACTTTATTAAAACCGATTAAGTGTGACATTAACGTGCAGTGTGAAACACAGAAAACAAGGGAACAAGCAGGAAGACACAATCGGAAGGGGCAGAGACGGCATTGGGATGTCACTGAGGGATAGAGTGGAGAACACTGCAGACAAGATGGGCAGAGGAAGGAAAAGACACGAGGAGGTCAGACAGACTCAGACGAACTGGAGAGGGGGTTTGCCTACATTTTCACCAAATCTCCATCTTTCATCGTGTAGTCTGGGTCGCTCTTCAGGGGAGAGAAGTGGCAGACACAGTTATTGACTGACACACTGGTGGGGAACGCAATGCCTGCAAGAAAGGACAACCACCAATCCTCAACAAAAAACTTCTGCATAATTTGTGAGGAGAGAAATATTTCAAATTAGACCAGCAGATTTCTCTGAAGGAGACTAAACCTGAACCGATCTATTCCAAATGGGCTCAGTAGGACGTCTCTTCATTTAAAGCCCACTCGCTCTCTTACTAAACCACAAGCGTTTAGCAACATCTACCTTTCTTCATGTCCTTCTCCTTCTTAAAGATCTTCCCAGTCTCTGCCATGATGAAAGCATCTCCTTTCTCGCAGAGGCTGAGAACTGATACTCCTGGTTTGGCTGCCTCGATGACCACCCTCAACGCCTCTAAAGAGAGAAGAACATAAAATAGAGACTAAAGGTGGGGTACAAAAATTTCAAAGAAGTTACTTTGCAAATCCATGCGACCAACTTGAACCTGCTGTGAAATTTGTGCGGGAAATCTTTCGCTCTCACTGGAAATTCCCAATAGTGTGGATTCCTACTAAAATAGCTGGATTCCGTACGAGAAAATTTCAGAATGCTAAAACTACATTTGGATTTACTTTTTCAAAAGTATCTACAGACTAAAACATGTTTCTCAAAGGGGTAGAAGTATTACAGTCCAGCAAAATATGTTTAATGGACACTGGATTCTGACAAGATGAACACTTTGGTGAATTTTCTCCTGATAGTAAAAATTTCGTATTAACTTTTAAAAGGGAGAAGAAACATTTCTCATATATTTTGTTGTTGATGCCAAAGGCTGTTCTTCAAATCAAACTGTACAGTATTTTGGTGTAAGTCTAATGCAGCATCTTTTTTAAAAACATTTAAAAAAAAATTAAGCGGGCGGTCACACTACAGTTTTTGTTCCATTGACTTCTATTCATATGCATGCAGGAGACAGGAAACACAAGCTCATGCAAAGTTTGGTGAATATATCATATCACGTGAAGACATGTGACCAAAAAAAAATTATACATCACGCCGTGATTTCTTAGCTGAATAAAAGGGGAGGGGGACTGTGAAAAAGGTGCTGTATGTAATTTTTTGAATGTACTAAAGCATTAAAATACCAGGATTAAAAAATCTTGTTGGTAACCAGACAGTTGACGGTAGCCATTGACTTCTATAGTAGAAAAAAAATACAATGGAAGTCAATTTGGTGCCGTCAACTGTACGGTTACCAACATTCTTTGGTTCAACTTGAAGGTGAATAAATGATGACAGAATTTTATTTTTTGGGTGAACTATCCCTTTAATACTTTTTAACATCAGATTTAAAGACATTGTTTACTTAACAAAAAAACAGTTCTTGCACTGTGTTGGGACGTCACTTGAAAACAACGTCCTGAAAAAAAGAAGTTGAGAACCACTTATAAAGGACCGTCACACTTTTCATTCTATTGACTTCCATTCATACTCATGCAAATGCGCGATAATCAAGATAATGTGAATTTCACTGTTTAAATGTTCAAGTTTGTTGAACTCTGACATGTGAATTCATATCACATGATGATGTGTGACCAACAGAAGAGCGTTAGTATTACAACCGTCGCAGTGTCCATAGAAATTGTGTGTGCTTGAAGTCTGCGTGGCTGAGGCTTAAAGGGTTAGTTCACCCAAAAATTAAAATTCAGTCATTAATTACTAACCCTCGTGTCGTTCCAAACCTGAAAGACTTTCGTTCATCATTGGAACACAAATGAAGATCTTTTTGATGAAATCTGAGAGCTTTCTGCCCCTCCATAGACAGCTACGCAACTACCATTGTGACGCTTCAAAACTTTCATAAAGAGATTGTAAAACTAATTTATATTAATTGAACTAATCCATGAGACCCGATCACTTTATATGATGAACAGATTTAATTTAGGCTTTTATTCACATATAAATATTGATCAGCGAACATAAACAGAAGCTCAACCAAACCTGCTTGATGCTCGAGAACAAACCTTATTGGTTCTCGCTGAAGCTCAAACGCGCTGCGTAACACGAGAATAAACCTCATTGGTTCTCGCACGTCAAGCGAACATGCTTGAGTTTCCGTTTACCACAACTGATGTGCGCACTGATGAATGTTTACGTGAATAAAAGCCTAAATTCAATCTGTTCATCATATAAATTAAAGCGATCGAGTCTCTTCAGAAAATTTGAACTAAACCACTCGATTCATATGGATTATTTTTACGATCTCTTTATGAACTTTTTGAAGTGTCAAAGTGATAGTTGCATAGCTGAGTACAGAAAGGTCTCTTTATTTGTTTTCCGAAGAAGAACGAAAATCTTACTGGTTTGGAACGACATGAGTAATTAATGACAGAATATATTACTGGGTGAACTATCCCTTTAACTCAAAGAAGATATGCAGATAACAGGTGCTTGAGCTTATATGATGGAATGAACTTCTCAACACATCTTCATTTCTTTTCAGCAAAGACGACAAATGTGGCAAAACTCAATGGAGCTCAAAGAGTAGTGCACTACCATTCAAGTTCACTGTGCAAAAAATACAATGACCTATAGTCATTGACACCAACTGCTCTGGAGTGATAATGTCAAAAGCCCCGTCAGCATCCCCTCAACATCTTCATGAAGTTCACTGTCTGTGTAAGCAATGCTGACAGATAGGATGGGAAAGCTCTCAAGGCATTGATCTGCAATAGTGGACATATACACGTAGAAAGCTCACAAATATGCCATGCCTTTGAGGACTAACCCCTAACAGCTGGCAATGCGAGAGCCACAAGTGTCCACTGACATGCACTGAGGGCTAATGCTAGCTAGCATTAGCTCCAGAAAGAGTCCCTTCATACTGTAGCACTGCAAAAAGTGCACAAGCTTTATAGACGTGCACTGGAGGAACAGCCATGCATTTAAAACAGGTCTTAAGCGGCTGCATATTGCATAAGGTCAGAGCGCTGGGATCTGATGTCCCACGCTGCTCATCTCGTCCTAACACATGGCATGCACGAGAGAGCAGCGTGGAGGCCCGTGTCACCGACCCAACACCTCCATCACTCGTAACGTCAAACTCACGGTTGGCGATGTCACCGCCCATCTTGTATTTGGTCACGACCAAGTCCTCGGCGATGGTCTGCTCTTGCTGTTCGTCGTCGGACATAGTTGCACCGGCTCTCAAAGCGTCTCTCTGTCAATACGTCGTTGAGCGGACAGCAGAAATCAGTCACGCTACCACAGCGACTCGCCGTCCGTCAGGCTCCGCCCACAGCCTCCACGCACAGCGTAGCCACGCCCACTACGCAGCCACAACTGAGGTGTCGTCATATACGATGGCGCCAAAAGCCAACCGAGGCTTTTGGATATTTTCCAACAAGGTCACAATAGTATAAAAATAAATATATTGTTTTCTTACATTTGTCCTATCTATCTATCTATGCGCAATCAGATTTCACAGTACGTTTTTTAAAACCTACACTTTAGGGGGTTAATCAGTATCTATGGCCGAGTCCGACTGCATAGCCTACTTTAGAGAGTTTTAAGGCACTCCTCTTTTTCGGTTGATTTAAGGATTGAAAATGCCACAAAACATTATTACATCTACATGTATGTAAATAAAAATGACATATAATCAAATTTATTATAGGCTATAATATATATAAATATAACAATAAGTTTAATTTGTCAACATAAGAGTACTTTTCTTTTCAATTGAAATCTATTATATAAAAATGAATCATAAAAAGGCTTGCATCTGCAAGAATATGCATTTTATTCTGTTGTAAATTACTTTAATACAGTCAGTGGCATCTGTGAAAATTAGACCAGTTCATGGGAAGCATAAAGATCATCAGAATTACTCACCCACTAATAGGTTCTCCACCTATAACCATTTGAAACACATAAACACACAGAGCATAAATCTGTCTGTTCAGGAATTGTCTTTATAGTTCTTATAAACTCATATTAAAATATGTGTTGAGAAACTACCACAACAAAACACAGAAAGCAGAAAAAATGTGGGAGTATGAGAGCAAAGGTTTCAACAGTTTAGTTCAGGTTTATATAGAAACATTTTTATTAAAAGTGTAAGACAACAGGTTTCAAACAGTAAATATAAAATAATTTCAAACTGTTACAAAGTTGAGAAAATACTTTAGTTCAATATGTCTGTACAAAACTATAGTTTCGCTGTAAAAGCTTGTTTACTGGCCATTTCATTTGAAACATAATACAAGTACTTCATTATGATTTGTTCATAAGGCATGCACAACACCTCTCAAAGAAAAACAACTTCACCCAAATTCAATCAACATGCTATTTTACTGACATTATCAAATAATTATTTTAGAAATTCCAAATGTAAATACCCCAGATTTGACATTGGGGGATAATTTTTGAGTGCAATCTGAATGGTATGGCACAGATGCACAGTGGTATGGCAGTAACAGCTGTTGACTGAATTGGGCACTTCATGAACACACTAGATAACATACATTTAAGAAGAACACTCACTCTCAAAAGCACAAACAACAAACTTATGGCTTCACTCGATGAGTTACACAAACTTGGCATTAACAGAACATTTTAAGTAACCACACACTTACATACACACATCAAGATGTAATGTAAAAATCAGTGCTTTCAATGTGAAGCTCATTAATCTGGTAATTCTGGCACCTCCACCATACACTCTTAAAAAATAAAGGTTCTAAAACAGGGTTTTCACAGTAATGCCACAGAACAGGGGTGTCCGATCCTGGAGATCAAACACACCTAACTATCAAGAGTTCAGCTGCTTCAGTTGGGTTTGATCAGGGCTGGAGCTGAACTTTGCAGGGAGGTACATCTCCAGGAACAGGATTGGACATCCTTGCCATAGAAGAACCATTTTGGGGTACCTCAAGCCAATTCACACTGCACTGACAGACGCCGACCAATGACAACAGATACTTCGTCAGGTTTGGTTGGATGTTGCTGTCGGTCGGCTTTTGTTTTTGCCGATCGATCGTGTTCAGTTGGCATTTGTTGGGTTGTGGAATGTATAAAAATTGGCGTACTGTAATCTGGTGATTGTCCGTGTTAGTCGGCGTCTGTCGGTGCAGTGTGAATTGGCCTCTAAAAAACCTTTCAGTGACTTACAAGAATATTTTTTTTTCTTAGTTGTGAAAGAACCTTTTATTCTAAAGCACTTTTATAGTTTCCACTATTGAGAACATTTTGTGGAATGGAAAGGTTCCATTAATGTGAAAGGTTCTTTATAGAACCATCAATGCCAATAAAGAACCTTTCCTTTTAAGACTTTATATTAAAAAAGAACAAAGCTGCTCTGGCTTAAAGATATTTAAACCACTTAATGGCACATTTTTTTTTACATTAAGAACACATTTTACATCAAAATACATTTATTTAGTCAAGGTTGTATCAGTTTTATCATGGATGTGTGCCAATAGAGTGCATTATTGAATAATATCCTGAACATTGGTCGCGGAAGACAGTTCAACCTGCATTGGTTCATTTGCATCAAGTTCCTTCAATCCATTCTCCGCCTCTATGTGCGGACAGCACTGGTTTTATGAAACGACCTGCTGTGCCAGTAGTCAGGATTATCAAAAGCTTTGTGTTCCATCCCTGCACGCACTTTTACATACGCTCCAGACCCCGGTCCCCCTGAACACTCTCCGTCCCTCAGTCCAACACTCTCCTCGTCTTCTCCTTCCATGTTCTGGTATTCAGCTTCCGAGGCTCCACCTGCAGCCAACGAGTCCATATCCTCATATTCATACACTTCTCCTTCCCCTTCCATTAACCCCTGCACCCTGAGCGAATTCCTCAGCCGAGGCTGGCTGTTCGTGTACTGATAGTCATCCTCCACATACTCGTCTTCATCGTCTTGTGGCGATCTTTTGAGAAGAGGGTGGGAAACTGGTCTTGGGAGGTGAAGTTTGACAACCATGTTGGTCGGTGGTGCTCCTCCTGCTCCTCCAGCACGGATGTCCATGTACTCGTACTGAACCTCCTGAAGATCTAGATCAGCATCCATGTACTCGGCTTCACTGGACAGGAAATCGCCGTCGCTGTGACTCCTTTGGTCAGTCGAGGACTGGGAGAGACCTCCGCTACTTTCTGAGCCCTCGATCGATGATCTCTTACTGGGTCTGCCGGACCCTTGAGATTTGTGATTGCTGTACAACCCGGCAGGGTTGAAGGAGGCACTGCGGTTTCGTGGCGGTCGCTGATTGTAATCTTTAAGCTGCCCTGGTATATGGCTGAGTGAGAGAGTCTGGTTGTTCATATACTCGTATTCTTCACCTGGCCCGTTGCGGGCTTCTAAAAAGTCGCCCGAATGACCTCTTGACAGTCTCCTTTGAGAACGTATTGAACGTGATGATGGTAATAGAAGAGTTTCTGAAGAAAATCATAAAACAAGAGATGTGTTAACACGAGTACTCATGAATTTGAAAGTCAATGTCCACCTCCTTATAAAAAGAAATTGCGATTACGACTTTATTTCTTAGCTTTTTCAGCAACGTTGGTTCCGGAAGTATTTTTATCCATTCATTTTTTCCCATAGGAATGTTAAAAAAAGTATTGGTTAAAGTGCCATGAACCAAGCCAACCAGCTATGATGTGAATCACAACAATTATTTGAAGCAAAAAAAGTATTTGAAAATCGGACAAAAAGACAAAAGTTCAAGACTTAACGACTTTAATGAGGGAAAGAATTACAATCCCATGAAGCATTGTGACCAACATAATCGAATTAAAAAACGATGGAGAAATATAAAACTATTCATTTAAAGTTGTTGATATGAAGTATAATAATAAGTATAAGTGTTTTGAGAATATAGGGAGACCGACTCGATTACGTCATTTGCAGTGCTTCATGGGAGTGGGTGGAGCTAAGAAGCTCTTTTGGCATGATTTTCTTGTCGCAACTCGCAACATCATGGGTAATGTAGTTTTCACCCCAAATTCAGCTGTTAAACAGCAGACTGATGGCTTTAACAAAAGCAAATACCATTGATTAACAACCTCAGGGCTCACAAAAGGGCTGTCACATCATCATTATCAATGGAGAAAATGAATGGAGTATTTACTTCCAGAACCCAACTGTTGCACTCAATTCTGAATTTAACGTAATTGACCTGTCAGGTTAGACACGATATTGAATTTAAGGGATGAGAGGGATGGACTTATGGACAGTCTTTACAATGGCATGTACTGTATTACGGTACTAGATAATCATGTAATTTTCAGAAGTCAAAACTTTCAAAACGGAGATTTTGTCTTCTGAACGGTTTTTCAGAATGGCGTTTTGTCCGCTGAACAATCAGTATATTGTTAAACAACAGTACAATGGTTTGAGTGTACTTGTCCAAGATAAAAAAAAACAGTGCAACCCTGAATAACATTCATTGTGACTTCATATGTCATAATTATATATTTATATTTCAGTGTAATTTTATATCTCACAACGTAAATGTATTTCTTATTTTAAACATTATCTCACAATATTTTTTTTACTCTAAAGGCAGAAATGGGCTTCCGCAGATATTTCATTATGGCTTCACAGGACCTTAAAAAGTTGACACATCAACATTTTGCAGAAATTAATTGATATTAATTAATTTGCTTATCCTCACCTTTCTCTGGACTTTCACCAAATCCAGGCAACACATATTCACTCTGGTCCTCTTCTCCTTGAGTGCCTGTGGAGGTTGTTTCCGGAGGCCCTGATAGGCTGTCCCGCTGCGACATGTAAGCGCTGTCCTCGCGATGTGTGACCCTCCTCATGTTGCCAACCAATGAGAAGTCATCGTTCATTTCCAGTTCCACTGCAGTTCCCTGTCCCTCCGAGCTCACAGAAACAGTGCACGCAGAGTCCAGTCGGGAACGAGAAGCCCATCCCGTCTACAGCAAAATGAGGTGGACAATATATTGAGCTATTATAAGTGGTGTGTTAAGACATATGCTGTAAGATATGTGCAAGTCCATTATATGGATGGTCTCAGCCTAAAACTATTGTACTGAAATGAGCTTTAGACATGATTGTGAAACACTGACCTGTACAGAGCCCTCCACACCAGGGGTCATTGGTAGATATCCAGCAATATTGGAGGGAGTCAGACTTGACTGGTGTAATAATAAAAAGAAAAGTGTCAAAGTTATGCTGTTTAATTTGTTATTCAAACAGCCTCCACAAATCATCTGACGATATGGGTCAGCACGTTTTTGAAAGTGTGTCTTTGAAAGAAATTATTACTTTTATTCAGCAAGCATGCATTAAATAGATCAAAAGTGACAAAAAAAAAAAACCTTATCAAAGAATTCTGGAAAAAAAATGTGTAATGATTTCCACAAAAATATTAAGCAGCACAACAGCAAATCATCATATTAGAATTATTTCTGAAGGATCATGTGACACTGAAGACTGGAGTAATGATGCTGAAATTTCAGCTTTGCCATCACAGGAATAAATTACATTTTAACATATATTAAAATAGAAAACAGTCCATGTAAATAGTAATAATATTTCACAATGTTCCTGTTTTCACTGTATGCAGCCTTACTGTGCATAAGAATCTTCTTTCAAAAACATTCAAAAATCTTATCCCACGTTTTTGAACAGTAGTGTATATTAGTCAATTTTCAAACCATTATGTATTGATCATGGTCAATATTATATAACGTACCCGATAGGAATCTAAACGCAGTCTAGAGACGTTTCTAGATGGTGTTACATAGCGTGGCATGTCTATGGTATCTTCCAAGACTTCATCTTCCTGGTCCTCCAGGGCCACCCCTAGAATGTCCATCTCAGTTCCTCTCTGATGGGACTCATCTGAGGCCGAGTCAGGAGCTCTGTACTCCTCCTAGTGGAGGAACATCAATTAACAACAGTCATCCAAACACTTCCAAGTTCTGACATGACCAGAAAACAATGAGGTACTGTGTTCGTTTGCCTTACTCTGATGACAAGAAACCGAGAAGGGTCTCTGGCCATTCGGGTAAACTCATTGGCTAGCTCCTTAAAAGTTGGCCGAACATTTTCATCAATCATCCAACCTGTTGAAACATTTGCATTAGGAATGCACTGATATATAAATATTCTGACTGATACAGATAATTATCTTCAAGTTATGGCCAATAGCCAATAGATGGAAGTTCAAAAATGTCTTGAGATGCTGAAAATTCAGCTTTGCATCACAGGAATAAATTACATTTAAAATATATATCAAATGTTTAAACTGTTTTTTACTACATTTACTATATTTTACTATATTTAAGAGACTTCTGTCAAAAATGTTTGAACGGTAGAGTAAATTCTATAATATTTTGTCAAAATCCATTAAAAATAAAACAAAATAAAACAAAAAGCAATCATTTTAAATGCTACAAGTGAATTGAGACTAACAACACTATAATGTACAGTATGAAAATGGATTACATTTAAA
The DNA here is from genome assembly GCF_951802725.1 of Rutilus rutilus. Taxonomy (NCBI): domain Eukaryota; kingdom Metazoa; phylum Chordata; class Actinopteri; order Cypriniformes; family Leuciscidae; genus Rutilus; species Rutilus rutilus. The sequence continues at coordinate 7,100,319 of NC_140217.1, read as the reverse complement.
AATGTTATTTAATAGGCCTAATTAGTGTTTTTAAAAATTCACGTTAAGTGTGCATGAGATGACGTCAAATGTAAAAATAGCGGAGATGAGCATGCACAATTAAATGTTCCAAACTGGCCAATACAGATTTGGCACTGATATATTGTGCATCCCTAATTTGTAGGGAGCTTTCGTGCAAACATGCCCTGCTAGATGATATATGAGATGGGATCAAATTCAGAAGCATAAGATCAGTTCCACTTTGCATTATGGGCTATAAGAATACTTACATTTGACCATGACCATGTAGACATCGATGGTGCAGATCTGAGGTTGAGAAAGTCGTTCCCCTTTCTCTAACAGATCAGGTACTTCTTGTGGTCGCATAGCAGAGTATGGCTCTGCCCCATATGACATCATTTCCCAGACTGTCACACCTAGAGATAGAGAGGGCTTTTATTGATTCTCCAGCTCCAAAGTGCAGTTTTTTACAGTACCATTTTATCTTGCAACACACGGACTCACCGTAGCTCCATACATCACTCTGGTGTGTGTATCTGCGGAACAAGATGCTTTCAAGAGCCATCCACTTAATTGGCGTCTAGGATTTAAAAACATTAGGAAAAATGTCAGAGACACAGAGCAGAGATTACTGGTTCGGGAACTGATTGGAATATAGTAGCAGTACTTTTAAATGTTGTTAAAAGAAGTCTCTTCTGCTCACCAGGGCTGCATTTATTTAATCAAAAATAGAGTAAAAAGATACAGTAATATTGTAAAATGTGAACTGTTTTCTATAGTAATGTATTTTAAAATGTAATTTATTTCTGTGATGTAAAACTGAATTTTCAGCATCATTACTCCAGTCTTCAGTGTCACATGATCCTTCAGAAATCATTCTAATATGCGGATTTGATACTCAAGAACCATTTCTGATTATCATCAATGTTGAAAACAGTTGTGCTGCTTCATATTTTTGTGGAAATTGTGATTTATATATTTTTTCAGGATTCTTTGATGAACAGAAAGTTCATAAGAACAGCATTTATTTGCACTAGAAATCTTTTGTAACATTATACATTTCTTTACCGTAACTTTTGATCAATTTAATGCATCCATGCTGAATAAAAGTATTAGTTTTTTTATCTTACTTACCCCAAACTTTTGAATGGTAGTGTATTATGGTTCGAGCACAATTGCTTTCAACATTGATAATAAAAAGAAATGTTTCTTTCGAATTTATTTGTTTTTTTTATTGTAATAATACTTCACAATATTGCTGTTTCACTGTATTTTTGATCAAATAAATGCAGCCTTGGTGACCATAAGACTTTAAAAAATCTTTATTATTCCAAACTTTTGACCGGCAGTGTAACTTGTAAGTCTCCATTACCTTAATTTCATTGAAGAAGTATTTCTTGTCGTCAGGGTAAAGGAGGTCAGCGATGCCATAATCCGCTATTTGAACTATAAAGTCACTCTTGAGCAGAATGTTGCGGGCAGCCAGGTTCCTGTGGACCATTCTCTGCTCCTCTAGATAGTACATACCCTAGCAAGTGAGCAAGTGAGGAAAGACTTGAGTTTGTTTAAGTGGGCTTGAAATGATCTGAATACCTGAATACCACAAAACACAAAGCCAGACTTTCTGACCCTCTCACCTTGGCAATCTGCACACACCAGTTGAGCAGTCTCTGAGGGTTGAGGCCGTCTCTGCGCTGGCGGATGTGCTCCAGCAACGACCCCTGTGGACTGAGCTGAGTGACCAGCTGCAGACTGGGTCCCGGACAGATGCCCAAGAGCCGCACTATATACGGGTGGTCCAAACTCCCCATAGCCAACATATGCTGCAAGACAACAGAAATCATTCAGAATGTCATTTTGTGTGTACGCTGTTTTTTAATGTTTTTATTTTGTTGTCTTGTAAAAGGTATTAATGACTGGTTAACGTATAATAATACGTATTAAAGGTTGTATCAGCGATTTCATCACACAAAAACAATTGGTTTCACCAACCACTCAAAACCAAAATAAATAGTGTTCCAACCAATCACCGACAGGGGGTGGGTGTTGTGAGGTTTTGCCACCCCCTGTCGGTGATTGGTTGGAACACTATTTATTTTGGTTTTGAGTGGTTGGTGAAACCAATTGTTTTTGTGTGCAGATCTCAGAGCCTAGGCTGCCTACAGAGACGCGTTTGTTTGACGGCCTGCTTATGGGGCGGGCAGCTAGCGGATCGTTAGGAAAGATTAGATGAATGTGATCATTTATGTTTGGGCCTTTTTTGGGCCTGAAATCACTGATACAACCTTTAATAATCTTATAAATGTCTTATATATGTCACTATGAACAAATAAAAATGTAAATTAAATTAACATGAATTGTGTTCATTTATTAATCACAGTGCAACCCATTCAAAAGTTTGGGGTTGGTATGATTTTTAAATGTTTTTGAAATAAGTCTCGTAATACTCAACAAACTGCATTTATGTGATCAAAAATACAGTAGATCTGATAGAGAATTATATTTTTTAATGAAATAAAATAAAATAGTAAACAATTAATTAACATTTTAATAATATTTCAAATATTGTACAATTTAAATTGTTTTCTTATTTAATAAAAAACATTTATTTACTTTAAAATTAAAAACAGTTCAGCATCATTAGTCTTCAGTCAGTGTCACATGATTCCTCAGAAATCACACTAATATGCTGATTTGTTGCTCAAGAATCATTTCTTACAATTATCAATTTTGAAAACAGTGCTGCTTAATATTTTTTCAGTATTCTTTGATGAATAGAAAATTCAAAACAATAGCATTTATTATAAATAGAAAGTTTTTGTAACATTGAAAATGTTTTTATTGTCACTTTTGGTCAATTTAATGCATCTTTGCTGAATTAAGAAAAAAATCTTACAAGCCCAAGCTTTTGAACAGTAGCGTATATAGGCTATGTGTGTGTGTGTTTGTGTGTGTGTTGTAGTATTATTTGCTCTCTGTCTTTAGCTCACAAACATGTGCGCACACACACACATCACTCTTTCCTTGCTCATTTTTTTCACTTCTGTCTGTTGATTTTTAAATGCACTTGTAATAAATAGAAGATTGCGAGTATCTCAGTGTGTAATCCTTTTTTGAATACGCAGCAAATGAATTTCAAGTACTGAGTTTTTTTTACACTTTTTGGTGTGTGTGTGTGTGTGTGTGTGTGTCGTACATCTGTAAGTTCCTGAAAGGTCTGTCGTCCTGTACGGTCTTGGATAGTCTTGATAGCCACTGGAATCTTTACTGTGTCTCCTTCTGGTATCCAAACTCCCTGTGAAGATACAAACGAAAAAGGAGAACTATACAAGGAGCCAAAATAAGGAAGAAAACAATGTGTTAGGAAAACACCTAGAGGAAATGGTTCAGTAACTTATACGAGCTATTGTCAGGTTTCAGTATGAGCTCATGTAATGACATCAGAGTGTGTAAGTACCTTGTGCACAGAGCCAAACACTCCAGAGCCGAGAAGTTTGATCTTTCGTAGTTCAGACCCCCTCAAAATCCGAGCGTGAACTTTTACGCCTTTTTCTCCGGGTTCCAGTGGTTCAAAACTCTAAATGCATTTTTAAACGTTATAAATCCTTATATACAACACTTCAATAATTCAATTTGCTGAATTCATTTTGACTATACGTATCTCTGCACACACCTCTCCACTCTGCAGATATCTCCTCATGGCACGTTTCTGGCGGATGGCAACACTTCTGCGATACAGAACACTCAGCACAAACACTGAGAATGCGACCATCACCCCGAATATAACGCTCAGCACTATTGCTGTCACCGGCAAACTGCAACACAACATGTTTACACAATTACATGCCGGCTGGCAACTGCAGGTGATACATCGATCGCACCAGCAGAGGGAGACACTTACCCAGCAGCCGACCTGGATGAATCCACACAATCATTCTGACCTGGACCCAAACATCTGAGACAGGAAATATACAGAATTATAGTTACAATGACATGCACAACATGTATTTTATTGCACTTTAATTGGCATTCTGAGCCTCCTCACCCCAGGGTGCAGTTGGCATGGCATGGTTGGCATTTGTGCTGGCCACTGGAGAACTTATAAATGATGAGCCCATTTTCCCCCTGAACCCCCTCTGGACACGAGGAGACGCAGTACGGCCCGTCCTGCAATTGCACACATGCTTCACACTCATCAGCACCCTGCAGGACAAATGAGATGGAGAGATTATGTAATAAATCAAACAATCCGTGCAAACAGCGAGTGACATTCTACCAAAGATCAAAAGATTACCGGTCCTCTGCAGGTGTGTTTGTAGTGCTGCACCGCGCACTCCTGGTGACACGGCATACACTCTCCTTTAGGTCCTGCAAACTCTCGTTTTTCACTGTGGAGAGGTTCAGAAAATCTATTTTCTCACAGCAATGAATCATATATTGTTTTCTTATCTACAATACACACATCAAAAGGACCCTTTGTTTCAATGCCAAAATCACTGAAATGTTCATTCCAGAGAAATTCCTGTGAGCACTGATTTCTCAATAGACTGGAAATATCATAACCCCTTAAGGCTTTTTGTCATCAGAAATGGTCATACATTTTTAACAGTTACAATGATGCATGAAGATGCATGCTAAACAATACAATTCTAGTTAAATATGGTGCCGAACGTGAGATACTGACCCTGACATAAAGTTGCAGTGTGGTACACATGTTCCTCCTCTGCTGTAGTTCTTGCAAGACAGACACTGACTGGGTCCCGGACCCCAGCAGCCCTCAGATGAACACAGGGGATCACACACATGGCCTTCTTCAACTACAAACACACAGCAATACTGAATTTGAGATTTTCTTTTCAGTAGTCAGTAATGATTTGATTAGTGATACAGTTATTTAAAGGGTTAATTCATCCAAAAATTCTGTCATTAATTATTCACCCTCATGTCGTTCCAAACCTGTAAGACTTTCGTTCATCTTCGTAACACAAATGAAGATCATTTTGATGAAATCTGAGAGATTTCTGTCCTTTCATTGACAGCAACGCAACTACCACTTTGACGCTTCAAAAAGTTCATAAAGATCATAAAACTAATCCATAAATTGAGCGGTTTAGTCAAAGTTTTCTGAAGAGACTCGATCACTTTATACGACAGATTGAATATAGACTTTTATTCACATTTAAACATTGATCAGCGAACATAAACAGAAGCTCAACCGAACCGGCTTAATATGTGAGAACAAACCTCTTGCAGAAGCTCAAACGTGCAGCGAGAATGAATGAGAATGAACACAAGAATTAACCTCATTGGTTCTCGCACGTCAAGCGAACATGCTTGAGCTTCCGTTTACCACAACTGATGTGTGAGTTGATCAATGTTTATATGTGAATAAAAGCCTAAATTCAATCTGTTCATCAAATAAAGCGATCAAGTCTCTTCAGAAAATTTTGTCTAAATCGCTTAATTCATATGGATTCCTTTCACGATCTCTTCTATGAACTTTTTGAAGCGTCAAAGTGGTAGTTGCGTAGACTGTCAATGGAGGGATAGAAAACTCAGATTTCATAAAAAAGAACTATCCCTTTAATATTTCATATTCATTAATATATATTAAATTCTAAATCATGTATTTAATATTTTTAGGACACTGTCAGACTTAAAGTCGGCATAAAACAAAAGTTGCAGTAGTCTTTTCTAATTGTGGCATATATACGAGTGAAATGGCTTCTCAAACGAGAAAAAATGTTGGGTGGGACTTGATTTTGTCCGTCAGGAATTGATCGGATCGTTGTGGTTTGCTATTGGTCGATCTCATGTGAGTGACAGGTTGCCCCGCCCTCACACCAGTAAACACATCATCAGAGAAGAGAAGAGAAGTCGTTACAAGGAGAGGGGGAAGTTATTTTGATTAAAGATTATGAGGGCACATTAATAAAAAAAAATAAAGATGTGCATGGATAAATCATTTATAATAAATACTGCAATATTCCATAAAAAAAATAATTTTCCATTTGGATTTTATGGTGAATTTAAAACCACTTCCCAATGATTAACTAGTCATTCAGACAACCCACAACTAGTCGATAGTGAAAAACTCATTTTGGTAATACGCCACATGTACTCACTGCACAGCTCTTGTGGGTGGTTCTCTTTGATGTCGAGGGACTTCTGGCGGCGCGCGGCCCTGGCGCCGCTCCCGAAGAGACGTGTCCAGTTCACTGTGTGGTGATAGCACAGCTGCTTGTTTCCTGTAATGTAGATGCCTCCGTCACCGATTCGTCTGAGAGAGCGAAGACCCAGGGACTTCAGTGTGGGAATCTTCATCACCAAAAGCGAGTAACCTCTGAGAGAGAGCAAGTGGAAATGTCATTTAAAAGATAAACGAGAAATAAAATGACATGGTACTTAAAGTCAACATGAAATTAACTGACCCTATTTACTTGCTTAATACAAGTTGCTGGTTTTATTATGCACAATTTATCGGTGCACATTATTCTAAAGAAGAAATGCAAAAGTCCATAGACCCCCCCAATATAGAAAATCAAGTCTAATTGAATATCCTGTGTATGTCAGTTAGGGAGTACTGTTTAAAAGTTTGGGGTCGGTGTGATTATTTTTATGAATGTATTCAAAAACAGTAAAAACTAATCAAATATTTATCAAATACAGTAAAAACAGCAATATTCTGAAATATTATTACAATTATTACAAAATGACTGTTAAATTTAGCTAAATCTTCATCAGGCATTACTCCAGTTTTCAGTGTCACATGATCCTTCAGAAATCATTCTAATATGATAAAGAAACATTTTTCTGCTGCTTAATATTTTTCTGGAAACCATGACACATTTTTTTCAGGATTATTTGATGAATAGAAAGTTTAAATAACCCATTTATTTGAAATATAACTATTTTGTTTCATTATAAATGTATTTACTGTCACTTTTGATCAATTGAATGCATCCTTGCTGAATAAAAGTATTACTTTCTTTAAAAAATATATATTTTACTGACCCCAAACTTTTGAATAGTAGTGTATGTCAGATGGGTTGCGAACAGCATTTCATGTTGACTTTAAGACTCTTAAAAAACAAATGCAAAACTGCTGCAATGGGATAGCTGGGGATCAACTATAAAAAAATAACATTGCTCCCATGTACTGTACTTTCATGAAGACTCTACACATATTATTTAAACAACGTCTCAAGAGCTTCATTCCTGGTGATTAGGTGAAATCAACATTGTAAATGAGTTTTTTATGATAAGCAGAAAACTTTCCATGTTCTCCATGCAAGATTTCCCACCACCAATCTTTCCCACCACCGTTAAAGCACGTTTAAGCAATGCACAATGTGATATTCTAACGTTTTGTATATGAATATATAGAACAATTAAGTATAGAGAGAAAAGGGGTACAAGCTGGACACACAATCCTACCTCTTAGAGCTTACTCCTCTGGAGGAAGAACAAGACAGGAGCATGAAAATTAATAATTTATATAACACAACTTCTAGAAATATCAGGCATCAATTATTATGTTATTGTAATATTAAAAATATTTTTTATTATTAATATCACTGCTTCTAAATGGCTGCTAGGCTGCTATTTACATCTTCATCCCAGTCAAAAAAGCACACCAATATATCCTGGTCCAAACCTAATACAGTACATATCCTACCACTTTAAATGTAATTAAGGGATTTTTATTTAAATGGTTTAATTGTTGGCTAGCTAAATCCAATCTCTGTGAAAGGTTATAGCACACCTCTCCACAACAATTTGAAGTCATTGTTTGAAGTCATATCATTGTTGTTCGTAGCACAAACAGTGCACATGCTACTAGTAATAACATTAATACTTTGTTTACGCTGATGCATTCAAGTGTTAAGAAATAAGGAGACAGGTAAATTATTTTTTTCAGGCTGTATGCTCACCTGTACAGCGTTCGTCCTTGTATTGTTGCTAGATTTGAGAAGACAGAAAGATCTTCCAACTCTTCGGGCCAAGACTGAATACTCAGAATGTCTATCAAGCAGACAGAAGGGTTAGTTAGATGGTAGAAATGGCAAAAGCACACACACACACACACACACACACACACACACACACACACCTGTGATTTCTCTGACAGTGTTGAAGATCTTCAGTTTCTTTGGATCAAGAGCACTAATATTTTTGTAACTGTCTCTGTGGAGGAAAGAGAGACACATGAAAGGTTGGATGAACCATTTCCCAACACCTTCAACTATGGACACTGGCCTTGTGAACCTTTAGAAAATAAACTCCTTTCACAAGTTTATGTGCCTATATCATCCTATAGCGTATAAGTGATAAACAGATTTGGCTTGCTGTCTACTATAGAGGGGCTTGTAGAGGATATTCTACTCAAGCTCAGATTGACCCCTATTACACATAGGCAAAAAACATAAATAGTCCAGGCGTTTTAAGCCAAAATGGGGGTCAACTGTGAACAAATTGCAACAGAAGCAAACTCAACTGATTTTGTATCCTCAATATGTCCTGAGTAAGGGAAAAAAAGCCCCGAAGAATCCCATTAGGGGAAAATTCCGAAAAAGACCCAAATATATCCTATTCATACGCCTATTCATTATTTTTCTCACATGAATAGGGTAAAAAATGTAACCTTTAGATATCACCATGAAAATGACTGAGTTGATTACTTGTATCAAGACAAACAAAAAATGTATTACAAGTTTTTTTAAATTGTTTGTTAACATGGACAAACGGTGCATAATCTAATTACAGATGTGCTAATTTGCATAAATACCACAACAGATCTAAACACTGGGTATAGCCAGGTGAAAATGTCTTGTTGAATCTTGTTGACACATAACAGTAAAAGACTAAATGTTAAGGTCTGAATGGAACCCATTTAGGCTACCCATGAGCATTAATACATAGAGGCAGGAAGAAGTACTTTAAACCAGCTTTTATTAATGTTTAAGAGATGGGGTTTGGGGCTGGGTCCGTGGGACTGTTTCTGGGGGACGAGTCTGAGGCAAGAACAGGAGACAATGGTGAGTAGAATGCAGAAGACAAAAAGGTAGGTAAAATAAAAAGTGAATCCCCAGAAATAGTCCCATGGTCCCAGCCCCAAACCCCATCTCTGCAATAATAATGAATAAAGGCTGGTTTAAAGTACTTCTTCCTGCCTCTATGTATTAATGCTCATGGGTAGCCTAAATGGGTTCCATTCAGACCTTAACATTAAGTCTTTTACTGTTATGTGTCAACAAGATTCAACAAGACATTTTCACCTGGCTATACCCAGTGTTTAGATCTGTTGTTGTGGTATTTATGCAAATTAGCACATCTGTAATTAGATTATGCACCGTTTGTCCATGTTAACAAACAATTTAAAAAAACTTGTAATACATTTTTTGTTTGTCTTGATATAAGTAATCAACTCAGTAATTTTCATGGTGGTGAAGGTTACATTTTTTACCCTATTCATGTGAGAAAAATAATGAATAGGCGTATGAATAGGATATATTTGGGTCTTTTTTGGAACTTTCCCCTAATGGGATTCTTCGGGGCTTTTTTTTCCTTACTCAGGACATATTGAGGATACAAAATCAGTTGAGTTGTTGCAATTTGTTCACCCTTTTTTCTTAAAACGCCTGGACTAAAAGGAGGAGGAGAGGAGGAGGAGGGATGCCGAGGCAGTTGTAAGAGGTTGTTTTTACACCCTGGTAACAATTAGAAGATTAGATGGGCGTACTCCTCTTGAAATTACGTTTAATAACTTCACATAAAAACACCCTTCACACTCTCACTTGTTTATTTAATTTGTCCACTATTTCCAGCAGAGGATATGAAAGGAGAACTCATTTTTGTCATGAACATTTCAACCACCCGGCTTTTCAAACGATGTATTGTTTAATAGCATTCTGCGGTGGAAATGTATATGATATGCATTTTAAACATTTTCTTTGTGAGGTTCATTTCTTAGCCAGCATACTCTAAGTATTCTTAATAAACACAATGAAACAATATTTGCTAACTTGATCAAATTACAGCATGTTTGGAAATGGCACACAGTAAAAAAACTGCTTACAACTGATTTAAAATGAAAATTTACACACATTTAATTTCAGCAGATTTATTTTAAATCAGAATTTTCTTCCACTCACCCTCTAATTCCTGTTACAAGGAAATGCAGGCTGCCCTGAATCTTAGTGCAGTTTATGAAGCTGTCGATGTTCTGTGAGTCTACGGTCTGTCTGGAAGGTGTACCAGTGCCAACACATGCTGCACAAAGAGAAGAAACAAACAAGAAACACGGTTATGATTGAGAACACACTAAGATGGACATAAAGGAGATTTTATTTACTTTATTTTACAGTCCTGTTCCCTATGTACATATTATGTACTGTACTAAATCTAACCCATGTAGTTACCTTATATTACCCAATACTTTCTTAAGTTGACTGGAAGTACACGTAAGTGCACACATACTGTAAATGCAGATCATTTTGCTTATTTCTCAATGAACAGTGATGCAACTTTCAATAAAAATTCCATATGACATAAATCTATGAACAGGAGTGCCATACATTTTTGCTTGTGTTTTTTCCCAGAAATGCAAAATGCTTTTTAAGGGTTGGGTTGGAGCTAGTCTGTAGTAATTTTGATTAGGTTTACATACACTACAGGTCGAAAGTTTGGAATAATAAAGACTTATTTATGGTTTTGAACTGGTTTTGTCCTTTACAGTAAGCTCACTAAGGCTGCATTTATTTCATAAATAAATAGCCTACTGTAAAAACAGTTTTATTGTGAAAAAGAACATTATTATTACAGAGTCAAAGAATAGTTTTTCATTTTAATATATTTTAAAATGTAATTTATCCCTGTGATGCAAAGCTGAATTTTCATCATTACTCATAACATTTCTTCTTCTTATTACAACTACTAATGCTTTTTTATTATTATTATTGCGGCTAAATATTTTTGTAGAAACCATGATACATTTTTCAGGATTCTCTGATGAATAGAAAGTTCAAAAGAACAGCATTTATACATTTTGTAACATTTTAAATGGCTTTACTGTGACTTTTAATCAATTTAATATATTACAATAGAATACAATTATTTTAAATTGTGATAATATTTCACAATATTTCTGTATTTTTGATCAAATAAATACAGCCTTGGTGAGCATAAGAGACTTCTGTCAAAAACATTAAACTATTCGAAACTTTTGAAGTCGATGATATGTTCCCATTGAAGATAACTAGGTAAATAAAAGTGTGCATGTTACCTTTTGGACAGAGTCCACCACACGGCTCACATCTTTTCATCCCCTTTTTATCCACCTCCATCTTGTTTGCTGGACAGCTGCTAACACATGAACTGCCATCTACAAGAAAGTTAGCTGAGGTACAAGAGAACAGAAGTCAAACAATTAGATTACACCATAAATCCTTCAAAAAGCCTATTCAGGTTTCGAGACTCGAGAGTGCGGGATATTCAGTTGACATCAACTGAACCATAACCCATAACCCATGAAATGACATAGGAATCACTTACTTGGACAATGTGATACACACATTGTGCCGAACTGGTATTTTGCATTAGGATTCGGTTCCAATTTGAACGTCACTTTATTATAGATGAGAGCCTGGGGACACTGCGGCACACACGACCCTGAGTTGTTAAAATTTCTGCAGGCCTGTGAACACATACATAGTCAAATCAAAGCAAGCAAGGCTGTTGTTATGTTAACCTAGAGTGGTGCATGTTGAAGAACTGGTGTGAGTTTATTGAACATACAAAGCAGTTGGTGTCGAGGGGTCCGGTGCAGCCCCCGGCACACTCTATGTGACAGCACTCGCTGGGGCTGCGTCCAAAACAGCGGCCGTTACACTGCGGTGCACACACTGTCTTCGTCACTGAGAACGGGAGAGAAACAGAGTGAGTAGTGTGTGTGTGTGTATGTGTGTGTGATATACAGAAAGCTGAGCAACATGTGTGTGTGTGTGTGTGTGTTTATGTGTGTGTGTATAACTACTTAACCATGTTTTGGGGACAAATTTGTACCCAGAAACGAGCTAAACCTGATAAAACCTCATTTTCGGGATGTCCTTATTTGTAAAACAGCATAAAAATAAAGCAAATAAAGTTGTTACAAATTGTAAAAATTAAGAATGTTTTCATTAGAGTTAGTGTGTGGGTTAGGTTATAGTATTTATTGCTATATGTAAAAACAATAAAAGTTAGCTAGGTAAGTAAACTGCTGCGTCCCAATTCAGAGGCTGAATTCGAAGGCCGACTGCGTCACCGCTGCGCGACGAAGGCTGTCCCAATTCGAAGGCTCCTTCAAATGCAGCCTATAAATGCAGCCTTCGTTTCCCGTACAATGAAGAATTCAACAGACAGAGCCTTCGCAGCCCAGAATTCATTGCGTGCCAGTGACTACAGGAATTTTTTTAGAGAAATCGCGGGATTACACTTTTAACGTATTGGGTTTCAGTTTACTCAAATATCTAATGACGCAAATGTAAAAAATAAAAAAAACTTTAAAGCGGCTCAAATGTTGACATATGGTAATTAGATGCGATTATATATAGTTTATACTCTTTATTATACAGAAATGGACCATGGCGAACATATTTAGACAGTTTGTGAACCCTGATTTGTTTTTTGACAGTTTCAAAAAAGTCCAAAAGTTACTGCCACTCATCAACGGCAGCTGTCACATTTGCTAGGCGACAAGAACAATCTTCTGTAGGCTTTGACTGTCCCATTTAAAAATGCTCGGTCCAACCTTTACGGCCTTCGAAAATTGCAGCCTCTGAATTGGGACACAGCTATCGTGTGTGTGTTTGTGTGTGTGTGTGTGGTCCAGGTAAACCATACGTTATGAGGCCAAAATGTCCCCAGAAATGGCAATATCCAAAATCCCAAAAAAACATTTTTTTGTTCCCATGAGGGAAACAGCCTATTAATCAGACTAAATAATATTTTTTGAAAATGTAAAAATGCTGAAAGTTTTCTGTGATGTGTAGGGTTAGGGGTAGGTATAGGTTTAGGGGATAGAATATACAGTGTGTACACTAGTATAAAAATCATTATGTCTATGGAACGTCCCCATAAAACATGAAAAGATAACATGAGTGTGAGTGAGACTTACAGATTTGACAAGTGTCATTTCCTGGACCCCAACACCGGGCGCTACAAGACTCATGACAGGGAACTAAACAGAAAATGCATTATAATTTATACATTTCCAAATTAAAACTGTTTCTATCTATTTTGCTACAATATTAAGCCTTCTAAACTATTTAATATCAACCTTTGATCCTCTGATAACATTTATTTATTAAAATGTATTAATAAATATTCATTTAAATATAGTTATCTATTAAAAATATATACACTACCATTCTAAAGGTTGTGGTCAATAAGTATTTTGATTAAAAAAAGAAAAAAGAAAAAAAAAGACAACAAAGTTGTGCATATATTATTGTCTCCTTACATTCTGGTCCATTGTCTTGGATGATGACTTCTGCTCCACTGTCTTTCACAATATCTAACCAGTTGATCTGCGGCGCATAACTCAAGAATTTATTCTGGATGATCTGCACTCCCCCCTCCAGGATCTCTGTAGATCATAATGAATTTGAGAAATATAGAAATATCAAAGACAGAATCAAATACCTTGTAGAACTCAAAACATGTTTTCTGAACTCTCAAAAGAAATGAAACCATATTAAAGAGTTTTTACGAAGGATAGAATTTTTTTTCTCAGGATTTTAAGATTTACTGAAGACAATTTGAGTGTATCCTCAAAAGTCACTGCCGCAATACAAGGGTTTTATGAATGTTTGCTACGTTTTTGTTAGGGGATTGTTAGGGTGTTCAAGGTGGTTGCTTCAACAAGCCACATTAGAGGAATCATTTAAGTTCATAGCACAAACCGTACAGAACATTATCTGCTTATAGAGATTTTGAAAAACACCCATGAATAATCAAACATTACAGCTGTGCTCGGTTTTAAAAAATATGTAACATTCATATTGATTCTACACTTTGAGTCAGGAATTAGTAAGAGGTTAAAGGAAGGGCATTTTAAAGGATGACAAACATGTTCATTGATTCACACACTCAGAGAAACACAATGGAAAGATAAAAGCACATGGATTGTATTTCACATCAGACATGTCGTGTTTGCTGAAGCCGGTCGGGACATGCTCTAGCCTAACTGTAGCCATCTAACGTCAGTCTCCTGGAATTTTTCATGAGGAGCAATATCATAAAGGATTTTTCTATAAACTACAAGGTACTCAAGGCAGTCACAAGAATGCGTCAGTCCAGGTTTGGGTTCGTGATGGGAGAGTGCTCATTTATGGGTGAACTATTTCTTTAATAAACCACGCACAAAAAATCGTTCTTCTGTCCGTTGACTCATTCTTCCATACCACACCCTCCAGAGTGTCTTGTTGCCATGAAAACTGTGTGGGTGTTTTGACAGAATGGGTTTCTGTGGGTGAGAATGTGTCACCTGTCACGTATGTGTTAGCGCACCTGTCAAGTGTGTGAGGCCCAGCTCCTTTAGTCCATACACTCCATCCTTCTGGTAGTTGACGAGGACGGCCAGAGCAAAGCGATCTTCGTACAGTGACGTCCCTCGGATGACTCGCAACTGTTCCAGCGGTAAACGCCTGAACTGGTTTATAGCGATGAGGATGTACCCTGTTACCTCACGGATAGACTGTGAAGAGACACATCCATAAAATGAAACATATACAACACACTCAGACATGGGCCCACACATGTGAATCAGGTTGATCAGACTGATTTTGCTTTATTCATGTCATAGCAGATCTATTGTTAAATCCTTTAAATCCTACGAACGTCGTCTCTTTTCCCCACCTGTAGGAATGAGAAATCACGGTTGTGCTCCATCTGTGTGATCTCCAGGTTTCCTATGACAATCTGGCAGCCCGTGTACATCTCCTTCATGAGCTTGTACTGGACCTCTGAGGTTCCTGTCACACTCAACAAGTTCTGAGTGCCGGTGCACATCGCCACTGTAGAGAGAGAGAGAGAGAGAGAGAGAGAGAGAGAGAATGAACGTATTGTTCCAAAAACAAATACACTACCGTTCAAATGTTTGGGATCGGAAAGATTTTTAAATGTTTTTGAAAAAAGTCTCTTACACTAAAAAATTATCGTGATTTTTAACGGTAAAAAACTGTTAATTGGTTAACAGAAAGTTTCCGTACTATATACGGTAAATAACTGTGATAGATCTAATGGTACATTTAATGTGATTTTACTGTAAAATACCGTTAAATTTACCGTTTTTGAAAGTGAAAAAGAACAAGTCATTGTATAATTTACAGTGAAAAACCGTAAATTGACATTCCCACAATTCCCTGCGTGACACTAAACATTTGATCTATTTTTGTTAAAATAACTATGTTTCTTCATAGTTTTCTTAGTTTGTTCTAATCAGTTATGTACATTAGGGTTTTATGTTACATTTAATGTTGTTAAATTAATGTTTATTGCATTTTTTAAATTTCATGTGTGTTACCATGATGGTGTTTAATGTTTGTGTGAATGACACTGTGCAGCTTCTATTACATGTCTTATGTAAGAGCTGCTTGTGATGAGGTTTGATTGATCATGTGACTCTCATCACTGCTGTGATTGTTGATTATCAGTGTATTACAATAGAACAAAACAGAATATTTCAATAGGATGTTAAATTCACATTATATCAGATAATTAATTATGGTTTATTACTGTAAATTTTAAGTTAAGCCTGTAAAACCAATAATGTTGCTACTGTATTTTTTACAGTGTATGCTAACCAAGGCTGCATCTATTTAATGAAAAAATGATTTGAATATATTTTAAAATTTAATTTATTCCTGCGGTGGCAAAACTGAATTTTCAGCATCTTTACTATAGTCACATGACCTTCAGAAATATTTCGAATATGCTGATTTACTGCTCAAGAAACATTGTTATCAATGTTTAACACAGTAGTGCTGCTTAATATTTTCCAATATTATTTGAAATATAAATATATTTTTTATATGTATTTACTATCACTTTTGATCAATTTAATGGATCTTTGATGAATAAAACGATTACATTCTTTAAAAAATAAAATAGAATAAAAAGTTTGTACTGTCCCAACACTTTTAAATGGTTGTGTATATAATACATTTCTATTTAAAAGAAATATGTATGTTCATTTATAACTGCATAATGATTGCTAAAGTGCATCATGTCTATCTCAATACTCCCAGCTAATATTTAACATGCACATTTATATATTTATGCAGTAAGAAGCCTTGAATTAGGTGGATAATGATGAGGGGTCATTTTTTTAATAATAACCGACTGACAGCACATTATGCCTTATTTAATGCAAAAAAATCTTAAAATGTGCATCAGCCGATGATAACGCTGATACAGCTGTAGTAATTTCTCTTGCATTGTTGTTCATTTAGTGACATCAGGAAAGACTGAGGTAGTTTGAGGTGAAGCTGTTTTGCATTTCAAATTTTGCCCTTGGTTCTGTCACGGTCAAAACAAAGCATTACCGAGTGGGAGTCTAGGAAAGAATATTCCCGCTAATACTCCAATAGTTACTCAGAAAAGGCCCCAGGAGCTTTTACAAATTAAAACTCAAAGAAACAGAGTTCTTAGGAAACTGGTCCATTTATGATGCATTAGGATCAGAATGCAGGTTAAATAATAAAGCATTTGATATAGCAGAATCACTCGTCGATGATGGCAGGTGTGTAAAAATGTTTTGGTTAGAGCTATGGTGTAACTTTGCCATCAATCTCCCATTTATATGACCAGTATCTACAATCAAAAAACAGTGTTGGGCGAAACACATTACAAGTAACGTGGGTTAGAAAATCAGATTACTTTTTCAAAGTAACTAGTAAAGTAACGCTATACTTTTAAATGTACAACAAAATATCTAAGTTACTTTTTCAAATAATTAATGCACGTGTTTCCATGTATTGGCTTATTCATTTAACTTTTGATGTGAAAGGGCCTTTGCATTTACAAAATAGGATTTTTGTCATTAAAAACAAGCAAGAAAACCCAGCCCAGCCCAGGTGAGAAAAAGTATCACAAAAGTAATAAATATAAAGTAACTAAGTAACACGATTAGTTACTTTTTTAGGGAGTAATGCAATATTGTAACGATTATTACATTTTTAAAAGTAACTTTCCCCAACACTTTCTATATATATGTCTAATCTCAAAAATAAAGCAATGCATCTCTTCATTTCATAGGACCTGAGAAACACAGACACTTACTGATAACTCATAACTCATAAACTGTTAACACTACAGCATTACAGAGTCCAACAAATGAACTTAAAAATCTCTTGTGAAATGCAAACAGGTGTTCAGTCCACGAAGGTGTGATGTGTGGGTCAGACATCGCGCTGATATGCTTTTCAGAAAGAATTCCCATCAGTCCAGGCTCGGAAACCTTTTAGCTCTTATCAAACTTCTTTTGTAAACGCAGTGAATGTTTCACACAGACATACACCCATACACACAACACAGTGCAAACACAATTCACAGCAGTGTTATACTAATTTGTTAATATTTTAAATTAGATTTTATGTTTATAATTTCTGTTTTCTCTTTTGGTTAGTAATTTTGTGGTGTTTAAAAATGTTGTGGTATTTTAGTGCTTCACGTTCAACTAAATAAGAAATGTTTTCTTGGCAACTAGCTGAAATAAAATAAGTGTAATTTTCTTTTTATCTTTTATTTTATTTCAGTTAACCTTTATATTGTTTCAAATAACAAAAATGTTTTAACTGTAATATTAGTTAACAATAAAAACCTTGAATCATAGAACACTGAGATCCTGAAAT
Source organism: Rutilus rutilus (assembly GCF_951802725.1). NCBI lineage: Eukaryota > Metazoa > Chordata > Actinopteri > Cypriniformes > Leuciscidae > Rutilus > Rutilus rutilus. The sequence goes on along the minus strand of NC_140217.1, from coordinate 7,082,425 downwards.
GAATATATGGTCTTAAATGTGTCTTTCCACTGGGTACAAAATACATGTTAAAACAAATTCAGTATTTCCTTTATCCTTTATCCTATAGATAAGTGAACTGAGAACCTGAACTGATAAGATCTTGAGTTAAAGCTCAGACCTTAGGGTGAAATGGCCAACAATGGGCCAGTAATGTCAGAAACGGCTTCAAACCAGTCAAACCAGACGTTTGCATTTCTAAAGTTAAAAACGTATTGAACTTTTGCTTGCTCAGATTATCTTGAGGAAAACGACCCCAGTAATCTCACACGTCTCCTCGGAAGTTTCAGAACATAAAGTGTTACACACTGTGCTCAGATCTCCCAAAACACTAAAGTCTGCAATCAAAAGTCTTCAATATGAAACTTGTCATCACGTTGAAGCTATATGCTATTCCCATCCATGTATGCCAACATTTGTTTAAAAATGTTTTCCCTTAAGGAACTTTAGGAGAAACATTTGATGTACTTAGTCGCTACCTAAATGAACCACAACTGCCCAAACTCCATTACGTCTCCTGCGTTATGAAATAGCAATTCTCCTTTAAGTTCACAGAAATCATTCAATGGAAGCAGCAACTCTGCATTCCACCTGTAATTGTCCAACAGCTTTGAGTCAAAGATCATTTCATAACTCCCCTGGTGAAAAATAAGCTTTTTTTAAACTGGACTTGCAGATAATATAATATAAATGAAATAAAAGTCCACTTAAAGAAAAAGTAATAATTTAAAAGTTTTACTTTAAAGTACTTTTTAAATCAATATGATTAATATTTTGTCAGGCTTTAAAGAAGTACACTTAAGCACATGTAAAGTACTTTAATACAGTTTTAACTGTAGTGTATTGGTAAATTTTAAAGTCAATGCATTTTAAATGTACCAAATTGCAACTTCATTACAAATGTGTTACAATTACAAATATATTTAAGTACATGATATATAGAAAATGTTACCATAAATGCTTGTATGTACAGTACATTTGAACTATATTTCAAAGACAATAGTAGTAATTTAAAGATGTACTTAAGTTCTACTTAAGTTACTCAAACAAGTTCAACTGCATTTTATATAGGCCTACATTTAAAGAATAATGTATTTTCATTTAACTGTAAATAACATGCAATTAGTGTCAGAAAATATTACATTCAGTTTGCGCTTAAGTATTCATTTAACGTATAGGCTAATATTTCCATAATAAGCACTCTTTTTAACAGAAAGCATACTTCTTTTTTACAGCTTCATTGGTTTTTAATTGTTTTTGTACATTTCCAGTAGACCAGGGGTGTCCAATCCTCCTCCTGGAGGGCCAGAGGTTAAGGTGCGTTCACGCCATGTTCTAATCACAGTAACTACGAAATTTCACCTTGTAAAAAGCATTCACGTCCTCGTTGAACTCGTAATTACAACTCATAAGCTGGGAATTTTCGGAGAGTTCCTACTTGTACCACGTGACCGCTGCAGATTCATTTAGGTGTTGACAGGGTTGATAGAAATGCATGATTACCAGTCGGAGGATGTGAACAGCTCCAAGAACGTCAGGTGTTGCCATCTCGAAAATTATGTTAATTACGCCATGACATCAACCCCAGTTAAACACACCTGAACCAGCTCTTACCCTAGTGCAGTGGACACCAGTGTACTGTGTCTGGAGCATGAATTCACCATTTTTAAGACAGTATGCTAACAGCAGAAAGAAGGTTAAAAGAAGTCCAAATTAAAAAAAAAAGCGTATGCATACTTTTCCATTGTGCTATGTTAAACGCAAGAACGTGTTCGTTTGAACGGCCCCTCGGTGTCCTATGTGCACTCAAGTGTGCACACAATGATACAATGCTCCCATTCAACCAGAGCGCGAAAACAAGTGTAGGAATCCGCCAAATCTCAAACAAACGCACACAAAACACACACGCTACACTATCAGGTTTACACACAGGTATAGAGACAGGTACGAAAAACAAAAGCCAGGGGAGGTCTGAAGCTGCACACAACAGACAAGACTTAGCTGCCTGGTAAACAGAAACTTGGCCATGATCACAAAGGGATTATGCAAACCTGACAGATTGGTTCTCATGAGCATAAATACACATAAATATACACACTAATGTGTGAATCATTTATTGTCATTACTGGGTCAGCTAACAAACAACACATAGGCATGCACACACACAGAACCATGCCTAGCTTAATGACTTTGTTTTGCAACTAAAAGCCATTTTAAGTCACAGGTTACTCCTGTTCCCCAGGCAAGAGAAGGCGTTGTGATTTTTCAGACACATGTTTAGGTATGTGAGTTAAAGTATTGTAAAAAAACAAGTTGCCATAGCTTACTGATCATTGTAAATTATACAATTTTCTGGTGTTGATCAGCTCTAATGAATACTGGTCACTGAAATATGCTGCCTCACATAATAATTAGCAGTTAAAAACAAATTACAATATTGTCTTATTTGTTTCATTATAAATGCATTAGTTACTAACTATGAGCAATATATTTTTTTTACAGTTTTTATTAACCTTTTTTAATGTTAGTTAATAAAAAATACATTGTTCGCGTTAGTTCACAGTAAATGAACTAATGTTAACACGTACAATTTTGGATTTTAAAAACATATTAGTATTAGTACTAAAAAGCTGTTTTAACAAAAGAAACATTTGTACTTCACTATTGTAAATTGCTACCAAATATTGCTCTGTCTGAGCATCTTGATCAGCCCTAAACAGCAACGATCTGTTTGTTTGAGAAATGAGATACGGGGTGAGTGTTCGGAAACCTGTTTGAAAACAGTGATTTTTCTTTTTCGGACACTCGATTTACTAAAACACTGTGGCATCGATTTATAATCTTCTAATTAAAGGTGCAGTAAGCGATTTCTGAGAAAACGCTGATGAAAGTGGATCGGACCGAGCGCCAAAACACACTTGTAGCCAATCAGCAGTAAGGGGCGTATACACTCATGATGGGGGGGAGGTGCCTGTGTTGCATATGTTCGTGAACTTAGGGGGAAGGACATCAAGATTAGCCTGACTACGTCAGACTTCTTACTTCCGCTCAATTTCATTTCGCTTCGTACTCAGTCTGAGACAGCGTAATAGCTTTCCGTTTTCCTCCGGCCTGAAAACAGCCGGCCAATCAACGAACAGAGGGCGGGCTGAGAGCCGTGACGTAGACACTGATTGTACCGTGGATGCGTAGATTTACTTCACATAATCTGCAAAAGTCGTTCACAGCCATGTTCACTCCGGTATTTCGCTCAATGGTTTTGTTTTCGCATCATACTACATGTGTTTACAGTGGAAGTTAGATGCGGCTGAGCATGCGCATAACACACGCCATAGACAAGCGCCTCCCCGCGAGAAAGAAAACGCTTTTCAATTATGCCATGCCAGACTCTGTCTACGAAGCAAAGCGAAGTAGCAGAGTTTGGTATTACCAGGCTACATCAAGATAGGGGTGTGATCCATTTGGGTTTGTTTATGGTGATTTCAAATATCACCTTTAAAGGTTCAATATGTAACAGAGGTCAGCTAAAGAGTTGGCTGGGCAGGTAAACTTCACTCCCCTGACCCCGAATCTTGCTCGTCGCTGTGCGAGTAGGCCCATTTACAAATAGGTTTCACATAAGGATTGAAGGGTTTTTTAAAACATTGGGCCTAACTGTTTGCTGTTCACTCAAATGATTCTTTGACGTAATCCAAGAGTATTTCCATAAATGAATGTTCAATGAATGCAGAGGCGATGGCAGAAACAGAGAGGCTACACACACGCGCTTGTGAATCTATTCAACACTCATGGAGGAGCGGCCTTCAGTATGCGTGTGGGAGCCTTTAACAAACGCTGTTCTACTCATATTGACGTCTGCAAACTCTACTCAGAACACTTAACAACAATGCCAAAAGAGTGACAATCTTGGGACATTTTAAATATGTCTGTTTGTACCATTCAAGTGTACTGGTCATCTGAAAAGTATGAAGTCAGATAGGACAGTGTTGAATAAAATAATGCATGAAGTGTACGGCTGGTGCAAGCGTTCCTGAATACGTTCTTTCAAACACGTTTTGCAGAGAAACCGAGCATAGAATGATACTCAGTATGTTCTGCAGCAGTTCATTATGACATAACATGACAATGGAAGTCTGTCACCATGAATACTATTCTGTACATAGTACATTCAGTACAGCAGATTAGCTTGAAACATTCAAACATATCTCCTGTAGCTAGATCAACATATTGTGCAGTTCAACATTAGAGTGCCATGCAGAGAAATTACGAGTGTTATTCATATGAAGATGAAATTCTACAATGACTGCAGAAGTAACAGTTAAAAACATTTAAAGTGATAGTTCATTATTTAAGGTTGTAATATACACTATACGTGACTTTTGCACACATTTCCCCCCGATTTTTGCAGAAAATCAGAGCCAGTCTGCAGATTTGGGGCATTTGGAGTTGACAGATTTCACAGAAAATCATGCGGGCACAAATTCTGCTTTGATTCCATCCGGATATCAAACATGTTTGATATTTTGAGATGATATTAAAACATATTGTTTTCATCTGTCATGCGTCTTCTTCTTCCTTCTGTTCATATTTTAAAGGTTGTGTGCGTAGTGTGTGTGTAGCGTATTCCAACCTTTCCTCTTCCTCATGACGTTTCAAACAACAAAGAAAAGCAAAGCTAAAGTTGTTATTGACTGATAATCATCACCTCTACTGAGTCATCAGAACATTGTCACATTTCTCTCAAGAACACAACAAGAAGAGCTAGGACGGAAATGGCAAGATTTTCTCCAAATAACAAATACAATTTTGATCAGTATGCTTCAGTAAAAATAAAGGTTCCAAAAGGGGGATGCCATAGAAGAACAATTTTTAATTCTTTTAAATTTTTTAACAGTTCTTAAAAGAACCTTTTTGTTCTTAGAATAAAGAATATTTTAATATTTTAAAGAACATTTTTCCACATACACACACACACATTTGGTGTTAAATGGATGTTAAAGGTTCTTCAAGGAACCATTGACGCTAAAGGACCTTTACTTGGAATAATGCATTAGATCTATAATTTTATGGTGTTTTTGTGTTATTTTTGAAGCTTGACAACCCAAGTAAACACTTGCATGCAATTGCATGGATGAAAAGTACATTATTTAAAAAATAATTACAAAATTACAGTCAAATAAGACTGATCTGAGCGATGACGTGTAATTTTGTGACTCTATCCAGTAGTTTCACCTGTTTCCAGTGAGTTCCCCTGGACTATACACCTGTTGTTGTTCATGCCATTGTGCTCCACCCTTTCAACTCTACGGCAGAGGCCAAAGACCAACAAGTGCATCAAATCATATCTCACTTTATCTGTGTGTGAGCCAAAACAGATTGTTTTCCTTGTGTTGTGTATTGTACTTTCTTCTTGGATACTTCCTGTATCAGATAATTCCTCGTTAGCAAAATGAGCTTATGTGCACATGCACATAATCTACAACATATTTAACCATGAATGTAACCAAATATTTTATATCGATCAAAATGTTTTATTGATCGATATAAAATATTTGGTTACATTCATGGTTAAATATGTTGTAGATTATGTGCATGTGCATGACCATTGGACACTGAAGTGCTCTTATTGAATAGAGGCATTACATTTCAACAAAACCTACAACTATACAAATGTGCAAAATTTAAATAAATAAATAAAATGTTATGAGATTCAAAAGAGGAGAAACAGTGAAACACAGTTGGCATCACGAGTTTAAACTCCTCTGTAATTCTCTCCTTTTTGAGGACAGCCGTTGAGTCAGGAAACAGGTTTAACAAAATCTACAGGTTGAGTCACTTGTTATTTGAACTGAGCACTGATTTAGTACAGGAAAAAATCTCTCCTTTTACACTCCTAGTCTAAGACAAAAATACATATCTCGCTTAAGACACAATGGTGCAGAAACAGGTTTTCTGAATGCATTACTGACAGCAACATCACTATTTGGGGTTATTTATTTAGGCAAAGTGCAAGCACATTTGGATTTAAAAACCCATTTGTGGAACTGTTTGTGAATATTCCTTTTTAAATTAGATAACATAATTATATTTATATGCAGATTACACTTTATTATTAAATTACACTTAATTATATTTGCATGAAATGTATGCAGCTTGGACACATAATGTAAAGTATCATTCTAAGTGGAAAATATGAAGATAATGCAAGATTCAAATGTTGTTTTAATGTATTCACAGACAGGTGCATCATGCATGAGTGTAAAAACAGATTTACCTTCAGGTTTCCCGTCCTGCGTCTGAGCGCGCGCAGGTGAACGGAGCGCGAGACACAGCGCGAGCATCTGCAGCGCATTCATCTTCATTTTCATTCTCAGAATATTCCCAATGTGAAGTCAGTCCGTCAGGATGAACAGTCAGTTACATATCCATGGCGAAAGAAGCGTGGGAGAAATGATGCTCCCTTCACTTCGGCTTGTCCGAGACTGACAGAAATTCTCATCAAAAAATATCAAGTAGCCTAGTCCGTTTCCGTCGGTAACGAAAAAGTTTATAGACTGTTAAATCCTTCAGTAGCCTATACGTCAGTTAAAAACAAATAGTTTGACTGAAACAAAAACGATAATACAATCAAAATGTTGGGGGGAAAGCGACCAGACATACGGGACAGGTTAAAAGGTTCGTAAACATGAAAACACTCGCGCACGCATGAATGTTGTCTCGAGGTTTGTTACCTGTTTACGAGGACAGGTGAACGATGCTGAACGTTGATTGGCTGTGACGTCGACCGTGTAATTCCAAAGCCCGTGCATCGATTTATCTCAAACATGTAAACAAGTCATTAAGCCTTGATAGTGAACTCTTGAGTCTTGACCACTATAAACAGGCAGTGTTCAAAATTTCCCTCAGTAACCGACAGTCCTCACAGCCTACACTGAAAGCACCGACGAGATTGTGATACATGCATGTGCCAAGATTCTGCGCTCTCTCTCTCTCTCTCTCTCTCTCTCTCTCTCTCTGAACAAACACACATATACACACATCTGGGCTTTGCTGTATCGATAATAATGTCATCTTTGAGTGAGGGGTCTCATTGTGTGCAAGTCAAGGGTGGCATTGTGTCCCGGTATCGTCCACTAGTTTATCACTGTTTCTTTGATGGCTCTGGACTCACAGTCTCACAAAGGCAACTTTGTCCCTCAGTTCAGATGGCTGTAGAACTTTGAGACAAGAAAGTGTTTGAGTTTAGAGCACACATCATGTTCAGATACAAAAAATAACTGCCAAAATAATACTTTTTAATTGTATTTATTGTGATTCTTTAAATTATAAATACCTCAACAGTAAATCCTACATTTTTTGTTTAAAGTTCATATCACTCTCAGAAAAAAATAATTAATTAAATTAATCCTCACATTAATTCAATAACTGACAAAATAAAATGAAAAATAGGTAACACTTTATTTTACAGTGTCCTTGTTACATATGTTACATGTAACCCTCAACCAAACTCTAACCCCATAGTAAGCACATGCTGTTAATTAATTTTACTCAATAAAAAGAAAAGTACTTAAATATATAATTACACTGTAACAATGATACCTTAAAATAAAGTGTAACCAAAAATACAGAGTATATTTATTTTTGCCATTTTAATGTCTTTTTTTGTAATTATGGCTAGTCATTGTAATTTCTAAAAATGTAATTGTCTCAACAGTAAACATTTTTGAGCACTCATCACATACTGTGCCTCACAACAATGCATTTAATTATAATCCTTAATAGATATTAACAATCATTTATTTAAAAAAATAATAATATATATAATACAAAGTGTCTTTTAACACTTTTATTTTTAGGTTTCTTTCTTAATTGCTTTCTTATAATTACTCAAATTCTACATGCCCCAAGACATAAAAAAAATAAAATAAAAAACTTGATGTTGAGTATGTTTTTCTGTTCATACAATGTGTTCATACTGGTACATTTCCAACAATTATCTTTCCTCTTGTTCTCTGTTCAAACAGCATTTGAGTGTGGTAGTCACAGTTGGAAAACAGGTTTTAAAGACCAGCTCTTCCGGCACTACCGGTCTATGAGGCACTGATTGAACAAACAAGTACACAGACAAAACAGACAGACAGAGAGGAAGACAGTCAAACAGATATTCTTGCACAACAAGCCCTAGTGAATACTTCTATAGCCTATGTTCTTATGTATCACTTTTTTTCAGAGACATGCACTGCATAAACAAGTTTTTTTTTTATGGTTTTGGAGCACATTCCTTGTTCGTTAATATCTCACCAGCAAAAAGAATTATGGGCCAGAACACACCCTGATTCATTGAGCTCTCTCACACACTTTCTGGTCTGAACAGATTGTGGGTTTGTATATTTATATATATATATTTTGCACTGCCGGATATATGAATATATTATACATTAGCGAAGACACAGACTATTTAAGCACATATGACATGATGAGAATATGCATTTGAGATTCTTCCTTTCCCGTACTGAAAAGTGTCTGAAACTGTGTGTGTTCTCATAATAGTTCTGCCCTCTTCTGGCTGACATACGGGACTGCAGTGCATAAAGACAACAGGAATCCAGCACAGACGTTTCAAGGCTTTGCGAGACATTTGCAATAAATAATGCGACGCATTATTTAAAGGGTTAGTTCATCCAAAAAATTAAATTCTGCCATTAATTAGGCTACTCACCCTTATGTCATTCCATACCCGTAAGACATTCATTCATCTTCGAAACACAAATGAAGACCATTTAATGAAATATGAGAGATTTCTGTCCTTCCATTGACAGCTACACAACTTTAAAGCTTCAAAAAGTTCATAATGAGATTGAAAACTAATCCATATGAATCGAGCGGTTTAGTCCAAATTTTCCGAAGAGACTCAATTGCTTTATATGATGAACAGATTGAATTTAGATGAATTTAGATGAACAGCAAAAATAACCAGAAACTGAACTGTACATACTTGATGTGTGAGAACAAACCTCATTGGTTCTTACAGAAGCTCAAACGCGCTGCACGAGAATGAACCTCATTGGTTCTCGCTGAAGATCAAACGTGCTGCGTAACACGAGAATGAACCTCATTGGTTCTCGCACGTCAAGAAAACATGCTTAAGCTTCCATTTACCACAACTGATGTCTGAGTAGATGAATGTTTATATGTGAATAAAAGCCTAAATTCAATCTTTTCATCATATAAAGTGATTGTGCCTCTTCCGAAAAATTTATGGGTGAGTTTTACAACTTTTTGAAGCGTCAAAGTGGTTGTGAGGACTGGCAGGGACAGAAATCTCTCAGATTTCATTAAAATATCGTACTTTACTCACCCTCAAGACTTTCGTTCATCTTCAAAAACAAATGATGAGAGGATTTTCAACAAACTATTAAAGACTGTAGTCTAAATCTAGGATTAGACTTGATCCATTTCTGGCACCAGTTCACTATGAGACATTACACATATACAATATCATGGCTTTACTAAAGCATTTTCCAGACCAGGAGGGATAGGTTTATTAAACAATGCAACAGAATCCACTATAATCTTCCAGCAGGGGTGCATCCATTATATACGATTTATGTATTATGTGTGTTTTTTGCATATTGGACACAAATGTTGCTCATAAGATTAGTTGCAAGTAGCATTAAAAATGTAAAATAGAACAAATATAAATTAGAAAAGAAACAGCAAAGTATACGGTAATTTCCATGTTTTTATTTGAGTGTAGTGTTACAGTCAAAGGATCAGAGGGAGAGAAAGATTTTGGTGTCTACATAATAATCAACAATAGTATTTTTTAAACCTGCTGTAACAGATAATTACACATTTCATCCATGATTTCTAAGAGCTCTATTTATTTATTTATTATTCATTGAGAAATTGTTTTCTCCCTTCATTGATTATGTTCACTGACACCGTAAGCCATCAAAATGATTTACCCAACACAGTAAAAAAAAAAAAAAATCAAGAAAGAAAATGCATAAGCACACAGAGGTAAAAACACATTCACCAAAACACTCACCAAAATAAATACATAAATAAATATATAATGTTGAAGAAGATAAAATCTTTAAACCCTAGCTACTCAATAAGCACAAAAATGGTTTAATGCAAAGAACAAATGCTTTGAAATCAAGCAAACAATATATTTGAGATGTTTTAACCCCTTTTGTTTCCAGATCAACTAAAAACTAAACAAGTAAACTCAGTGACCCAATAACTTAGTTAATAAATAACCATGTGAAAACACTTTAGTAAGAAGATAAGGCCACGAAACTTAACAGACTGGACGATTCACACTGCAGACTTGTGTAGAAATGGCCTTGCAGACAGTTTGTTGTTTGCATTCGATGCTAATACTACTGAAATGTAGGGTGTTAAGCTAGCTATGCTTATGTTCCATAGTCAAACTGAATCATTTGATGTGAAGTGTCTTGCTAAATAGCACAATTGTTTAGGTAACTCTCCCATTCCTGCATCACCCACACGCTACAGCACGCAAGACTCTATTCCAACCATGTCCTAGATTGAAAATACTTGCCTTTTTAAAATGTGCATGATGATGATGATGATGATGATGATATAACTTCATTGTCAGACAAAGTCTGAATTTCCTCTTGTGTGCCATTATGTTCATTCACAAATCCCTTTTTTTTGTCTCACAAAGGATATAAAGGATGTAGACAAATGGGAACTTGTCTTTTAACTCTCTTGATGCCTTGTGTTATGCAAAATATAACATATTGTTGACTTAATATGTTATAACTTTTAGTTGAAGTCTAAAAAGCTGATTTTACTGGTTCACAACAGTGGTAAGAGTCATAATAATTGGTTTTAGTGTACATGAAGTGGGAAAATGCCACAAATGTGTTGCCTGGAATAATATGCAAACTAATAGCGATGCTATTCCCAGAAACGAATACAATTTCAAAGAGGTTGTTTTGCTATTAGATTTGTGTGAAGGATGGATTAACAAATATGCAATGCAGGATAAGTAGTTTTGTTGTTTGTTGCATTTACACTGGCTAGTATTGTAATACACTGTAGTGATTTTCCATTTGTCCATGTAGTTTGTAACACATAGGTTATGTTAGAACTAATCTAAACATCACTAGTATCTGTGATGTTTACTATATGTTATACACAAAACAAAATACAAAATAAATATATATATATATATATACACATCTATATATTTTTCGTTTCTGAACTATACTAATAAAAAAACATCATGAATAAAGCCAAAATGTGTCAGCCTACCAGCACTGATTCAACAAAATTCACATTCATTGGGGGTGATATGTTAGTCTGAACCCACAAAACACATTATGCGCATGAAACAAGCAATCTAATACAGAAGGAGATGCGATATTATGCAGTTTGCCGCAGACCACTGACATACCAAGGTTTTGTGTACGTGTGTGTGCTTTTTTATGCTGTTTGCTAATATGATTCAAATAGTCAAAGTGCAAAAGCAAAAAAAAAACAGCCAAATGTTTAGTGTCATCATTACAATCTATTCATCATGTCAGTGGCAAATTAGTACTAGCAACTATGTTAAACAGCATTTCACTATCTATCTATCTATCTATCTATCTATCTATCTATCTATCTATCTATCTATCTATCTATCTACCTATCTATCTATCTATCTATCTATCTATCTATCTATCTATCTATCTATCTATCTATCTATCTATCTATCTATCTATCTATCTATCTATTGGACTAACAGCACAGCATGCATGCCATGCAGACAATGCTAGTGATTATTACGACACAGTACCGTTTTACCCATGCAACAATTAGCCAAGTCAATTCTTCAGTACAACAAAGTGAAGGTGGGGGGGCGTTTGACAGGAAAAAAGCTTTATTTACAGCTTTACTCGAATGTGTTCGTTTATGATGGACTACTCAAAAGCACCATGTTTGACTCATAATTTAGGCGAGGAATGTTTGCAGAAACACAGACTCTGCATTCGTTCTAAAGCATCCAATCACTGTGTCCATTCTAGTACAGCAACAAAGCAGCATGCAACACCAACCAACCAGCTCTGTGTGACTAAACACACACATGCAGATCTAACCTCTACTACACCACAACGCTTAACACACGACACAGAGAGAAAGAGCCATGCAAAACACAGCAGGGTATCTAACGCAATCACGGACAGCGGGGCTCGTAGACTGTGGGTATTGTGTGTGCGTGAGGAGGCAAGCTGCATTATAATCGCATCTACTGAAAACAGAGCTTTTCGACAATACCAGGAAATACAGAAGCATATTACATAATACATGAGCATGCCCAGACCCACAGCTAACTATCTTTTTCATGGCAGTCAAAGACAACACTGATCACTGATTGTAAACATGGAAAGATTGAGTGAGAGTGGGAGAGGCGGAGATGACATCGACCAAACGTTGATGCTATATACCGACACTGTACTGACCGGCGTTCATCATACAGTGAAAATGGAAAGTCAACAGAGAAAATGAGATGCATGTTGATCTGCGAGTGTGCGTAGTGAATGCATGTGCGTACAGATGATTTACACAGAGCATAGAAGGCTCTATAAACCACATACTGTATTTGCCATTATACAACAAAAATAAACTAAATCAAACAATGACAAATCAAACATAACAATTCCAAAGGCCAAATTAGTCCCACCCCCTTCCCAAAGAGAGAAACGGCCACAGAATGAAAATCCTGCCCCTCACTTCTTATTCTTGAGCTGATTGGCGAGCCAGTCGAGCCCTTCGTACAGACCGTCTCCGCTGGTCGCACAGGTCGCTTGTATATACCAGTTGCGGTGGCGGAGTGAGTGGAGGCCGAGTTTATCTGTGATCTCAGCTGCATTCATGGCGTTTGGCAGATCCTGTAGTCAAAACAGTCCGTAAAATACGATGACGAGTAAATGCTTTTAAACAGAACCATAGATTTTTATTCTGAAATAAGCACACAATTTAGCAGCAGAATTATGGACAATAGAATATGATTAATTGAAATTTAAACATATGTACTATCGTTCAAAAAGTTTGGGGCTGGTAAGAACCACATTTTAAAGGGGCTGTATGTAAGAATATAATATTAATATTAATCACTTTTAAATTGCCAATATATGAACAGCTTGTAACAAAACTTAAAAAAAACGTTATTGAGAGGAAAGTGTGAAAAATAATGAAAAAGAACTTTGCCTTGAGTATATCGTTGCCTTAAAGCTACACTGTGTAATTTTTTAAGTTGACTCTTAGCAAAAAACACTTCCATTTCACCATTTCAAAATGGTATGTGCTCATTAATGTGTAATTACTTCCACCAACTAATCAAGTATTCTCGTAAGCGTAGAATCTGCCATTTAGAATACATACGAGCGAGTCGCTCGAATGGCGGAAACCATGTTGCGCCTCCATCTTGAAAATACATTAGCCAAAGAGGAACATACCTGGAAATTCAAGCTTCGCCTTTCGCGTTTTTACACTCAGTGGCACCGTGACGAATGCGAGGGGGAGATTACTCGCGACTGCCGGCAGATTTGAAATAATACGGCCACCGTAGGAGTTAAAACGCCCTCGGAATGGGAGGGGCTAGAAAGTAATATTCAGTTGGTAGTCATAAACAATTTCACCGCTAGATGGGAGAAAATCCTACACACTGTAGCTTTAAATAACTTTCAGGGCCATATTTTAACGATCTAAGCGCATGGTCTAAAGCGCACAGCGCAAGTGCACTTAGTGTCCGAATCCACTTTTGCTAGTTTAGAGTCAATTAGAGTCTCATCTCCCATTCCCTTTAAAAGCCAGTTGCGCTCGTAATTATATGTCGGAATTTGCAAGTGGAAAAACTGAACGCTTCTCTACCGTGGAAACGGATCTGCTCGTGCACGAGGTTAAAGTGCGCAGGCAGACCATCTACGGGACAAAGTGTACGCACGTTGTGGACCCGCCTATAGGCGCATATTACTAACACGCTCTTTAAATAACAAAAACAATATTGCGACTTTAGACCAGGTTTCAGTTGGTCAATGGTGCAGTCTATTTCAGTTGCCTCAAAATAGCAATGCGCCAACATTGCGCCTGAACACACCTCGTTTTCAGACCAGCACACCCATGGGCGCACAATTGGGCGCAAATGCATTTGCTATTCAAACAACGTGGCACAGAAACTAGTAAAAAACACTTGCATCGCGCCTGGTGCCGCATTACGCCAGGTGTATGATAGGGCCCATAGTCTCTTGTGTGTTACGAGTGCACGAACACGAGCAAGAGCAATAAGTTGCTGGCTGTAGTTCACTAAACAGCCACCGGTGTCACTAATAACAAGGGTTTCTGAATCCTACAAATAGCCCCTTTAAAAACTCCAGCTGTAAATATGTCAAGAATATGTCACTTGAAGATGAGGTGCAGTACCTGTTTGTTTGCAAAGACAAGAAGAACAGCATCACGCAATTCGTCTTCTGCGAGCATCCTCATTAACTCCTCCCGCGCTTCGTTCACTCTCTCCCGATCGTTACTGTCAACCACGAAAATAAGACCTACGATGAGAAAAAACAGCAGAGATGAATACAGAGCAACATTAACGCAACACGAAAGCATACGCAGTTTGTATCCAACTATGCAATGTTTTGCTTTAAAAAGAAAACATACATTGATTTTTATTTTTGAATATTACTTCTGAGCTATTTTGCATTAACATTCTATGTGGACATGTTAACCAGTGTTGTATAATAACATTGAGATACTATTATAGTTTGTTTTTTTAATATACTTTATTGTGGTTAACGTTTATATTATTTAAAGTAACAAAACATTTTTTTAAATGAGTTTAGTTGTAGTTAACTATAGTAACCCTGCTTCACCGAGGTTTCCAAGGTGGCTCTGCACAGTTTTTGCTCGCTAAACACAAGCTACACAGGCGCACTAAATCTACTCAATGCAACATGTGTTTAAGTGGGAGAAGTTGAGTGTATGTGTAACTCACCCTGTGTATTTTGAAAGTAGTGTCTCCAGAGTGGTCTGATTTTATCCTGACCACCAACATCCCACACAGTGAAGCTGATGTTCTTGTACTCCACTGTCTCCACATTAAAGCCTAACACAAACACAAACACAAACATTGTGTGACCAGAATCACAACATCATTTTACTATTTCAGATGGTACAATTCAATTACAGTGCATTCAACAACTGTACAAATATAATTGCTCTAGATGTATGTAGGGGACACCAGGCAAATTTAACAATTCAATTTCTTAAAGGGATAGTTCACCCAGAAATGAAAATTCTGTCATCATTTACTCACCTTCAAGTTGTTCCAAACCTGTATGAGTTTCTTTCTTCTGCTGAACACAACAGAAGATATTTTGTACAATATGTGTAACCAAACAGTTGATGGGCCCCATTGACTTCCATAGTATTTTTTTTCCTACTATGGAAGTCAATGGGGTCTAATCAACTGTCCGTTGAGGGTTAGCAAATGATGACAGAAGGTCATATAGGAAGCATTTTTTATGTGCCAGTAGTAATAAAGTGCAACATTCGGGTTCTCAAAGTAAAAACTCTCCATAGATAAATTGATTTTAATGATAAACCTTTAAAGACAGCTCTACTGTGAGCTACGAGGTTGTTAAAGGTATAGCGGAGGACTTTCCCGAATTTTAGAAAAGAACCGCCCTCTCCACTTTTTGAAAAAATGCACATGCGCAACACTCTACCTGCTCCCGAGAGGGAACGCCTATTAAACGTGTGCACGAGAGAGCATGCACGAGCTAATCATAGCTTACATTAACTTTTACTAGCAGTGATTTTAAATGGATTTCTCCAAATAGCATGCCAAACTTTACCTGTCAAGTAGAAACTTCGCGACTGAGGCATCAGTGGGAAGCCCAACCTGTGTTTTGAGCGCACGCCATCGTGTGAATCGTGTGCACGAGCACGTACGACGGCCTTACGTAAACATGTCACCAGAATGATTGACACTTAGGAGGACCAATAGTCTTGATGATCCACCCGGAAAAAGAAAATCCTCCGCTATACCTTTAAGCGACGGTTAAAACTGTGTTTAACAGCTGAATTTGTGGTAAAAAACTACATTACCCATGATGCTGTACAGAAAATTCTAACAATCAGAGAGTTGAAACAATCAAAACGAGTCAAAAAAAGCTCTTTAGTTCCCATGAAAGTCGTTCTCAAAATACATATATCTGCATATTTTGCAATAAACTTTAAACATATTGTTAATATATATAAAATCAACATTTTAAATGAGCAGTTTTATATTTCTCTATCGGTTTTAATTTAACTTTAATTATGCTGTTTCGCAAAGCTTCATGGAATTGTAGTTCTTTCCCTCACTAAAAAGCCGTTAAGTGCACAGTCTTGTATTTTTGTCAGATTTTCAAATACTTTTTTGCCTTACATCAATGTTATGATTCACCTCGTAACTGTTTGGTTTGGTTCATGGCTTCATAGCGCTTACAGACTTTTTTTAAATCCCTATGGGAGAAATTAATGGAAAAAATACTTCCAGAACCAGCGCCGCTGAAAAAGTGGACAGGCACTAATGCACATAGAAGCAATCAAATATTCAGCTATATGGAAGCTAACAGCTTCAGTGCAACAGGTTTACACCAAATTCAGGACTAAAGAATCTTCTCCTTTTAATTTCATGAGAATTTTTTTATTTAATTGGCCTCATCCCACAAAAAGAGAAATATACTTTTATTTATGATGAAGTACTTATAAATTTGTTTATATTGTGTTTGAAATGACCATGAATTCTGTCTGCGGATGTACAGATACCCGTTTAAACAGTATTGTAACAAAGTCTACAAAACAGTCAAATGAAGTAAGAGCATGAGTTTACCAATGGTTGGGATGGTGGTGACGATCTCTCCCAGCTTCAGTTTGTAAAGGATGGTGGTTTTACCAGCAGCATCTAATCCAACCATCAGAATTCTCATCTCTTTCTTCCCTATCAGACTCTTCAGCAGATTGCCAAAAATATTCCCCATGATTCAATGTTTTGCTTCGTCCAGCCAATCACAATCCAGAAAGCTGTGAGTCCTTTTGTAGAACAATCCACTGAGGTAAAAGACCGAAAGCCTTGAGAAATAATGCTCGCAGAAGAAATAATAATCTGGAGTCCTGCAAAGGGAAAAAAAAAGAAAATCAATGTGGATGACATGTACTTGGTCGCCAATGAAAATATATTTGTTATATTCATTTATTAATTTTGTATATTAAAATATGAAAATATATAAATCGAAGTTAGGGTTAGGTTAATATTTCACAATTGTACTGTTTCACTGTATTTTATCAAATAAACAGCATGTATATATAGAGTTAAAATTTAACATTTTAACAGATTTTGTTAAATTTGTTCATTTTAACAAAATTTAACATTTTAACTATATATATATATATATATATAGTTATATATAGTAATATACTGTATATATAGTTATTTTAAATTGTAATAATATTACACTATAGTACTGATTTTTTTTCTTTTTTACTTTATTTTTTATCAAATAAATGTAGTGTGTGTGGTTCAGGGTATATCCCCACAAGGATGGCAATACTTTTGGACATTTTTGGTCACCATGAGGAAAACAGCTTATAAATCATAGTAAGTGATGCTTTTTGAAAACGTAAAAATGCAGAAAGTTTTCTGTGATGGGTAGGATTAGGGTTAGTGTAAGGGGATAGAATTTACAGTTTGTACAGTATAAAAATCATTATATCTATAGAAAGTCCCCATAAAACATGGAAACCCATCATAAGTATATGTGTGTGTGTGTGTGTGTGAGTGAGTGAGTGAGTGAGACAGAGATAGAGATCAGCATGGAAAAAAGCAACTTGGAAATTTAAAACTGATTCCAGTGGAAAAGGGGTTTCAGTTTAAAGCAAATGATCTTCATTAGATATTATTTAATTCGACTGACTGAATTTGGCATGTGAATGGTGAACTGTGTAATCTGAATGTTTCAGACAAGCATTCTTTTACCCACTGTAATCGTGCAACTGATTATCAGAGAGGCGTTTGTAAGTTGAAATGAAAAATACACGTCTCAAAAATCTGAGGGGGCGGGTTAAATGAGCATTATGCTTCTGGATGTGTTTTTACATTTCTTATTTTCACTAGTATGTGCTTCATGTGTAGAGGCTACAAGAATGTTAACAACTACAGTACACACACGGACTGAACTGAAGAAACTATGATCCTGCCATGTCTTCAGGCTGTATACAGCAATCTGTTCATCCCTCTCATATCCCTCCATCACATAAACCCCCTGAACATTCCCAGATGGAGTTATCCAAGATGTAGAACACATTTTCTGATAACCATTTTGTCCTAATTCATGATGTCAAAGTATAACACGTATATAAAATTGCGAGTCAAATGTCCAATTACACAAATGTGTTATTTTTTTGTTTTGGTTTCAAACAACTAGTTTTAATCACTTTTAACTTGAATTTTTATTTTATTTTATTTTTGCCCTCCAAATTAAAATACCAATCACTTTATTCTTGCAATAACTGTGGGGTAAACAAATCAAGGCAAAACAAAACAAAATAAAACCACATTGACACAAGAGTCAGCTATAATGAAGGTAGATTTGAACCAAAATATTGAACTGTGTGTACTGTGGACATGATCGGTGTGTTCTCAAATGTTTTAAATTTCGTAATTTTGTAAAATCAGATTTTACTTATGTGTTGTTTCATGACTTGTTTTTTGTTGCAAACATTACAGCTTGCTCAAAAACCTATAATAGGCTTTTTAATAGCATATTCATATTGTGACAGCTTATAATGTCACAGTCGAAATGTTCAATAACCCTGTGTAGCAAATACTGTAAGGTACGTGCCTAAAGAAAGTAGGCTAATATGAACAACTAACTACATAATGGTTTCCCCTACATAAAATCAAGGCAAAAGGTAAAGTAAAGGTGCATAACCAGCAATAAACTGTACTTGATGCACATGCAAATTTGTCCATTAAGACAGCAATAATCTCTTATAACTGTCTTAATGGACAAATTTGCATGTGCATCAAGTACAGTTTATTGCTGGTTATGCACCTTTACTTAACCTTTTGTCTTGATTTTAGACAGGTTATTAGGTTAGAATTAATAATCTGATAATGATGCTTTAAATCATTATTGTTTGGAGCATAAGAAACAAATTGAATAGACATTAAAAAAAACAAAAAACAACAACAACATACAGTATATTCCTGTTATATTATGTCCTCTGTAGAGGACACCAGGACCCATTTATTAAAAAAATTAAAAGACACGAAAGGATAAGGCAAAACCAATGTTTTTTTTAATTCATCAGTCAATTTTTAGGTTTCAAGCTTTTTTTTTATCCAAACTTTGTATAAAGATGATTCTCAATTATGCTATCAAATATATAACAGAATTATTTGATATAGGCTACCATTTTAATGTATGCAATATGCATGTAAACATGGCCATAAATGCCATTCCCGCATGCAATGCATCTATACACTGTATCTAATTTGCATATTAATGTGTTCTTCGGGCAACATAATGAAAAAATACATGTAACAATGGGAGTAATATAAGAATATCTCATATTTAATGGGAATATCGATATATTATTTCTTTCCCTATTCACATGTTGTGCCTCCAAAATGCCTGATATGCAATGCTGTACGTCCTGCTGTCTGATATATGAAATCGATGCCCTGTTTCAAAACAGAAAGTCATATTCTGATTTGAAACCCCATAGCATTTCCCTGAGATGCTGATTTCTGACAAACAATTTGAAAATTAGTCAGATTTAAATTATAGCCTACTTACAAAATTTTATCATATTTCCATAAGCGTGCTAAATGTGATCCTTCATTACTTTTTAAAGACCAAGAAGAGGGAGTTGTCATGGTTACACCAAACATTTTCCTGCTGAAAACCCTCCCCTAAAACCAGCCTAGGTTGGTTGGCTGGTCTTAGTTGGTTAAAGCTGGAAGTAGCTGGTTAAAGCTAGTCAGCCAGTCAGCCTGGGAGACCAGCTCAAACCAGCCAAACAGCTTAGGCTGGTTTTAGCAGTTTTTTTTTTTTTTTTTTCAGCAGGGAATTGGTATCTCTGCAAAGCCCTGAATGCGCTCTTTACAGGAAGTCCAGACTTAAAACTGTGACATGCATGTTGTCAGAGAAATGTGCTGAAATATAATCTCCACTGCTGGGTCTCCGGAGGAACGGAAGTCTGACTGCGGGGGTCTGACTCCGGGCGCGCTGTCCATGGTGCTGACGCCCCGACACACCAGGAATATTTATACACGGGTTTTTGTAACAGACTTCTTCATTCTAAAGGCTTCCTTCGTTGTTTCCGAATGATTCGAGAAACCCAGGCTTACTCAAACCCGTGCAAGGGACCCCAACAATGTATTTATGTCACGAGACAACGAAATACTACAGCGTTACTACTAGACGGTTGTCCACATTGTATCTAACACGGTGATCTTTAAAAACATTAACAACATGGTTCTCAAATAAATATTTCGAATACTGCCGGTTTGCGTATAAAGGCCTACGACCCTTTGACAATGTCGGCGTAGGATACAAAGATCGGAGCTTCTCCGTGAAGAGATGCGTTTGGCACGAAGCAGAAGGATGAAATTGTTCTTATGCAAGACCACCACAATTCATGCAAAAGCAAACCGGAATCAATCACAACCCAAGCGCAACACAAGCCGTCTTAATGTCTGAAGAGGCGTAAGGCAGCACATCATGTGTGATACTGATCTTCATTCATTTGGAAAGATAGAGACGCTACGCATACGTGCCTCGCGGAAGGCCTGTCTAGGTCTCTCTATTTCCAATAGCAATATAAGACGCGCTGTCACAGTCTACCGAAAGCACAAGCAACATTTCAACCAGTCAGAACCACTCCGAAGTGTTTCATTTTAGAGCAATCACAACAATTGTACGTATCCGGATTACCTTGCGAGATGACACCAGCCGATTTTGGACACGGAGAGACGGAGAGAAGATCTCACGAGAGTTTACGCCGACAGCACAGGCTTCGATGGGGATTTCTCGCGATGTTTGGTTTTCGCATCTTGAGACTGATTCCAGTCAGGTAAGGTAGCCTTTAGTCAAATAAATGACATGTCAAGGAAATGCTTGAGGTGTTACAACACTCTTTCAAGCTACAAATTCACTGGAAATTCTTAACAAATATCTAGCATGTTTGTATTTCTTGGAGCCTATAAAAGATATGGGCCTGCATTTATTTTTTGAACTTCTGAAACATCACAAAAAGAAGAAGAAAAAAGAAAAATAATACATTTAAAAAAAAATTGTGAATAAATTAGGATTATATTGTATATTTATTTACTTTTAAGTAGCCTAAATATCATCCTATCCTAAGACAGTAGCATTAGGTAGCTATAGCAACAGTTTATTATAAGAAGCAATAAATAAACTGAAGTTTCAAAAAAGAAGATTGTCAACCTAAAGTGAATTCAAAGAAGAAAAAATGTATACTCACAGCGGATGGCTTCACGTGCTTATTTATGGAGATAAAGCATTGTATAGATTCAATTTACAATTTGTAAACAAAAAAAGAAAAGCAATGAAAACATGTGCTACATTTTCATTTAGTTGATCTGTGTGTTCTTGAAGTCAGCAAAAAGGAAGTTGTGATCGTCCTATCTTGATGTATAATGAAACGGCTTCTTAAAGTCCCCATGAAATCAGAATTGAAGTTTTTAGGCTTTTATTTTTAATACTAGTGCAAAATACCCGTGAAAAATCAGTTTTTGTGTGTGTTTTTAGTAATTGTTGGTTTGGTGTGTTTGAGTGCTCATTGTTACAATTACACAGCAAAAGTTCAGTGACAATTTTATTTGTGCATGGTAGAAAGCACACAGTGAACTCCGAGAAAACGCTATTCTTGAGCAAACAGTTTGTGAATAGGCTACTACAAATGATGCCCGTGAAAGAGACTGTGAACGCATTGAATAGGATATGTTTAGTTGGTGAATAGCATAGGCTACTATTACACAGTAGCGATAACGTTAAGCGCACCAGAATGAAATATAATATTCAGAAGTAAACAGCATAGCTGACTTACAGATTCACTTAACATCCACAAATGAATAAGCGCGTTGATTCAGGGAGCAGTGCAAAGTGCCCGTGCAAAATCAGTTTTTGTGAGCTGATCGCCGTCAAAAAAGTTCAGAAGATATTTCTTAGCGATGGCTGATTCCAACAGTTTCAATATGATAAAAAATAACTTTTATATTGATTCAATGGATTAATTGTATTTTGAAAAAAAAAAGTGTCATGAATTTATTGCATTTTTTGGGGGAAATTATTGCATTTTTGGGGAAAAAAAGATTTGAATTTGTTATGTTATTATAACCTAAAGATGCTATGTGAAAGTTTGAAACAGAAAATAGTGGTTTTCATCTTGCCACTTTCTTGGTAAAGAAAACACCTTTTTACTCAAATTAATCCAAATGGATTTATCACGTTCTGGAACCAAACTATAATATTCAGAAGTAAACATTGTAGCTGACAGAGTGTTTATGTCAGAATGTTTATTTTTAAACCACAACCTTCTTGGGGCTTCTTTGACCGATACAACCCTCTAATGTCAGAATGTTTATTTTTATACCACAACCTTTTAAAAATGATATAGTTAATGATATCTTTTGCATTTCTCATCCAAACAACGTCAAACTTGGCACTGCACTTACTCGTGCCCGTGGCAAGACACCTGTCGAATTTGAAATCCATCGGACTAACGGTTCGAGAGATATGCGGTTAACAGACACACACACACACAGACAGACAGACAGACACACAGACAGACAGACGTTTCTGTAATTTATAGATAGACTAGTGCAAAATGCCCGTGCAAAATCAGTTTTTACACAGCAAAAGTTCAGTGACATTTTATTTGTGCATGGTAGAAAGCACAAAGTGAACTCTGAGAAAACGCTATGCTTGAGCAAACAGTTTGTGAATAGGCTACTACAAATGATGCCCGTGAAAGAGACTGTGAACGCATTGAATAGGATATGTTTAGTTGGTGAATAGCATAGGCTACTATTACACAGTAGCAATAACGTTAAGCGCACCAGAATGAAATATAATATTCAGAAGTAAACAGCATAGCTGACTTACAGATTCAGTTAACATCCACAAATGAATAAGCGCGTCGATTCAGGGAGCAGTGCAAAGTGCCTGTGCAAAATCAGTTTTTGTGAGCTGATTGCCGTCAAAAAAGTTCAGAAGATATTTCTTAGCGATGGCTGATTCCAACAGTTTCAATATGATAAAAAAATAACTTTTATATCGATTCAATGGATTAATTGCATTTTGAAAAAAAAAAAAGTGTCATGAATTTATTGCATTTTTTGGGGGAAATTATTGCATTTTGGGGGAAAAAAAGATTTGAATTTGTTATGTTATTATAACCTAAAGATGCTATGTGAAAGTTTGAAACAGAAAATAGTGGTTTTCATCTTGCCACTTTCTTGGTAAAGAAAACACATTTTTACTCAAATTAATCAAAATGGATTTATCACGTTCTGGAACCAAACTATAATATTCAGAAGTAAACAGTGTAGCTGACTGAGTGTTTATGTCAGAATGTTTATTTTTAAACCACAACCTTCTTGGGGCTTCTTTGACCGATACAACCCTCTAATGTCAGAATGTTTATTTTTAAACCACAACCTTCTTAAACCACAAGCTTCAAAAATGTAATCAAAATGGATTTATCACGTTCTGGAACCAAACTATAATATTCAGAAGTAAACATTGTAGCTGACAGAGTGTTTATGTCAGAATGTTTATTTTTAAACCACAACCTTCTTGGGGCTTCTTTGGCCGATACAACCCTCTAATGTCAGAATGTTTATTTTTAAACCACAACCTTTTAAAAATGATATATTTAACGATATCTTTTGCATTTCTCATCCAAACAACGTCAAACTTGGCACTGCACTTACTCGTGCCCGTGGCAAGACACCTGTCGAATTTGAAATCCATCGGACCAACGGTTCGAGAGATATGTGGTTAACACACACACACACACACACACACAGACAGACAGACAGACAGACAGACGGACATACAGACAGACAGACAGACGTTTCTGTAATTTATAGATAGATAGATAGATAGATGTTAGCCTTACTGTTATCAGACAGACAGACAGACAGACGGACATACAGACAGACAGACGTTTCTGTAATTTATAGATAGATAGATAGATGTTAGCCTTACTGTTATCTTTAAGCTAGTGTTCACCAAAACAATGACAATAGATATAAGATATAAGCATTCAAAACTTACAGTCTCTCACTTCTGCCAAATATGGATCAATGATTTTCATGACATCACTCTGCACTTCAGCTGTCCAATCAAATGCTCTCTAGAATCTAAAGCATCCCTCCTCCTACACTATAAATAGACACTGAAACTGCATCTGAAATCGGTCACTTGTTCAAAAATGTACAGTTTTTTTACATGGTGAATGGCACATAGTGCACTATATAGGGGATAGGGAACGATTCAGACAGTGTAAATATGTTTTCCATTGGGGCAAATGAAGTCTGGTTTCAGTCTGTTCCGGTCCAGAGACACAACAGCGCAGAGCGGATCTTATGCGTGAGTCGAAACATACCAGAAAATGTATCGGACCCATTTTGAATTCAGAATGCTGTATTTTAAAGCGATATGGAGATTAGAGGAGACACGGTCAGAGATTAGGAGGAAACTGCGGCTTTACCGAGCTCAGCGGCTCTGGCCCGAGCTGTGATATAAATTCAACGCAATTGGCTATTTTTAAAAAGGGGAGGAGTTGGTCGATATGCCCCGCCCTTTCTTCCTGTTTCACATTGAATAATTCTGCGCGTTTCAAGGCACTTCAGTGGGCCTTTAAACAAGACAAAATGTAGGGTGAGGCTTGATTTTGTCCATGAGAAATTGATAGGATGGTTGTGGTTTGCTATTGGTCGAACTCATGTGAGTGACAGGTTGCCCCGCCCTCATGCCAGTAAACACGTCATCAGAGAAGAGAAGTCGTTGCAAGGGGGAGGAGAAATTATTTTGATTAAATTTAAATTTAAAATGTATTAAAATTAGGCGAATTGGGACGCAGCATATGGCTTTACACGATGACGATCGCTCTGATTGGTTTTAGGTCTATCCAATTGCTCCCAGAGGCATTTGAGCGACGTCCGTTGGTGACGCCCCTTTGGAAATGAGTTATTAATGAAGCTTTGCCAGACCATAACTCAGTTACTACTGAGAATGGTCTGGTTTTAACCAGGCTAGTTTAGTGGCGTAGAAATTACACACTTCAAGTAAATGAAGGAATAAAACAGCAGAAGGATGCAGTGCTTTCCTCAACCTCAGAACAGTAAGCGCCTTCTAGCGGGGAAGCTCTCTAACGGCAGTGGCCATGTGGAGAGACTTCTGGGATGCTGGCGGATTATGAGGCGGGGATTCCAGTGACCCAGGTATTGGTCCAGTGCTCGAGGGTCGTCTTACCCCGCCGGCGTTATCTCTACACTATAATAACACATCAGCTTTAACTGGCATCTCGCCTTGAGGGACTTCTTCAATCTGATCGCCCGCTCGAGTATTTATTGGCTCCCTCGACGCTGCAGTGCGAGACTCTCGTGACGGAAGTGAGCCAGTAGACTAGCTTTTATCCTTTCTGTTGGTTATTGTTAGTGCTGATTTTCTCATAACCTGAGACACGATGGGAATTCGGACGGGGATCGTCCTGATTTTTCTCGCAGCTTTTGCATTTGTTGCAGCCGAGGACGGAGAAAGCACAGAAGACGTGATCGAACAGTTGGTTGTGGAGACATTGGTAAGTTGGGTCAAGTTTTTATGAATGACTATTATTACAAGAGTCCACGTAGCCGATCACTGCATGCGTGCTTTCATCACAAATGCATGTTAACGTCTCAGTGCAAACATGTAATGTTGTATCTGTTTTAATATGGTCAATGTTCTGCGCATTTCATTTCCTTTTCCGTACCACTCTTCAATATTTCTGTTTTTGACTATTTTAGGTGATGCCGGAGACATGCACGATTACAGCAGAGATGGGAGACACGCTTCAAATCCATTACACGGTATATAGCCTACATACAGCGCTATTAAAGCCTGTTATGTTGTAAAACCAGGCACCTCCCAATGAAATATGACATAAAACATGCGAAATGAACTCTCGCGGGGTTATTTTGCACATGAAATCATTCAATGATGTGGCAAGACTCGAGCTGACATCTGGACTCGCCATATCTGAATTAAAATAGAGTTGTAATGCATATTACGTGTGAAAGATGAACCCGATTAACACATTCCTTTTAAGTTCATCATGGAGTCACGGTCCAGTTTCGAAATGCAGTTATTTGTATGTAATAGTATTTCAGTTTTAAGCGAAACCAAATGTTCTAAAGGAGGCGGAGCAACACGTCAGCATTTGAGTCAGCGCTGGACTCGAGGAAATGCACGAGGGGCGAGTGCGCGCACACGCGCTATAGGGAACATAGGGGAGACCTAGTGTTGTTGTTGTTTACAAGTTGTTGTTGTTGTTGTTGTTTTACTCCCGTGAAAAATTATTAACATTAAGGTTTTTGCATTTTTTTTTGTAGGCTATATTAATAAATAATTGAGCATGATTACATTTTGTGACAACATGCCCCAACTATTGTCATATATGGGGTACTATAATAACCATTTATATTATAAATTAATCAGTGTGTGTGTGTGTGTGTGTGTGTGTGTGTGTGTGTGTGTGTGTGTGTGTGTGTGTGTGTGTGTATGTGTGTGTATGTGTGTGTGTATATAGTACTTTTGTTAGCCTACTTGCAAGATCTGAAACTGAAATAAAAAATATTAAAACAATTTTTTTTTTATTGTAGGCTATATTACATTTCGTTTAAACTTGAAATACTAAAATTACTAAATCTAAATAAACTAACACTAATAAAATGACAAAACAATTTTAAATTAAAGTGAATATATATATATATATATATATATATATATATATATATATATATATATAGTTTTTATTTTAATTAGATTTTTTATATTTTCTGTTATAAAATTAAAATGTTGCCATTTTAGTTTATTTATATTTAGATATTTTATTTACATAATATATATATATATTCTTAGTATATATTCTATATATATAAAATTCTTAGTATGTCACATTTCGTTTAGTTTAACTTGAAGTACTAAAATAACTAAATCTAAATAAACTAAAACTAATAAAATGACAAGAACAATTTCAATTAAAGTGAATATATATATATATATATATATATATATATTAGTTATAAAAAAAAAATATATATAGGTGATATTTTTAATTTGATTTTTTATATTTTCTTTTTTTAAATACATTTTTTTAAATTGTTTAAAAAAAACATTTAAATAGTTTTTTGTCATTTTAGTTTATTTAGATTTAGTTATTATATATAAAAAAAATTAAATGAAATATTATACAAAATATATACAAATATTAACACTCAAACAATTGTTTGGCAAACAGAAATTGTAATCAATAAAATGTATAACATTTTTACATATAAAACTGTGTGACAACATGCCCCAACTTGATATCTTTCCTTTTAAAATCTGCCTTCCTTATATA
This sequence comes from Rutilus rutilus, assembly GCF_951802725.1. Taxonomy (NCBI): domain Eukaryota; kingdom Metazoa; phylum Chordata; class Actinopteri; order Cypriniformes; family Leuciscidae; genus Rutilus; species Rutilus rutilus. The sequence continues at coordinate 7,054,708 of NC_140217.1, read as the reverse complement.
GTTCATACTTGTCTTAATGCAGGCTGATGTGGTTCTATTACACTACAAACCACAATTCCAATTATTACTTATTTTTTATTGAGTTTACTTTTTACTTGAGTTTACTTTTTTACTTGAGTCTTATTCTATAGGTATTTACTACAGATAATTTGCTTCATCTACATAAAAATGTATGGAACTAACCTGCAACTCTGTTGTTCATCTCCTGTGCAGGGCCGATTAATGGACGGGAAAGTGATTGACACCTCTCTGTCTCGTGAACCTCTGGTCGTAGAGTTGGGCAAGAGGTCTGTCATCACAGGTAAAAGGCTCCGTCATCGCAATGCAACCCGAAGTTACAGCATGTTCATAACAACAGAAATAAAACAGAGCACAGATTTTAGAACCTATCATATTTAGGTTAAATATACTCTTGTAGGCTATAGTTTAATTCCAACTGGACCGCGACACAAAATGACAACTGTGACACCACTTTACCGTTTCTGCAGTTTAAAGTGAGCAGCGTGTCAAAACAACAGAGCTGTTCACAGCACAAGCGTTCAGGGCCAGGAGTATATATAAACCAAGTTTATATGAAAGCTTGTTTCCGCAACGGAATAAAACAATTTTAAAAGGTAATTGCAACTCTTTTTTTTTCTCACAATTGCGAGTTTATAGGCTATCTCGCAATTCTGACTTTATAACACCCAATTCTGACTTTATAACACACAATTCTGACTTTATAACACACAATTCTGACTTTATAACTCACAATTCTGACTTTATAACTCCCAATTCTGACTTTATAACACCCAATTCTGACCCAATTCTGACTTTATAACTCCCAATTCTGACTTTATAACTCCCAATTCTGACTTTATAACACCCAATTCTGACTTTATAACACCCAATTCTGACTTTATAACTCCAAATTCTGACTTTATAACACCCAATTCTGACTTTATAACTCACAATTCTGACTTTATAACACACAATTCTGACTTTATAACACACAATTCTGACTTTATAACACACAATTCTGACTTTATAACACAATTCTGACTTTATAACACAATTCTGACTTTATAACACAATTCTGACTTTATAACTCACAATTCTGACTTTATAACACACAATTCTGACTTTATAACACCCAATTCTGACTTTATAACTCCCAATTCTGACTTTATAACACCCATATCTGACTTTATAACACCCAATTCTGACTTTATAACACACAATTCTGACTTTATAACACCCAATTCTGACTTTATAACACCCAATTCTGACTTTATAACACCCAATTCTGACTTTATAACTCCCAATTCTGACTTTATAACACCCAATTCTGACTTTATAACTCACAATTCTGACTTTATAACACCCAATTCTGACTTTATAACACCCAATTCTGACATTATAACACACAATTCTGACTTTATAACACACAATTCTGACTTTATAACACCCAATTCTGACTTTACAACTCCCAATTCTGACTTTATAACACACAATTCTGACTTTATAACACACAATTCTGACTTTATAACACACAATTCTGACTTTATAACTCACAATTGTGAGATTATATCACGCAATTGCGAGAAAAAAGTCAGAATTGTGAGATAAAAAGTCACAATTACCTTTGTTATTTTTTATGTGGCGGAAACAAGCTTAGGTTTGTGACAAGACGTTTTTCCTTTTATCTACATTTAAGGCTAGCAATAGGCCTATTAATCAGCATGTTAAGTGCATTTCATAATGTTAGAATTGGGGAAATTATTTGTAGAGGGCAAGGAAAGACAATTAAAACTTTGAAGTTAATTAACTTTGTGTTCTGTTCATAATGAGAGGATTTTGATGATTATGTACGTTGTTTTTTTTGTGTAGATACTAGTTCTGTCAAATAGACCAATCCCATCTAAAATTAAAGTTTGTGCTAATATATGTGTGTATATATATACATGTCTGAGTGTGCACACTCATCTATATATTAAATCTACATGTATATACATATAATATTATATATATAATTTATATAAACAAAATCGCGATGAATCGATTTGACAGCATTAGTAGATATTTATTTTAAGCAAAATATACAAATGGGGACTCTTGGGACCCAATATCCTCATCTTTGAGGACTGTTTTAACTGTTTAGGATTTGGTTAGGGTAACTATAATTTCAAGATGGCTATGATTACTAAGGACAGCTTTTTGGGCTGAGTTTTCTTATGTAAAATCATATAATAATCAGAAATGAGGCGGTGTTTCCACAATTGCACATATATTTACAAAATTTTTTTGGTTTGGCAGGTCTAGAGCAAGCCCTGGTCGGAGTGTGTGAAGGGTAAGTCTACGTTAACGCCTGGATTTCTCTTTGGAATGTACAATTGCACCAATGCATGTAGGAAGAGATGGTGAAAGTACAGCTATTGAACAGTATGTTCAAGACCACTTAAAGAAAAGGTCTTTTAGGGTGAAGTTTGAATCACCCACTTGAAAGTCTTTTTTCAGTCTTTTCTATCTATGTTTTTGCACAGGCAAAAAATCAAGGCCACGATTCCAGCTCATCTAGCATATGGAAAGAGAGGATACCTTCCAACCATTCCAGGTACCATGGCAACACACTTAAAGGACCAATTATGCCATTTTTCAAAGTCTTGATTTTGTTCTACTTGAACAGTTTTTCATGCTTAAATGTTCAAAAAACAGATTTTTCACATATTTTACAGTGTTGCAGCACCTCTTTTCCCAGTCTGTCAGTAACGCTCTGGGATGCGTTTCTCTGAGCCAACTACGGTTGTAAGTTCTGTCGTACCAACACAGTTCAATGGAACTTGTGACCATAGTTGGCTAACGATGCTTTTGGGAAACGCACCTGTTTAGTTCCTCTCCAGGGTCGTCCAGTCCTCAGAAGTGTTGTGAAATTATCGCCTAATATTAACTCTACTTTGGTGCTGCAAGGATATTGCAGAGCGCCACGATTACTGACCTTTTCATCTGATCTGCCTAACACCGCTTGTCAATGTCAACATTTTTGAGATGACCCATCAAAACAAAGTAGGCAGGCTTGAAGTTCACAGAGGCCAGCACAACACTTCAGTTAACCGTCATAAAGTGCGAGATAACATGAGAATGAACCTCATTAGTTCTTGCGGAAGCTCAAACGTGCTGCGTAACACAAGAATGAACCTCATTGGTTCTTGCGGAAGCTCAAACGTGCTGCAGTGTGTTGTGATTGGTCGATCAATGGTGATCTTTTGGACATTGCACAACACATAAGTACCACAACTCAACCAGGCCTCACCCTCTTTATTTTGCGTATGCATTGGCCAGGAATTATTTATATGAGGAATACTGTGACGTAACTGTTCCCGGAAGAAAACTCAAGACTACAATGGAGGTTTTTCAGGGAGTTCAGAGACAGTTAAAACACTCTGCAAATAGTTCAGTGTCACACAACAGCTTATTTACATGTGTGAAAAATATTTAAAGTCCATAAACTAATCCACCATCATCAGAAGTAGTAAAATTGTCAATATTTTATAGTCGAGTAAAGCTGTAGAGCGATGGTTAAATCACAGTGGATGTGATAATCTTACATCTGTGTTTTCCTCACAGGGGACAGCACACTTGAGTTCGATGTGGAGGTGATCTCTCTGTCCCAGCAAACGCCCTGGCAGAAGCTTGTTAACGACGTCTTGCCCCTTTTGTGTTTGGCGCTGGTTCCCACTTTACTGGGTTTAGTGGGTCTCTACCTCTACAACAAAGCACACGCGCAACCTCATGGCAAGAAGAAGAGCAAAGACAAGAAAAGCAAGAAGAAGTGAGATCAAAGCCAAAAAGAATAAACTATTTAAATAAAGAAAAATGCTTTGTTTGGTGCCTTTTTTTTGTGACTTGTTTGAGTCATTAAAACATAACTCTCTTACATTTATGTTTAAGATATTGAACAGATACTTTTATCTAGAGCCACTTACAAAAGGTGTTTCAGGATGTAAAGTGGGCCCAAAAATATTTACACTTGAAGTATTTCTTAGGAGTTTTTAAAAGTATTTTTGAGTAATTCAAAAAAAGGGAGAGATCAGGGATCATTTGGGTTTTTTTTGTAATTTATTCAGACAATGTTTAGCCTAAACTGTAGACATTCACCTCAAACACCTCACATATTAATGTCACATATTGAAATATTACAGTTTAATTCAAATATATTAAAAAAATTACAATTTTGTTAACATTAATAACACCCGTGTTGTATAATTGTCATGGTGACCACAAAAAAACCCAAATGATCCCTGATCTCTCCCTTTTTTTGAATTACTCAAAAATACTTTTAAAAACTCCTAAGAAATACTTCAAGTGTAAATATTTTTGGGCCCACTGTACATCCTGAAACACCTTTTGTAAGTGGCTCTAGATAAAAGTATCTGTTCAATGATAAATAAACAGTAAATGCTTTATAATATGATTAATTATATTTAATGTGTACATATACTGATGTTAGTTTATACACAGCACATCTTCAAACACTACACTTATATTAGAATACAAAGAATGTGAAGGATGGGCATTAATAATGACACCGTATGGCAAGCCGTTTTAGGTTAAATTGTACCCAGCGTTACTCGTCGTAATTGCATTTTTACTAGTAACAATTCAATTGTAGAGCTCTGTAATTAAAAATGAATGGAAGTCAATGGAGACATATATGGCAAGCCGCCATAGACATATGACTAGTAATAATTCATTTGTAGAGCTCTCTAATTGGAATTGTTACTAGTAAGAATGGAATTAGAGAGCTCTGGTAAGTGTAATTCTTACTAGTAATAACTGAATTAGAGAGCTCTCTAATTGTATTTTTAACTAGTAATAATTGGATTAGAGAGCTCTCTAATTGTAATTATTACTAGTAAGAATTGAATTGTAGAGCTCTCTAATTGAATTCTTACTAGTAAAAATGCAATTACGACGAGTAACGCTGGGTACAATTTAAGCTAAAACGGCTTGCCATACTACAATTGAATTGTTACTAGTAAGAATTACAATTAGAGAGCTCTACAATTGAATTGTTACTAGTAAGAATGCAATTACAGAGCTCTCTAATTGAATTTTTACTAGTAAAAATATGAATTAAAGATATGTATAATTGCAGAGCTCTGTAATTGAATTAAAGAGCTCTGCAATTACATTCTTACTAGTAACAACTGAATTAGAGAGCTCTCTAATTGGAATTGTTACTAGTAATAATTGGATTAGAGAGCTCTCTATTTAAATTGTTACTAGTAAGAATTGAATTAAAGAGCTCTGCAATTGCATTCTTACTAGTAACAACTGAATTAGAGAGCTCTCTAATTGGAATTGTTACTAGTAATAATTGGATTAGAGAGCTCTCTATTTAAATTGTTACTAGTAAGAATTGAATTAAAGAGCTCTGCAATTGCATTCTTACTAGTAACAATTCAATTGTAGATCTCTCTAATTGTAATTCTTACTAGTTACAATTCAATTGTACAGCTCTGTAATTAAAAATGAATGGAAGTCAATGGAGACATATGACTTGTAAAAATTCATTTGTAGAGCTCTCTAATTGGAATTGTTACTAGTAAGAACTGAATTAGACAGCTCTGTAATTGTAATTCTTACTAGTAATAATTGAATTAGAGAGCTCTCTAATTGTAATTCTTACTAGTAGTAATTGAATTAGAGAGCTCTCTAATTGTAATTGCTACTAGTAAGAATTGAATTGTAGAGCTCGCTAATTGAATTCTTACTAGTAAAAATGCAATTACGACGAGTAACGCTGGGTACAATTTAAGCTAAAACGGCTTGCCATAACACCGGACTGTATGTAATCAAGTTGATACAGAAATACAAAGAGGCATTTGTGACTAGTTGGTTTAGGTTGTGTGATGTGGTTGCATTTGTTTAAACTCAAAACATTACAAGCTTCGCAATATTCAGAGTTAAAAAGCTGTTAACGTCAGTCTACATATTTAGGAGTGAATATCCCAATCAGTGAGTCTTGTCTTTCTTTGTTGATTAAAAATGATTTACTGTTGCTTTCATTGTGTAATTGCTTTAGTATAAGTGTGATGCAAATAACAAACACCAGCTGCCCTTATGACCCAGCTAACTTGGCTAACGTTCTGGCAAGGTTCTCTCAAAGACAGTTATGAACAAACGTTCTTTCAGTTACGTAAATAGAACGTTCGTTCGGAGTTATGTGGGCTTTAATAACGTTCTCAATGTTCGCACAAAAAAGTTATACCAGTAATTGATCATGGAAGTTTTTTTTTTCTGAAACATTTAGACTAGTTAGTTAGATTTGTCTAGCGTTTTTTTTTATGTTAATATTGTTTCAGAATGTTCCCTTAACGTTATTATAACCAAGGTGAAAAAAAAGAAAAAAAAATCAGAAATAACGTTTTCATAACTTAATAGGAATGTTAGCAAAACATTCATATTTTTGTTAGCTGGGTACATTAGTGTGTGTCTCAGAAGTGAACCGTATGCATCATTCTCAGAGCGAATGCATGGACTGATAAAAATGTTTACCTTGAATCCAATTCTAGTCGCTTTTGATAAACAGTTTTAAAATGGTCGAGATAACCATCAGTGATACTACATGTCTTGCAGGTGAAAGGTCTTTCTGCTGGCCAAAATTCAATCGAGAAACTAAGTACATACTGCCTCTCAAAACGTAAATCTGACTTTCTCTGCTCTCGAAAGAGTTCTCCTCCAGGTGACCAGTCCAGCATTATCAGCAAGCAGTGGAGAGGAAGGGTTAAAGGTCAAATAGCTTTAAAAGGTTAGGAGATTTTCAAGAGTCAGCAGATCTTGAAGCATTGTCTTCAACCGTTTGGAAAGGATAGACTGTGCAAAGCATTGTACACTCACCTAAAGGATTATTAGGAACACCATATTAATACTGTGTTTGACCACCTTTCGCCTTCAGAACTGCCTTAATTCTACGTGGCATTGATTCAACAAGGTGCTGAAAGCATTCTTTAGAAATGTTGGCCCATATTGATAGGATAGCATCTTGCAGTTGATGGAGATTTGTGGGATGCACATCTAGGGCACGAAGCTCCCGTTCCACCACATCCCAAAGATGCTCTATTGGGTTGAGATCTGGTGACTGTGGGGGCCATTTTAGTACAGTGAACTCATTGTCATGTTCAAGAAACCAATTTGAAATGATTCGAGCTTTGTGACATGGTGCATTATCCTGCTGGAAGTAGCCATCAGAGGATGGGTACATGGTGGTCATAAAGGGATGGACATGGTCAGAAACAATGCTCAGGTAGGCCGTGGCATTTAAACGATGCCCAACTGGCACTAAGGGGCCTAAAGTGTGCCAAGAAAACATCCCCCACACCATTACCAGCCTGCACAGTGGTAACAAGGCATGATGGATCCATGTTCTCATTCTGTTTACGCCAAATTCTGACTCTACCATCTGAATGTCTCAACAGAAATCGAGACTCATCAGACCAGGCAACATTTTTCCAGTCTTCAACTGTCCAATTTTGGTGAGCTCGTGCAAATTGTAGCCTCTTTTTCCTATTTGTAGTGGAGATGAGTGGTACCCGGTGGGGTCTTCTGCTGTTGTAGCCCATCCGCCTCAAGGTTGTGCGTGTTGTGGCTTCACAAATGCTTTGCTGCATACCTCGGGTGTAACGAGTGGTTATTTCAGTCAAAGTTGCTCTTCTATCAGCTTGAATCAGTCGGCCCATTCTCCTCTGACCTCTAGCATCAACAAGGCATTTTCGCCCACAGGACTGCCGCATACTGGATGTTTTTCCCTTTTCACACCATTCTTTGTAAACCCTAGAAATGGTTGTGCGTGAAAATCCCAGTAACTGAGCAGATTGTGAAATACTCAGAACGGCCCGTTTGGCACCAACAACCATGCCACGCTCAAAATTGCTTAAATCACCTTTCTTTCCCATTCTGACATTCAGTTTGGAGTTCAGGAGATTGTCTTGACTGGTGCTGCGTTCCAGTCCACTTTTAGACACGCACTTGCGAACTTCCCTAAGCACTTCCCCTCGGGGGAATCCCTGCCGCCATTTTGAAGTGCGTTCCACTTCGTGAAGTGGACGAGGGAAATTTATATGGACAGACCCTCGTTCCCTCGATTTTGACCGAGGGAGCGAGTCTACTTCAAATGTACACTTCAGGTACCTATATGTCCCACAATGCAGTACGACTGTGACGTCACCACATATCTCGTCTAATCACCACCACAACAGACAACTCTATGATATATTAATTATATATATTTTTTTATTTAAAACAACCCAAACACACCTATATACATTTGGATGCTGCATTAAACAAATTCTTAAAGGAAAAAAAAATGTAAATAATAAATCAACTCCATAGCTGATTCCAAGTGATCAAGGGCTTAGGACGTTCCAGTTCAGCCCATTGCAGTTTCCCCCAGTAGTGGGCACTCATGCAACATAAGCAATGACGTACATCCGAGTGAACGAGACGGAGGGAAGTTAGCGAGTGAAGGGCAAGACAATTTTGGACTGGAACCTACGACTGGAACGCAGCACAGGATCACACCCCTAAATGCATTGAAGCAACTGCCATGTGATTGGTTAATTAGATAATTGCATTAATGAGAAATTGAACAGGTGTTCCTAATAATCCTTTAGGTGAGTGTATATATACACACCTCATAACATCAGTAACTCGACAGCCCTACCTAGAACGGTTTTCCTCAGCGTTCGTAATGTCTGCACAAAGGGCAGCTGTGCGAAGATTAGCCTTTGGCGAAAACTGTTGATTTTATACTTGAAAAATGTAAGTATCATTAATATTAAAAATTAATATTACCCCAGAATGAATTGCATTGCTATCCCACCCCAAAACATACAATAATAACAACGATAAATTCTGACCAATACTTAATTATATTACTTTTTACTGAAAATTATATAATTTAATAAAACAAACAAAATGTAATGTATGTCATATGAAATAGCTATGCATGAATACACTCTAGATGTGTATATAGTGAACATATCTACATTTTCATTCAAACAATAAATAAAGCATTAATTAAATTATTTTATTTTATTTACTGACAACAATGAGAAATATTAATAAATTAGTAGAAGAATGAATCAAAGTCACCATCACACAATAAACAAATGCATATACAAGTCAACACATGAAACAAAGCTTTATTCAAACTACAATCATGTATGTAGGCTAAGGCTACAGGCGCTGAACCCCACATCCTTCTGCCATCTCAACACAGCGGTTCCCATTCTGTGAATCTGTGGCTTTATTCTGATGAATCAGCTGACCGCCAGAGGTGAGCCGTTACGTCGTGCCAGAGGTTGTTGCATGATGTGTTGTGCTTCACAGTCTGAGGCAATAAGGGCAGGTGGAGTGATGGAGGGTCTCGTCCATGGCACCATCCCCAGGATTCAGCTCTGGGCTCCTCATCCTCAGTGCTCACACCAGTCTGCTGACATTTCAGATCCTACAAAAATGCACAAACAGCACTCAAAAATCTGGGCGAAAGCAGTAAGCCATCCGGGAACTTCTCGCCTACTCGTTTATGAATACTGATGTTTCGAACGTACTGTTTCCTTCACGTACTGTTTTCGCCTACCATATAACTTAGTAGGAAAGTAGGCATATTCGAACGCATCTCAGACGCATACTTAAAGCCATAGCTCCCTCTGCTGCTAACAACTGGTATCTCTCTCTCTCTCTCTCTCTCTCTCTCTCTCTCTCACACACACACACAAATAAATGCAATAATTATATTGTATTGTATTATATTATATTGTATTGTATTGTATTGTATTAGCCTAAGTACCATACAATTACCTCAAAATACTATTCAATAAAAACATTATTGAACACAATTACCTCAAAATAGTATTGAACAAAAATAGGCCTGCATGACATTTTTCGTTTCTACATTCTATTTATGTAATGTATTTGTGAGTGAGTGTAGCCTAAGAATTTAATATTTAAGAATAGAATATATCAATAGAGTTTGATATAGAATAGTAGATACAATTTTAGTATTAATGGAATACTATAATCATGGATAATAATAATAATAATAATAGATAATGGATTTGTTGTGTTGAATGCATGCTATGATACGTGTGTATTTTATTCATTTGTTCATTATTTAATTACATATAGAAAACTCAGACATCTTGTGAAGATGTCACAGAGCATGTTTAGGAAGAAGTAGCTGGACCTTCAGGGCTTCAGGTGAAGTTTTTATGAACTAAGTTACCGGTATGTATGAATTATTAAAGCGTGATTAAAGGAAATCATGCATGTTTACACAGTCTCAGGTTTTTATTTTTTGAGAGTGCATTTTTGAGATTATACAGTTATACTAGCTCTTTACATAAATGTACCTTTGAGGGACTAATATGTACTCTTTAGGTACAAAAGTGTACCTTTTGAAAAGGTACCGCCACAGAGACAGCTTTGGTACCTTTTTTTCTGAGAGTGTAGTGCCAACATTCTGAAATCGCCATTAAAGCACTGGTAAAAGAATTCCAGGCGGAGGGGGAGGGAGAGGGGGGATGTCCCCACCAAAGCTGAGTCCAAACCTACGCCCTTGATATATATATATATATATATATATATATATATATATATATATATATATATATATATATATATATATACATTTGGAATCCTTCGACTTATTATCTAGTGTCAGAAGTTGAACGATATCAACTGTTATTTCTGTGATGTGAAAGATACGCGCGCACTGCTGGAAATGTGGCAGTGGACAGTTTATTGGTGGTTGCTAGGAAACGGTCAAACGGTCAACAGAAAGTGTCAGAGGCGGACATCACACGGTAAGACGATGGGAAATAATGCTAGTAGCCATAAAATATAATTATTTTTACCAGCCACAATTGTAAATATTAAAAATGAACACGTTTTGTGTATCTTTTTCTATTTCTACTGCTTACTGCACGGAAAAAGTTTAACGAAGGTCTTCACTCTATCTATCTATCTATCTATCTATCTATCTATCTATCGTTATCTATGCTGTACATGCAGCAAAAGGCTCAAGCTGAGGAGGATATTGCCAAGAGAAAAGAGGACATGCTCACCCAATCCCTCAAGGTGTGACAATTGTGTTTGAGCAGCTGATATTTTATATATAACGTTATGAGCTGAAGTAAATATTTTAGATTTAGAAATCGTTGAGTCATGTCTTTTAGTTGTATAATGCTAGTGCTTTTTAACAACATCGTTTCAGGGCAGTTTATGTTTATGTGACATGGTCAATGTTTACATCGTCTCTTTTGTCTAGAATAGATGGTGATGAAACTGAAAGACTAACACTTGTGTAGGTGTTCAGCTACATCTAATTGTTCTGATAGTATTTCATTTTTTAGATTCTGAATATATTTCAATATGGCATTACTGTAGAAATAAAGCAAAATACTGTCTTATCCATTTTTGTATTATGTTTTGAACAGTTTTGAAAAGAGTATATAAACATGCAAATTAAAAGATGTAATCATCGAACGCATTTTGTGTCAAAGCAATGATAAATGATCCAAAGTTTGGCCCACATAGACTGCTGTTGTGCTCACTGCACACTGTGTGAAGAGTTTTGAAAAAGTGAGCTAAGTATTGAGAAATGGGTCCTGTCTATTGTAAAAATAAAACTCAGGCAATGGCGTTCTGCACCGGAAATGATTTGTTTTAGGATAAACTGCAGAAAGAGGAGAGGAACACCATTCTGAACCAACACAAGCTGCGGCAGCAGTGGCGTGCTGTTTTAACACAGACCAAGACAGCAGAGCTACGCAATGACATCTCAGTCCTCAGCCAGAGCTTTGAGAGAGTCCTCGACCACAAAGACAACATCATTAAGGTGACCATATAAAATATATAGACTTGCCTCTCAGTTTTAAATTCTATAGCTTTCATTACAGAGTCTGGGAGTAACAAACATGTGTGTGTGTGTGTGTGTGTGTGTGTTTTACAGAGTTTAGTGGCTGATCTGTCTGAGAGGGAGCAGCAGTCAGAGATGGCGCGCAGTTCTCATCTGCAGAACGTGGACTGTCTGTTAGAGCTTCATAGGAGTTGGCTGGCAGAACTTCAACACCAGACTCCAAGAAGTTCAAGTTCAACTTCAACACCAGACAAAAAGAGTTCAACTTCAACACCAGAGTTCAACTTCAACACCAGACTCCAAGAACTTAGCTCACAGTATAATACTGAGAGGTAAACACAAACAATCACACAAAAGTTAGTGTTTTGCTTTCAAGGGTGTGAATTTGGCCAGTTTGCCAGTTCTTGACTATTTAAATCGGGTCATTCCTTTTAGGATATACCTTTTAACTTTAGAAAATGACAATGCTTTGGTTGTATACCAGAATTTCAGAAATAAACTCAGGTCAAGCTCGGGCACTTCAACTTTTTAATTATATCTTTATTATTTATGCAATGACAAGAAGGTTAGGTAACACTTTATTTCGATAGTCCGCTTTAGACATTCTACTTACTATAAATGTAAGTATCTTTGCAACTACATGTCAACTAGCAGTCATTAAGAGTAGACTGTCCTTCACAGATATACATAAATGCCTCATTAGCAGGCATTTCAGTGGGCCACTATATGATGTTTTATTAACAAGGTTCGGGAGGATAATTAACCCAATTAGCACAAGTGGAGATCAATCAGTAATCAACTCAGGACAAGATAAATAACAACAGAACCCACCTCTGTTCCTTGACAGTTTATCAGCATCCCACCTCCACCCCATCTCCTCACTTCTAGTTCCATCTACTCTTACCAACGGGGGGAGTACTCTGGGTTTGGGCAGAAATTCCAAGCTCGGAGCCCTCCACTCGGACAGCACGCCAAATACGCATAACCTTTACCGTAATAATTATGTACATGTGAACTCGTGAAACGTAAGCCGTCCACCATATTGGAATCAAGGGCGTAGGTTTGGACTCAGCTTTGGTGGGGACATCCCCCCTCTCCCTCCCCCTCCGCCTGGAATTCTTTTACCAGTGCTTTAATGGCGATTTCAGAATGTTGGCAATACACTCTCAGAAAAAAAGGTACCAAAGCTGTCTCTGTGGCGGTACCTTTTCAAAAGGTACACTTTTGTACCTAAAGAGTACATATTAGTCCCTCAAAGGTACATTTATGTAAAGAGCTAGTATAACTGTATAATCTCAAAAATGCACTCTCAAAAAATAAAAACCTGAGACTGTGTAAACATGCATGATTTCCTTTAATCACGCTTTAATAATTCATACATACCGGTAGTTCATAAAAACTTCACCTGAAGCCCTGAAGGTCCAGCTACTTCTTCCTAAACATGCTCTGTGACATCTTCACAAGATGTCTGAGTTTTCTATATGTAATTAAATAATGAACAAATGAATAAAATACACACGTATCATAGCATGCATTCAACACAACAAATCCATTATTATGATCTATTATTATTATTATCCATGATTATAGTATTCCATTAATACTAAAATTGTATCTACTATTCTATATCAAACTCTATTGATATATTCTATTCTTAAATATTAAATTCTTAGGCTACACTCACTCACAAATACATTACATAAATAGAATGTAGAAACGAAAAATGTCTCAGATCCACTGTTTATGTTGACTGCAAGATTCTAAGTTAAGGTCAGCTAATTAACATTCAGTGACTTGCTAACGTAGCATTCTATCATGATAGCGCGACTTCTATGAGTCTATCAGTGCTGTGCTGCACAGCCTAATCAATACTCTTAACCTTAGTTGAAAGATTGCAGCTGCTAGGTTTAACCGTAACAACATCCTGGGTAACACATACTATCACCTATTTTTTAACAGTCTATGACTATCACCAATACTATTTTCCACAGTAGAATCTGCATTTGAAAGCCTGGTCAGTCACCACTACTGCTAGTTTATTTGTGTGGCTAGTTATTTTGCCTACTTACACTCTGCTTTATGAAAAAGCTTCGTATGTCCCCTTTCTTCTTCTTGGGTGGCATAGCTGATCTATCTACAAAGTACAAAAAGTGGCAAAAAACTGAATATTAAAATGTTTTACTCTGGCCTTTGTATGTGGCAGAGAGACAGCCCTGGTAACTTACCGTCGGCGTCGTCGACACACACACGCGCGCGCGCGCGCGCACACACACACACACACACACACACACACACACACACACACACACCACCCGCTCGCTGCGAGTGCAAGCACAAAAGTAGTCCCGGCCCGCGCGTGTAACCTGTCAGATACACCGCCGCCAATCAAATTACGGCGTTTCTTGTACTGTCGTTGTTTTGGCCGTTGGAATCGATCCAAATAGCAGCGCAAAGATCCAAATAGCAGTTCAAAGGAGCTTGCTAAATATTGGTGGGGACAAATTTGTCATCTCAAAATATTGATTGGGACTAGTACCTAGCGTCCCCCCCTAAACCTACGCCCATGATTGGAATGGTCAAAACCAGTCTGTCAATGTTCAACGTTCGAGAGCAAGTTGACTGTGCAACCATAGTTAGACGCAGTTAGAGTAACTTTGCAAGTACATGTTAACATATTGTACTAACCCTAGTACATGTTAACATATTGTACTAACCCTAATAGTCTACTTATACTCTAATAAGAGTTAGTTGACATGTAGTTGCAAATTAATTAGAGATAGTAGAACGTCTAAAGTGGACTATCGTAATAAACTTTAACCACAAGTTTAACAACAGGATTGAACCTAGCTCTAAAAAAGAAGTAATCTCGAGGGTGTCAGCTTGAAGTTCATTTCAGTTTTGTTGTTGAATTTGTATATTTTCTGATTATCTATTGAAATATTGATACTATCCTGAGGATTTATGTAATTTAATCCAAGAAACTCCAACTAATACCATAAAACAATGCTAAATTCACAAGAGCATTATTAACAATGATGTTTACACTGTTTTCCCACCAAAAGTGATGTCATGAACAGGATTTCACTCAAAAAATGGTATAATATTCTATACAAAAAGATCTATATGGGGACATGAAAATGCACTGCGAAGGATTGAGCCAATGTAGCATCATCTGTATGTTATTTCTTTTAAATTCCAGGGAGGAGATTCTTTCACAGCACCAGCAGGAGAGTGTGAATTTGGAGAATCTAATGTTATCCATGGAAAAGCAATTCGCTGATATTGACAGTGAGGCGAGGCGTGACTACGAGAGAAATTGCGATCAAATTAAAAAACAGGTACTGATTTTATTATGTTCATATTTATCCAAAATGACTTACAAATGAGGAACATCACCAGCAATTTGTCATAGTGCCATATTCATAGGTTTAGTAAAAACTAGATTAGTCAACAAGCTAGAGCAAAGGTAAAATTATTATTATTTTTATAAGAGTTAGAGTAAATGTCTTGGTCAAAATCATAATTATTGCATTAACCTAAAATATTCAGTGCAATTCAGATATAAATAGATGTGCTCATGGATTACAAATATACAGATTACACAAATATACAAATTTATGTAGGAGTTAATGATAGTTAAAGTCTTTAATGATCACCAATGGAGCAGAGGTAAGGGAGCACACTGACCAAGGCGGCCATACAGAGTTCAGAGTTTTGAAAATGTGACTACAGATTGGACAAAAGAATGTTAGCAGTTGGGAAAAAAAAACGTGATATAATAATATGTTGTTGGTTTTATTTCTGCAGAACAAAGAGGAAAATCAAACAGTGAAAGAACAGATGGAAGGGGTTATGGAAAAACTGTGGCGAGACATGAAGGAGGTTTCACACGAATTTAACGAGTCCACCAAAGACAAAATCATCGCATTCAACTCTCTGGAAGTCAAGGATAAACAGAGTGCTAAAGAGATCGACGCACATCAAAAGCACATTCAGAAGCTGCAGGTCAGACAAAAATCCAGTGTGGGATCTGTTTTTTCTGACTACTTTGGACAAGCAATTTTTCTTCCAATTGTGATATTTCATCATTTTGATGATTTTGTTGCAATTTAAACTATACAAAACTTTTGCAGGAGACCATCTCAGCTCTGCGCTGTCAGCTGAGCTCTAGTCAAAGTGAAGGAACAGTTTAGCAGCTTCGTTCAGACCGTGATGAGCTCGGCCTTGAAGTTCAACATCTCAGATTCCGGCTCGGTGCGGCCCAAACCATTCGGAGAAAGCAGCTCACTAAACTTACCGTTCAAAGCAACAATGCTGCTAAAAAACAACAGGAGACAGTAGCTTTGGTAAATTTATTACACCCACATTTAAACTATTTTTTTAAACATTTTCCAAACAACTGCTTTATTAAGTAATAGGAATGTTGTTGCAGGATTAACAAAATATGTCCTAAAAACTATTCGTACCTCTTAATCTAACCCTAACCCTAACCATAACTTCTCAAATCAGAGGGAAATGACAGCTGTATAAGAATGGTGTCCCAGACAGCAACATAGTGTCGGCCCAGATCCGGGCCACATCTGGTACATGTGGATTCAAATCGTACCAGGTTTGGGCCAGATGTTGCTGTCTGGGCTAGAAACCCCTAACCATTGTTATAAGCCTAAACTGAACAATAACTGTAAACCTAGCCCTTGAATCTGATTGGTTGATTGGAATGTTGTTCCAGGATCAACAAGGATGTTGGAACTTGGTGAGATGCAATTTTGGATTGCTTAATAGAGTATTTTCACCCTCGGGCCTATAACTTTAATGACCAACATTTAAAATCTATTATGTTTAATGTTTTACATGCTTAAAATGAGAATCGTGGACATACCAAAAACATCATCATTTCATACTACATGCTTAAAACCATATCAGAATGAATGAATGGTATTCCCTAGTGGTCACCGGAAGTGAACGCTGGCGCGACTCGCTGCCGCTGCTCTCTTGTTTATTTATTTATTTATTTATTTATTTATTTATTTATTTATTTATTTTCTTTAATTTTGGACTTTTAACTTCGGCTTTGATTGAACTTTTAACTGTTTATTGCCCTGCTGATATACTGTCACCGATTGCTGCGTTCATACCAGCTACATCTGGCTCTTTTGCTTCTCTACCTGACCTTGCTGTGTGAGCCAGAATGTGGATCAGCAAGTCGGCGATACTCATGTGGACTGAGGTGCTTCTTCTGACAAGTTTGGCTGCTGAGCTTCTCAAACTTTGCTTCAATCCGACTGTCTCAGCAGTTCTACAATCGACGCTCCCCTAATGTTATTCTCCTTGGTGATTTTAACATCTATATTCATAATGGCAATAACTACCTCACAAAAGACTTTATATCATGCCTTGATAGTTTTGATTTGCAGCAGTTTATTAATTTCCCCACCCATTCAAAAGGCCTTACCTTGGATCTACTTTGCTAGCCTGGTAATACCAAACTCTGCTACTTCGCTTTGCTTCGTAGACCGAGTCTGGCACGGCATAATTGAAAAGCGTTTTCTTTCTCGCGGGGAGGCGCTTGTCAGAGGTTTAAAATCATTGGTTACCCGTAAACCAATCACATAACGTTTGGTTATGGCGTGTGTTATGCGCATGCTCAGCCGCATCTAACTTCCACTGTAAACACATGTGTGATGCGAAAACAAAACCATCGAGCAAAATACCGGAGTGAACATGGCTGTGAACGACTTTTGCAGATGTGAAGTAAATCTACGCATCCACGGTACAGTCAGTGTCTACGTCACGGCTCTCAGCCCGCCCTCTGTTCGTTGATTGGCCGGCTGTTTTCAGGCCGGGGGAAAACGGAAAGCTATTACACTTTCTCAGACTGAATACAGAAGCGAAATGAAATTGAGCGGAAGTAGGAAGTCTGACGTAGTCAGGCTGCTACTTTGCTGCTCTGGTGTCACTCCTTTTAACTGTACTGCATTTGACCTTCCCATCTCTGACCATAAACTTATCTCATTTAATGCTAAGGCGACACTGCTCAAAGCGAAACTGTCACGTACAATCTCTTTTTGCAACATCAAGTCCATTGACCCAGCAGCTTTAGACTCTGGTATTGTCAATCTTCCCAATATCGACTTCACATCCACCCCTGATGAACTGCTCAGTCACTACGATTGTGGACTACACCATATTCTCGATACCCTGGCCCCATTAAAAACACGGACTGTTTTCTTTTCTCAATCTGCACCCTGGTTTACTTCTGAACATCGTCAACTGAAAGCCAGAGGTCGCCAACTGGAACGCCTCTATAGAAAAACTGGTTTGACCATCCACAAACAAATGTTTTATACCCATTTACTTTCCTATAAAGATTCTCTTTCTACTGCAAAGTCCAACTATTATACAGATTTAATCAGATCAGGCTCTGGTAACTCTCAAGCACTTTTTTCACTGGTGTATAAAACACTACGTCCACCTGATTCTCTCCCACTTCATTTTTACTCCACTGACTCCTGTAATTCTATTATGACATTTTTTTACTACTAAAATTGATCGTATACATCAACAGTTACTCCCTCAGATCTCACCCCTCAAATTATCCTCTGATTTTCAAATAACTTCTTGTCATCTTTTCTCTGACTTTACCCTCCCCTCTGCTGCTGAAATAACCAACCTTGTCCGAAAATCTAAACCATCAACCTGCCTGCTTGATCCTCTCCCGACTACATTGGTTAAAGCTTGCATTCACTATCTGACCCCTCTTATAACTGCCATTATCCATTCCTCTCTTATCACTGGTATTGTTCCGTCACCCCTCAAATCAGCTGCAATAACCCCCATTCTCAAGAAACCTGGAGCTGACCCCAGCAACTTCAACAATTTCCGCCCAATTTCCAACCTCCTCTTCCTTTCAAAAATCCTGGAAAAAACAGTTGCCTCTCAGATTCATGACCACCTCACCCAAAATAGTCTCTATGAACAGTTCCAATCAGGTTTCCGTCCCCTTCTTTAGCACCGAAACAGCTCTTGTTAAAATAACCAATGACCTTCTCATGGCTTCTTATAACGCAAACACCCTAAGCATTTAAATAGGTATTTGTTTAAAGTCGGGAATTTTTCCTGCTTATTAAAAATTGCTTTGAGACTGGGGAGAGGAGCTTGGAGATTGTCTGTGTAGGCCAGGGGTTCTCAAAGTCTACATTCAAGGGTCCAAATCTGAATTTTCATCAATGTCAAAGGTCCGCAACTATTGGTTATTACAAAACATGCATAACAAATCCAACACTCATTTTATGAAAAAAATAAGGTGCCTTTTGCATTCAAAATACATTAATAACAAGTGCAAAAGTGGCAGAACAATTCATTTAAGTGTCAGCATTTTTCTTAACGAAACACAACAAGAGGTAGGCCAAACTCCTGTCTCCTGTCTCTCCTTTCCCTCAAACAAAGCATCTACTATTTCCACTAAACACTCCTTAACCATCTCTGCATCAGAGAATGGCTTCTTGTTTTTTGCCTAGTACCCAGGCCACTCGGAAAGATGCTTCTGTAGCTCTCTCTCGCTGTGTCACAGCTTTCACAAGCAATTTATTAGTTGATTCATACGAAGACATTAGCTGTGGTAGTTTTGCTGTCCGAACCTCAGACATTTTGAACGGCAATAGCAACAAAATACAGTGTTTTGTTTCATAATGTCGTTTGACATTTCCACTCTTCACAACTCCAACTGTCTCGTTACAAATCAAACAGAATGGCTTCGTGCTGGATTGGGGCAAAATTAACGCTCTGTCCAATCATCTTTGAAAACTCGATTTTCTTCGTCAACTTTTCTTTTCCTGGACAGTGACATCCTCCACACCCATTCAAACGCTCACTGCGTACCAGTATCTATTTAATAGGTACTACTAGTGTCTAAAAAAATAAGTACTAGTAGCATGAAAATAAGACTAGTAGGTTTTAAGGTTTAAATGTTAAAACGGCTTGCCATAGTATGAGAACACTAGTCGGCCTTCACCGAAGAGCTATCTTCACACTTTCACAGGTAAGAAAAACAGTTGATAACAGTTAATAAATTAAATAGTGAATGCTAAAGACCTATATTTTTGTGAATTGGTGAATATTGTTTCGTGGCCACGAATTAATAATACCTCAGCACGTTTTACTAATTTGTTCCCTCGTTTTACTATTGTGGCCACATTGTAATTCATTAAATCAAAATGAGGGAGGCAATTAGTTCAACGATTTATTAAAACGAGGGAACAAATAAGTCGTCGTAACAACTAATTATTATATCGTAATAAAAAAAAATGTGATCATTAGAATACCTAAATTACTTTGCTTGTAAAAAAGTTTTTGCCTCAGTCGGTTGAAGGGATGGTACAATGTGTGCACATGATCAGGATGGCATGGCACCAGCTCTGTCAGGAAAAACAATGGCAATGCAGATACTTTTCCTAACATTACAGTAGACTGGTTGTAAAACTGCAGTGCTTTATATAGTGGTGACATTTGATGCAAAAGAATTACTTAGACTCGTTTGTTTTTAACCTTTGAAAAATAGATTATTTTTAAATGGATATAACTACATTTAAGAGAGACAGACAGAGAGAGAGAGACATGGTCAAGGTTTAAAATTAGAGGTTTAATTGTTTTTAATCTTCAGTGAATTCATGCCGGCAAGGATTGCTGGAAATTGAAACTGTTTTTTATCTTATTGATTTTTGTGCAGAACAAGCTTGCCCAGAGTTTTGTGCAGCCGTTTGCAGTGTTACGCAGCAGAGGTTTGGACAGAGACGATGGACAGAGACGACGGTAAACAACTGGACTTCGGGTAAGTAGATCCACAGGTAGGCATCTCAGATTAGTCTGAATCATGTAGAGACGAGACCAGACACTGAGGTGAAGGAAACAGTTGCCGCGTTTCCATTACCCTTCAAATTGCACAAATTGAAATTGCGAATTGAAAATATGCCCAATGGAAACACGTCAATTTCGCAAAAACTCCCATTTATCGGAAAAAAGTTTTTACGCTTGCATTAGGTGGTTTTTCAGGCAATTCGAAAAAGTAATATTTCGCAAACCTGCAATAGAAAATGTTTTTGCGCATTTACAGTCACCTGACTTGGAAGGCGCGGTGTGTTTGGACAGAATACGAGACAGAGTTCTTTATTAAATTCATAAAAGACAAAAGAATGACACAAATACTGGATTCTAAACCTCAAAGAAATGCCACAATCAAGACCTCGGTGCAGAAATGAGTGAGAAACCCAGAAACACCTCATATGTACCACTCACAGTATAAGGGTCTTTCCTTGCCATTAATGCTTGGATAACACGCCTACGTTTCCTTCACCTCAGTGTCCGACCACAGCCTCTTTAAACTTGGACAGACTGGGAAGGCTTGCGGTGATATTTGTTTCCGTGTTCTCTTCTGTTTCAGGTTGCATGTCACTTTGCTGAAATGAAAACATATCAGGCATGGAGGTAAAGGGATCCTCCATAAGGAGAAACTAGTTGGCACTTTAGCACCCCGCTATGACATCGGGTCCAGGCGCAGGTCCTTCATCAGATCTGGATACAGCCTGGATCCGGCAGGCTACGGGAAAACCTCGGGAAAAACTTTCCTCACAGCGAGCGACTCACTTTCCTCAGCTGGCGACTCACTCTCCTCACACGGCGAGCGACTCACTCTGTCTCCTCACACAGCGAGCGACTCACTCTCCTCACACAGCGAGCGACTCACTTTCCTCAGCTGGCGACTCACTCTCCTCACACAGCGAGCGACTCACTCTCAATCTCCTCACACAGCAAGCGACTCACTTTCCTCAGCTGGCGACTCACTCTCCTCACACAGCGAGCGACTCATTTTCCTCAGCGAGTGACTCATTCTTCTCACACAGCGAGCGACTCACTTTCCTCAGCTGGCGACTCACTCTGCTCACACAGCGAGCGACTCACTCTCAGTCTCCTCACACAGCGAGCGACTCACTTTCCTCAGCTGGCGACTCACTCTCCTCACACAGCGAGCGACTCACTTTCCTCAGCTGGCGACTCACTCTCCTCACACAGCGAGCGACTCACTCTCAGTCTCCTCACACAGCAAGCGACTCACTTTCCTCAGCTGGCGACTCACTCTCCTCACACAGTGAGCGACTCACTCTGTCTCCTCACACAGCGAGCGACTCACTCTGTCTCCTCACACAGCGAGCGACTCACTTTCCTCAGCTGGCGACTCACTCTCCTCACACAGCGAGCGACTCACTCTCAGTCTCCTCACACAGCAAGCGACTCACTTTCCTCAGCTGGCGACTCACTCTCCTCACACAGCGAGCGACTAACTCTCAGTCTCCTCACACAGCAAGCGACTCACTTTCCTCAGCTGGCGACTCACTCTCCTCACACAGCGAGCGACTCACTCTGTCTCCTCACACAGCGAGCGACTCACTTTCCTCAGCTGGCGACTCACTCTCCTCACACAGCGAGCGACTCACTCTACTCACACAGCGAGCGACTCACTTTCCTCACAGCGAGCGACTCACTTTCCTCACACAGCGAGCGACTCACTCTCAGTCTCCTCACACAGCAAGCGACTCACTTTCCTCAGCTGGCGACTCACTCTCCTCACACAGCGAGTGACTCACTCTCAGTCTCCTCACACAGCAAGCGACTCACTTTCCTCAGCTGGCGACTCACTCTCCTCACACAGTGAGCGACTCACTCTGTCTCCTCACACAGCGAGCGACTCACTTTCCTCAGCTGGCGACTCACTCTCCTCACACAGCGAGCGACTCACTCTCAGTCTCCTCACACAGCAAGCGACTCACTTTCCTCAGATGGCGACTCAATCTCCTCACACAGGGAGCGACTCACTCTCAGTCTCCTCACACAGCAAGCGACTCACTTTCCTCAGCTTGCGACTCACTCTCCTCACACAGTGAGCGACTCACTCTGTCTCCTCACACAGCGAGCGACTCACTCTCAGTCTCCTCACACAGCAAGCGACTCACTTTCCTCAGCTGGCGACTCACTCTCCTCACACAGCGAGCGACTCACTTTCCTCAGCTGGCGACTCACTCTCCTCACACAGCAAGCGACTCACTCTCAATCTCCTCACACAGCGAGCGACTCACTCTACTCACACAGCGAGCGACTCACTTTCCTCACAGCGAGCGACTCACTTTCCTCACACAGCGAGCGACTCACTCTCAGTCTCCTCACACAGCAAGCGACTCACTTTCCTCAGCTGGCGACTCACTCTCCTCACACAGCGAGTGACTCACTCTCAGTCTCCTCACACAGCAAGCGACTCACTTTCCTCAGCTGGCGACTCACTCTCCTCACACAGTGAGCGACTCACTCTGTCTCCTCACACAGCGAGCGACTCACTTTCCTCAGCTGGCGACTCACTCTCCTCACACAGCGAGCGACTCACTCTCAGTCTCCTCACACAGCAAGCGACTCACTTTCCTCAGATGGCGACTCAATCTCCTCACACAGGGAGCGACTCACTCTCAGTCTCCTCACACAGCAAGCGACTCACTTTCCTCAGCTTGCGACTCACTCTCCTCACACAGTGAGCGACTCACTCTGTCTCCTCACACAGCGAGCGACTCACTCTCAGTCTCCTCACACAGCAAGCGACTCACTTTCCTCAGCTGGCGACTCACTCTCCTCACACAGCGAGCGACTCACTTTCCTCAGCTGGCGACTCACTCTCCTCACACAGCAAGCGACTCACTCTCAATCTCCTCACACAGCGAGCGACTCACTTTCCTCAGCTGGCGACTCACTCTCCTCACACAGCGAGCGACTCACTCTCAGTCTCCTCACACAGCGAGCGACTCACTTTCCTCAGCTGGCGACTCACTCTCCTCACACAGCGAGCGACTCACTCTCAGTCTCCTCACACAGCGAGCGACTCACTTTCCTCAGCTGGCGACTCACTCTCCTCACACAGCGAGCGACTCACTCTGTCTCCTCACACAGCGAGCGACTCACTCTCCTCACACAGCGAGCGACTCACTCTGTCTCCTCACTCAGCGAGCGACTCACTTTCCTCAGCTGGCGACTCACTCTCCTCACACAGCAAGCGACTCACTTTCCTCAGCTGGCGACTCACTCTCCTCACACAGCAAGCGACTCACTCTCCTCACACAGCGAGAAACTCACTCTCAGTCTCCTCACACAGCGAGCGACTCACTTTCCTCAGCTGGCGACTCACTCTCCTCACACAGCGAGCGACTCACTCTCCTCACACAGCGAGAAACTCACTCTCAGTCTCCTCACACTGCGAGCGACTCACTTTCCTCAGCTGGCGACTCACTCTCGTCACACGGCGAGCAACTCACTCTCTGTCTCCTCACACAGCAAGCGACTCACTCTCAGTCTCCTCACACAGCAAGCGACTCACTTTCCTCAGCTGGCGACTCACTCTCCTCACACAGCGAGCGACTCACTCTCAATCTCCTCACACAGCAAGCGACTCACTTTCCTCAGCTGGCGACTCACTCTCCTCACACAGCGAGCGACTCACTTTGTCTCCTCACACAGCGAGCGACTCACTCTCAGTCTCCTCACACAGCAAGCGACTCACTTTCCTCAGCTGGCGACTCACTCTCTTCACACAGTGAGCGACTCACTCTGTCTCCTCACACAGCGAGCGACTCACTCTCAGTCTCCTCACACAGCAAGCGACTCACTTTCCTCAGCTGGCGACTCACTCTCCTCACACAGCGAGCGACTCACTCTCAATCTCCTCACACAGCAAGCGACTCACTTTCCTCAGCTGGCGACTCACTCTCCTCACACAGCGAGCGACTCATTTTCCTCAGCGAGCGACTCATTCTTCTCACACAGCGAGCGACTCACTTTCCTCAGCTGGCGACTCACTCTCGTCACACGTCGAGCAACTCACTCTGTCTCCTCACACAGCGAGCGACTCACTTTCCTCAGCTGGCGACTCACTCTCCTCACACAGCGAGCGACTCACTCTCAATCTCCTCACACAGCAAGCGACTCACTTTCCTCAGCTGGCGACTCACTCTCCTCACACAGCGAGCGACTCACTTTCCTCAGCTGGCGACTCACTCTCCTCACACAGCGAGCGACTCACTTTCCTCAGCTGGCGACTCACTCTCCTCACACAGCGAGCGACTCACTTTCCTCACAGCGAGCGACTCACTTTCCTCAGCTGGGGACTCACTCTCCTCACACAGCGAGCGACTCACTTTCCTCAGCTGGCGACTCACTCTCCTCACACAGCGTGCGACTCACTCTGTCTCTTCACACAGCGAGCGACTCACTCTGTCTCCTCACACAGCGAGCGACTCACTCTGTCTCCTCACACAGCGAGCGACTCACTCTGTCTCCTCACACAGCGAGCGACTCACTCTGTCTCCTCACTCAGCGAGCGACTCTGTCTCCTCACACAGCGAGCGACTCACTCTGTCTCCTCACACAGCGAGCGACTCACTCTGTCTCCTCACTCAGCGAGCGACTCACTTTCCTCAGCTGGCGACTCACTCTCCTCACACAGCGAGCGACTCACTTTCCTCAGCTGGCGACTCACTCTCCTCACACAGCGAGCGACTCACTTTCCTCACAGCGAGCGACTCACTTTCCTCAGCTGGGGACTCACTCTCCTCACACAGCGAGCGACTCACTTTCCTCAGCTGGCGACTCACTCTCCTCACACAGCGTGCGACTCACTCTGTCTCCTCACACAGCGAGCGACTCACTCTCCTCACACAGCGAGCGACTCACTCTGTCTCCTCACACAGCGAGCGACTCACTCTGTCTCCTCACTCAGCGAGCGACTCACTTTCCTCAGCTGGCGACTCACTCTCCTCACACAGCGAGCGACTCACTCTCCTCACACAGCGAGCAACTCACTCTCAGTCTCCTCACACAGCGAGCGACTCACTTTCCTCAGCTGGCGACTCACTCTCCTCACACAGCGAGCGACTCACTCTCAATCTCCTCACACAGCAAGCGACTCACTTTCCTCAGCTGGCGACTCACTCTCCTCACACAGCGAGCGACTCATTTTCCTCAGCGAGCGACTCATTCTTCTCACACAGCGAGCGACTCACTTTCCTCAGCTGGCGACTCACTCTCTTCACACAGCGAGCGACTCACTCTCAGTCTCCTCACACAGCAAGCGACTCACTTTCCTCAGCTGGCGACTCACTCTCAGTCTCCTCACACAGCGAGCGACTCACTCTGTCTCCTCACACAGCGAGCGACTCACTCTCCTCACACAGCGAGCAACTCACTCTCAGTCTCCTCACACAGCGAGCGACTCACTCTCAGTCTCCTCACACAGCGAGCGACTCACTCTCAGTCTCCTCACACAGCGAGCAACTCACTCTCAGTCTCCTCACAAAGCGAGCAACTCACTCTCAGTCTCCTCACACAGCGAGCGACTCACTCTCCTCACACAGCGAGCAACTCACTCTCAGTCTCCTCACACAGCGAGCGACTCACTTTCCTCAGCTGGCGACTCACTCTCCTCACACAGCGAGCGACTCACTCTCAATCTCCTCACACAGCAAACGACTCACTTTCCTCAGCTGGCGACTCACTCCCCTCACACAGCGAGCGTCTCACTCTCAGTCTCCTCACACAGCGAGAGACTCACTCTGTCTCGTCACACAGCGAGCGGCTCACTTTTCCTCAGCTGGCGACTCACTCTCCTCACACAGCGAGCAACTCACTTTCCTCAGCTGGCGACTCACTCTCCTCACACAGCGAGCGACTCACTTTCCTCAGCTGGCGACTCACTCTCCTCACACAGTGATCGACTCACTTTCCTCAGCTGGCGACTCACTTTCCTCAGCTGGCGACTCACTCTCCTCACACAGCGAGCGACTCACTCTGTCTCCTCACACAGCGAGCGACTCACTCTGTCTCCTCACTCAGCGAGCGACTCACTCTGTCTCCTCACTCAGCGAGCGACTCACTTTCCTCAGCTGGCGACTCACTCTCCTCACACAGCGAGCGACTCACTCTCCTCACACAGCGAGCAGCTCACTCTCAGTCTCCTCACACAGCGAGCGACTCACTCTGTCTCCTCACTCAGCGAGCGACTCACTTTCCTCAGCTGGCGACTCACTCTCCTCACACAGCGAGCGACTCACTCTCAATCTCCTCACACAGCGAGCGACTCATTTTCCTCAGCGAGCGACTCATTCTTCTCACACAGCGAGCGACTCACTCTCACTCTCCTCACACAGCGAGCGACTCATTTTCCTCAGCGAGCGACTCATTCTTCTCACACAGCGAGCGACTCACTTTCCTCAGCTGGCGACTCACTCTCCTCACACAGCGAACGACTCACTCTCAGTCTCTTCACACAGCAAGCGACTCACTTTCCTCAGCTGGCGACTCACTCTCAGTCTCCTCACACAGCGAGAGACTCACTCTCAGTCTCCTTACACAGCGAGCGACTCACTCTGTCTCCTCACACAGCGAGCGACTCACTTTCCTCAGCTGGCGACTCACTCTCCTCACACAGCGAGCGACTCATTCTCCTCACGCAGCGAGCTACTCAGTCATGTAGCCTACATTGGCCTAATATTATAATAAAATCTCTACCCTTTTCAAGGACTGTATTGGTGCAATAACTAACTACTTCAGTAAAGTGTTCAATTTTTGTGTTGTAAAAGTCATTTATTCTGAACCAATAATCGCTGAGGAGAGTGAGTCGCTCGCTGTGTGAGGAGAGTGAGTCGCTCGCTGTGTGATGAGAGTGAGTCGCTCGCTGCATGAGGAGAGTGAGTCGCTTGCTGTGAGGAAATTGAGTCGCTCGCTGTGTGAGGAGAGTGAGTCGCCAGCTGAGGAAAGTGAGTCGCTCGCTGCGTGAGTCGCCACCTGAGCGAGGAGAGTGAGTCGCCCGCTGCGCGAGGAGAGTGAGTCGCCCGCTGAGGAGAGTGAGTCGCCCGCTGCGCGAGTCGCCTGCTGAGGAGAGTGAGTCGCCCGCTGCGCGAGTCGCCCGCTGAGGAGAGTGAGTCGCCCGCTGCGCGAGTCGCCCGCTGAGGAGAGTGAGTCGCCCGCTGCGCGAGTCGCCCGCTGAGGAGAGTGAGTCGCCCGCTGCGCGAGGAGCCCGCTGAGGAGAGTGAGTCGCCCGCTGAGGAGAGTGAGTCGCCCGCTGAGGAGAGTGAGTCGCCCGCTGAGGAGAGTGAGTCGCCCGCTGAGGAGAGTGAGTCGCCCGCTGCGCGAGGAGCCCGCTGAGGAGAGTGAGTCGCCCGCTGCGCGAGTCGCCAGCTGAGGAGAGTGAGTCGCCCGCTGAGGAGAGTGAGTCGCCCGCTGCGCGAGGAGCCCGCTGAGGAGAGTGAGTCGCCCGCTGCGCGAGGAGCCCGCTGAGGAGAGTGAGTCGCCCGCTGCGCGAGGAGCCCGCTGAGGAGAGTGAGTCGCCCGCTGAGGAGAGTGAGTCGCCCGCTGCGCGAGGAGCCCGCTGAGGAGAGTGAGTCGCCCGCTGAGGAGAGTGAGTCGCCCGCTGAGGAGAGTGAGTCGCCCGCTGAGGAGAGTGAGTCGCCCGGTGCGCGAGGAGCCCCCCGCTGAGGAGAGTGAGTCGCCCGCTGCGCGAGGAGAGTGAGTCGCCCGCTGCGCGAGGAGAGTGAGTCGCCCGCTGCGTGAGGAGAGTGAGTCGCCCGCTGCGTGAGGAGAGTGAGTCGCCCGCTGCGTGAGGAGAGTGAGTCGCCCGCTGCGTGAGGAGAGTGAGTCGCCCGCTGCGTGAGGAGAGTGAGTCGCCCGCTGCGTGAGGAGAGTGAGTCGCCCGCTGAGGAAAGTGAGTCGCCCGCTGCGTGAGTCGCCAGCTGCGTGAGGAGAGTGAGTCGCCCGCTGCGTGAGGAGAGTGAGTCGCCCGCTGAGGAAAGTGAGTCGCCCGCTGCGTGAGTCGCCCGCTGAGGAAAGTGAGTCGCCCGCTGCGTGAGTCGCCCGCTGCGTGAGTCGCCAGCTGAGGAAAGTGAGTCGCCCGCTGCGTGAGTCGCCAGCTGAGGAAAGTGAGTCGCCCGCTGCGTGAGTCGCCCGCTGCGTGAGTCGCCAGCTGAGGAAAGTGAGTCGCCCGCTGCGTGAGTCGCCAGCTGCGTGAGGAGAGTGAGTCGCCCGCTGCGTGAGGAGAGTGAGTCGCCCGCTGAGGAAAGTGAGTCGCCCGCTGCGTGAGTCGCCAGCTGAGGAAAGTGAGTCGCCCGCTGCGTGAGTCGCCCGCTGAGGAAAGTGAGTCGCCCGCTGCGTGAGTCGCCAGCTGCGTGAGGAGAGTGAGTCGCCCGCTGAGGAAAGTGTGTCGCCCGCTGCGTGAGTCGCCCGCTGCGTGAGTCGCCCGCTGCGTGAGTCGCCAGCTGAGGAAAGTGAGTCGCCCGCTGCGTGAGTCGCCAGCTGAGGAAAGTGAGTCGCCCGCTGCGTGAGTCGCCAGCTGCGTGAGGAGAGTGAGTCGCCCGCTGCGTGAGGAGAGTGAGTCGCCCGCTGAGGAAAGTGAGTCGCCCGCTGCGTGAGTCGCCAGCTGAGGAAAGTGAGTCGCCCGCTGCGTGAGTGGCCCGCTGCGTGAGTCGCCAGCTGAGGAAAGTGAGTTGCCCGCTGCGTGAGTCGCCAGCTGAGGAAAGTGAGTCGCCCGCTGCGTGAGTCGCCCGCTGCGTGAGTCGCCAGCTGAGGAAAGTGAGTCGCCCGCTGCGTGAGTCGCCAGCTGAGGAAAGTGAGTCGCCCGCTGCGTGAGTCGCCAGCTGAGGAAAGTGAGTCGCTCGCTGCGTGAGGAGAGTGAGTCGCCCGCTGAGGAGAGTGAGTCGCCCGCTGCGTGAGGAGAGTGAGTCGCCCGCTGCGTGAGGAGAGTGAGTCGCCAGCTGAGGAGAGTGAGTCGCTCGCTGCGTGAGTCGCCAGCTGAGGAGAGTGAGTCGCTCGCTGCGTGAGTCGCCAGCTGAGGAGAGTGAGTCGCCCGCTGCGTGAGTCGCCAGCTGAGGAGAGTGAGTCGCCCGCTGCGTGAGGAGAGTGAGTCGCCCGCTGAGGAAAGTGAGTCGCCCGCTGCGTGAGTCGCCAGCTGAGGAAAGTGAGTCGCCCGCTGCGTGAGTCGCCAGCTGAGGAAAGTGAGTCGCCCGCTGCGTGAGTCGCCAGCTGAGGAAAGTGAGTCGCCCGCTGCGTGAGTAGCCAGCTGAGGAAACTGAGTCGCTCGCTGTGTGAGGAGAGTGAGTCGCCAGCTGAGGAAAGTGAGTCACTCGCTGCGTGAGTCGCCAGCTGAGGAAAGTGATTCGCTCACTGCGTGAGGAGAGTGAGTTGCCAGCTGAGGAAAGTGAGTCGCTCGCTGCGTGAGGAGAGTGAGTCGCTCGCTGCGTGAGGAGAGTGAGTCGCCAGCTGAGGAAAGTGAGTCGCTCGCTGCGTGAGGAGAGTGAGTCGCCCGCTGCGTGAGGAGAGTGAGTCGCCCGCTGCGTGAGGAGAGTGAGTCGCCCGCTGCGTGAGGAGAGTGAGTCGCCCGCTGCGTGAGGAGAGTGAGTCGCCCGCTGAGGAAAGTGAGTCGCCCGCTGCGTGAGTCGCCCGCTGAGGAAAGTGAGTCGCCCGCTGCGTGAGTCGCCCGCTGCGTGAGTCGCCAGCTGAGGAAAGTGAGTCGCCCGCTGCGTGAGTCGCCAGCTGAGGAAAGTGAGTCGCCCGCTGCGTGAGTCGCCAGCTGAGGAAAGTGAGTCGCCCGCTGCGTGAGTCGCCAGCTGAGGAAAGTGAGTCGCCCGCTGCGTGAGTCGCCAGCTGAGGAAAGTGAGTCGCCCGCTGCGTGAGTCGCCAGCTGAGGAAAGTGAGTCGCTCGCTGCGTGAGGAGAGTGAGTCGCCCGCTGAGGAGAGTGAGTCGCCCGCTGCGTGAGGAGAGTGAGTCGCCCGCTGCGTGAGGAGAGTGAGTCGCTCGCTGCGTGAGGAGAGTGAGTCGCCCGCTGAGGAGAGTGAGTCGCCCGCTGCGTGAGGAGAGTGAGTCGCCCGCTGCGTGAGGAGAGTGAGTCGCCAGCTGAGGAGAGTGAGTCGCTCGCTGCGTGAGTCGCCAGCTGAGGAGAGTGAGTCGCTCGCTGCGTGAGTCGCCAGCTGAGGAGAGTGAGTCGCCCGCTGCGTGAGTCGCCAGCTGAGGAGAGTGAGTCGCCCGCTGCGTGAGGAGAGTGAGTCGCCCGCTGCGTGAGGAGAGTGAGTCGCCCGCTGAGGAAAGTGAGTCGCCCGCTGCGTGAGTCGCCCGCTGAGGAAAGTGAGTCGCCCGCTGCGTGAGTCGCCAGCTGAGGAAAGTGAGTCGCTCACTGTGTGAGGAGAGTGAGTTACCAGCTGAGGAGAGTGAGTCGCTCGCTGCGTGAGGAGAGTGAGTCGCTCGCTGCGTGAGGAGAGTGAGTCGCTCGCTGTGTGAGGAGAGTGAGTCGCCAGCTGAGGAAAGTGAGTCGCTCGCTGCGTGAGGAGAGTGAGTTGCTTGCTGTGTGAGGAGAGTGAGTCGCCAGCTGAGGAAAGTGAGTCGCTCGCTGCGTGAGGAGAGTGAGTCGCCAGCTGAGGAAAGTGAGTCGCTCGCTGTGAGGAAAGTGAGTCGCTCGCTGCGTGAGGAGAGTGAGTCGCCAGCTGAGGAAAGTGAGTCGCTCGCTGTGTGAGTCGCCCGCTGAGGAAAGTGAGTCGCTCACTGTGTGAGGAGAGTGAGTTACCAGCTGAGGAAAGTGAGTCGCTCGCTGCGTGAGGAGAGTGAGTCACTCGCTGCGTGAGTCGCCAGCTGAGGAAAGTGAGTCGCTCACTGCGTGAGGAGAGTGAGTTACCAGCTGAGGAAAGTGAGTCGCTCGCTGCGTGAGGAGAGTGAGTCGCTCGCTGCGTGAGGAGAGTGAGTCGCCCGCTGCGTGAGTCGCCAGCTGAGGAAAGTGAGTCGCCCGCTGCGTGAGTCGCCAGCTGAGGAAAGTGAGTCGCTCGCTGTGTGAGGAGAGTGAGTCGCCCGCTGCGTGAGTCGTCACCTGAGGAGAGTGAGTCGCCCGCTGCGTGAGTCGCCAGCTGAGGAGAGTGAGTCACCCGCTGCGTGAGTCGCCAGCTGAGGAAAGTGAGTCGCTCGCTGTGTGAGGAGAGTGAGTCACCCGCTGCGTGAGTCGCCAGCTGAGGAAAGTGAGTCGCCCGCTGCGTGAGTCGCCAGCTGAGGAAAGTGAGTCGCTCGCTGTGTGAGGAGAGTGAGTCGCCCGCTGCGTGAGTCGCCAGCTGAGGAGAGTGAGTCGCCCGCTGCGTGAGTCGCCAGCTGAGGAAAGTGAGTCGCTCGCTGTGTGAGGAGAGTGAGTCGCCCGCTGCGTGAGTCGCCAGCTGAGGAAAGTGAGTCGCTCGCTGTGTGAGGAGAGTGAGTCGCCCGCTGCGTGAGTCGCCAGCTGAGGAGAGTGAGTCGCCCGCTGCGTGAGTCGCCAGCTGAAGAAAGTGAGTCGCTCGCTGTGTGAGGAGAGTGAGTCGCCCGCTGCGTGAGTCGCCAGCTGAGGAAAGTGAGTCGCCCGCTGCGTGAGTCGCCAGCTGAGGAAAGTGAGTCGCTCGCTGCGTGAGTCGCCAGCTGAGGAAAGTGAGTCGCTCGCTGTGTGAGGAGAGTGAGTCGCCAGCTGAGGAAAGTGAGTCACTCGCTGCGTGAGTCGCCAGCTGAGGAAAGTGAGTCGCTCACTGCGTGAGGAGAGTGAGTTGCCAGCTGAGGAAAGTGAGTCGCTCGCTGCGTGAGGAGAGTGAGTCGCTCGCTGCGTGAGGAGAGTGAGTCGCTCGCTGTGTGAGGAGAGTGAGTCGCCAGCTGAGGAAAGTGAGTCGCTCGCTGCGTGAGGAGAGTGAGTTGCTTGCTGTGTGAGGAGAGTGAGTCGCCAGCTGAGGAAAGTGAGTCGCTCGCTGTGAGGAAAGTGAGTCGCTCGCTGCGTGAGGAGAGTGAGTCGCCAGCTGAGGAGAGTGAGTCGCCAGCTGAGGAAAGTGAGTCGCTCGCTGCGTGAGGAGAGTGAGTCGCCAGCTGAGGAGAGTGAGTCGCTCGCTGCGTGAGGAGAGTGAGTCGCCAGCTGAGGAGAGTGAGTTGCTTGCTGTGTGAGGAGAGTGAGTCGCCAGCTGAGGAAAGTGAGTCACTCGCTGCGTGAGTCGCCAGCTGAGGAAAGTGAGTCGCTCACTGTGTGAGGAGAGTGAGTCGCCAGCTGAGGAAAGTGAGTCGCTCGCTGCGTGAGGAGAGTGAGTCGCTCGCTGCGTGAGGAGAGTGAGTCGCTCGCTGCGTGAGGAGAGTGAGTCGCTCGCTGCGTGAGGAGAGTGAGTCGCTCGCTGCGTGAGGAGAGTGAGTCGCCAGCTGTGAGGAAAGTGAGTCGCTCGCTGCGTGAGGAGAGTGAGTCGCCAGCTGAGGAGAGTGAGTCGCTCGCTGCGTGAGGAGAGTGAGTCGCCAGCTGAGAAGAGTGAGTTGCTTGCTGTGTGAGGAGAGTGAGTCGCTAGCTGAGGAAAGTGAGTCACTCGCTGCGTGAGTCGCCAGCTGAGGAAAGTGAGTCGCTCACTGTGTGAGGAGAGTGAGTCGCCAGCTGAGGAAAGTGAGTCGCTCGCTGCGTGAGGAGAGTGAGTCGCTCGCTGCGTGAGGAGAGTGAGTCGCTCGCTGCGTGAGGAGAGTGAGTCGCTCGCTGCGTGAGGAGAGTGCGTCGCTCGCTGCGTGAGGAGAGTGAGTCGCTCGCTGCGTGAGGAGAGTGAGTCGCTCGCTGCGTGAGGAGAGTGAGTCGCTCGCTGCGTGAGGAGAGTGAGTCGCTCGCTGCGTGAGGAGAGTGAGTCGCCAGCTGAGGAGAGTGAGTCGCTTGCTGTGTGAGGAGAGTGAGTCGCCAGCTGAGGAGAGTGAGTCGCTTGCTGTGTGAGGAGAGTGAGTCGCCAGCTGAGGAAAGTGAGTCGCTCGCTGTGTGAGGAGAGTGAGTTGCTTGCTGTGTGAGGAGAGTGAGTCGCCAGCTGAGGAAAGTGAGTCGCTCGCTGTGTGAGGAGAGTGAGTCGCCAGCTGAGGAGAGTGAGTCGCTCGCTGCGTGAGGAGAGTGAGTCGCTCGCTGCGTGAGGAGAGTGAGTCGCTCGCTGCGTGAGGAGAGTGAGTCGCTCGCTGCGTGAGGACTCGCGTCGCTCGCTGCGTGAGGAGAGTGAGTCGCTCGCTGCGTGAGGAGAGTGAGTCGCCAGCTGAGGAAAGTGAGTCGCTCGCTGTGTGAGGAGAGTGAGTTGCTTGCTGTGTGAGGAGAGCGAGTCGCTTGCTGTGTGAGGAGAGTGAGTCACCAGCTGAGGAGAGTGAGTTGCTTGCTGTGTGAGGAGAGTGAGTTGCTTGCTGTGTGAGGAGAGTGAGTCGCCAGCTGAGGAAAGTGAGTCGCTCGCTGTGTGAGGAGAGTGAGTCGCTCGCTGTGTGAGGAGAGTGAGTCGCCAGCTGAGGAGAGTGAGTCGCCAGCTGAGGAAAGTGAGTCGCTCGCTGCGTGAGGAGAGTGAGTCGCTCGCTGCGTGAGGAGAGTGAGTCGCTCGCTGCGTGAGGAGAGTGAGTCGCTCGCTGCGTGAGGAGAGTGAGTCGCTCGCTGTGTGAGGAGAGTGAGTCGCCAGCTGAGGAAAGTGAGTCGCTCGCTGCGTGAGGAGAGTGAGTCGCTCGCTGCGTGAGGAGAGTGAGTCGCCAGCTGAGGAGAGTGAGTCGCTCGCTGCGTGAGGAGAGTGAGTCGCCAGCTGAGGAGAGTGAGTTGCTTGCTGTGTGAGGAGAGTGAGTCGCCAGCTGAGGAAAGTGAGTCACTCGCTGCGTGAGTCGCCAGCTGAGGAAAGTGAGTCGCTCACTGTGTGAGGAGAGTGAGTCGCCAGCTGAGGAAAGTGAGTCGCTCGCTGCGTGAGGAGAGTGAGTCGCTCGCTGCGTGAGGAGAGTGAGTCGCTCGCTGCGTGAGGAGAGTGAGTCGCTCGCTGCGTGAGGAGAGTGAGTCGCTCGCTGCGTGAGGAGAGTGAGTCGCTCGCTGCGTGAGGAGAGTGAGTCGCTCGCTGCGTGAGGAGAGTGAGTCGCTCGCTGCGTGAGGAGAGTGAGTCGCTCGCTGCGTGAGGAGAGTGAGTCGCCAGCTGAGGAAAGTGAGTCGCTCGCTGTGTGAGGAGAGTGAGTTGCTTGCTGTGTGAGGAGAGCGAGTTGCTTGCTGTGTGAGGAGAGTGAGTCACCAGCTGAGGAGAGTGAGTTGCTTGCTGTGTGAGGAGAGTGAGTCGCCAGCTGAGGAAAGTGAGTCGCTCGCTGTGTGAGGAGAGTGAGTCGCTCGCTGTGTGAGGAGAGTGAGTCGCCAGCTGAGGAAAGTGAGTCGCTCGCTGCGTGAGGAGAGTGAGTCGCTCGCTGCGTGAGGAGAGTGAGTCGCTCGCTGCGTGAGGAGAGTGAGTCGCTCGCTGCGTGAGGAGAGTACGTATACAGATCCACCGCTGGCATATCAGTGGGAAAATGAGTAGCTAGGGGCTATAGTATAGTGACTTCACAAGACAAATAATTAGTCCTATTTTTGGACCTTCCGGCCCGCCATAATTTTATACCCCTTCGCCTACCCCTAACCCTTTGCCTACCCCTTGTGGCAAGGCGTAGGGGTGAAAATATTCCCCTAAGAAATGGGACACCACTACTACACCGCTACACATCATTATATGTCGTCGCTAGCGCCTACGTCACAGG
Source organism: Rutilus rutilus (assembly GCF_951802725.1). Lineage (NCBI taxonomy): Eukaryota > Metazoa > Chordata > Actinopteri > Cypriniformes > Leuciscidae > Rutilus > Rutilus rutilus. The sequence continues at coordinate 7,019,228 of NC_140217.1, read as the reverse complement.
AGATGCGCCAATGTTTATCACAAACTTCCAAGATGCCGTCGACAGCTGTAGTCATCTCAATTGCGTGGGTTACAGCTATTTTTTTTGCATTTTTCTTCTGAAGTTCGCAGAAAACAATGGAGATGATGATATCTTCTACACCCTAAGTATTTTTGGACTCCAGGAAACGTTGCTCGTTGTCAGCGCGAAAACAAATGAGCCTTCGGGTTTCCTCAGGTGTCGCTGTTTGATAAAGAACATACGTGTTCACATCGTGTTCACATATAACCACAAGAAAACAATGCGTTCATAGCAGACGTACGGTAAAAGATAAGCCAATTCCCTGCCGCAATTACATTCACCAGTTATCAGACATGAAAATATGTTGCAGGACTATCGTTTACGAACTTCAGCAGTTTTTTTTTTTTTTTGCAAACGTTTCTTTGAAGAACATGACCGTAAATATGAACACAAGATTGAATGTGACAAAGAAAATGATTATTGGCAGCCATGTTGCCTCAGTAGCCGGTGTATGCAGATACATTTCTCATACCCCTTCGTTTGAAGTGTGGTCCCGAAAAATCTTCGTTTCAAGGGCTATCTGGCCCTTCCCCCTACCCCTTCACGGGAACACGCAAAACAGAGGGGTAGGGGCAAGTGAAGGGGTAAGGGGTAGAATTGGAATTCTTTGATAAAATCTTTATGGTGGCCTGTATACAGTAGGGATTGAATACTCAGCAACCCAAGCTTTATCATTTGCTCATCTGTATTATAGCTGTTTTCTATTTGTTGAACATCAGTTACATTTTTAACCTTAGATGGGTTTAAACGTTTTTTGGGATTTCCAAATTCGGGGAACAGACACAGTCTCTATGTGATTGATAGCTAGGTGAAAGGGATTTATCTGACCTGATCTCATCACTCCTGCAAACAGGAAGGGGGCCAGAGCAAATTACAGTGCTTGACATCGTACTTGCAAGTTCACACACCTCTTTAATATTAATTTTGGTGATCTCCGACTGGAGCCGATGAGTCGAACATCATTTGTGCCGACGTGAATAATAATCTTAGAGAATTTACGATTAGCATTTGCCAGCACTTTTAAATCTGCTTTGATGTCAGGCGCTCTGGCTCCCGGCAAACATGTGACTATGGTGGCTGGTGTCTCTATTTTCACGTTCCGTGTAATAGAATTGCCAATAACTAGGGCATAATCAACAGGATTCTCAGTGGGTGTTTCACTGAGTGGGGAGAACCTGTTTAATGGTGTTATCGGAACGGAAGAGCGGTGTTTTGTCCCGCGACTATAGCCTCTCACCGTCACCCAACTGCCCTGCTGCACGGGCTCTACTTCAGCCGGAACCGAACAATGTACAGAGTTCACTAAGCTAGTTGCATCCAAAGCAGTATCTAAAGCCCTTGCATTCTTACTATCCTCGATTAAAGTTTGGATGCGTGTCTCTAGTTCTGAATTCTTCCCCGTCAGCTTTACTATCTCCCTGCATTTATCAAATGTAAATCCTGTGCTGACGGAGAAGGATATGCTAAACATGTTGCATGAGCAAGGCTCGAAATTGCGACCATTTTGGTCGTATATGCTCCTGAAATTTAATCTGTGCGACCTAAAAATATATTTGGGAGCATTTGTGCGAGTGCAAATAATGGTTGTGGTGCGACCTGTTTTTGTTTCTCTAAAAAAGTTTGCAAATTACTTCACAGTGTGTACCTTCAACCCGTTCTCATCTCAGGGCGTCATATAAGGCCGTTTTGTCACGTCCTTCGGCGTTTTCTGCCCACGCATATAGCACCCTTTTGCGTATAGATGACACACACATGGCTTTCAACCAACTTCAATGTAAAACCATCCGCAATGTAATTACACGCTCAGGGCTTCGCCAGTCGTCAATTCACCTCAACATTGACCAACTGCACAGACTAAAGACGTTTTCAGCAACGACTTATGTTTGCTCTATGATTACGATTGCCTACACCTAATATAGGAGGTCATTGTTTTCCATTATTTATCTTTCAAGAGGAGTCTATTTGCCATTTTCTACACCCTTATCGTCTGTGAGAGACGCTCGCGGCTTAACCACCTCCAATGCAACCCACCCGCGTTTTACAGGACGCAGTTGGACTTTGCTAGTCAATCCAAGTGCGTGATATCAGACGCTTTCAGCAACAGTAGCATGCGTAGGCTACAATTTCGTTTAGTTTTAAATTAGCCTGTGGTAGCCTACTCCATTTAAACGTGAATGTTTGCTAGGTATCCTAACTAAAAACACGACAATATAGGTTCCATCATCCCTTAATTGCCCGCAGGAGTATATTGGCCGAATTCAATACACACCCTTTATCGTGTGTGAGAGACGCTCATGGCTTTCAACCATCAATGCAACCCACTATGGCGCTCGAAATGTTTCATTCGGCGACGAGACTGACAAGCACGACAGATAACACACGTGTATACGTGCGTGTACGTCTCCATTTGTTTTATATGGAGACATACACGCAAATATCACGTCACGTAGACACGTCAATAACGTGTAGCTGTTGATCTTTACAGACGTGACGGCGGCGTCACGTTAGAAGTTAAAGCAGCACTCAGTAGCTTCGGGATTTCTTCGCTGTATTCTCGCTTTTTGCTCGCAGGTTTCTCTCTAGAGCTCCCCCCACAGCTTCGGAATAGATATTTGACAAAACTGTTGTAAAAACTCTTTGGTGATTCTCAGACACCAGAGGCTAGTAGATCAACGACATCAAAGCAGATGGGACATTCTTTAAAACGTCTTCTTCATTCGGGTTCGAACAGTGTGAGGGAGCGCAATAATGACAGCATTTTAGCTGATTTCTTTTGGCCGTAAAGCAATTGTTTACATCGCAAGACCTGATATCACGCGATACTTCCTGCCGTGGCGGCCCGCCGTCTCAAAGTTGCAAGTACGAATTTTCCGCTCACGGGCACCAGGGGGGTGCGAAACGACCACCATTCAACCCGAAATAAGTAATATAACCATTCCAATGACTCCGAAGCTGTTCAGTTAAGGTAAAAAAGTTACTTAGTTCACCTTTAACGTGTGGGTTACGTCTGCACGTCTTAACGTCTGTACGTCTGAACGTCTGCACATCTGCCCGCCTAATTTTCCTTATTTTCTCATACATTTACTGTTATAGAAATTATAGATAATCTTATTTTGGCAGTTTACTTAGGACTACATTGGATTTATTTATTTCTATAATGCTGAATGTCTGTTAAGTACATACATTTGGTATCCCACTGATAGATAAAAGTCTATTGTCATGTATACGATCTTATGAGAGACAAATAAAATGGGCTACCCAGGTGAAAGACGTAGTATTAAATGTATTCAAAATATACTTGAAATACAAATAGTATGTTTATAATACATTTGTATTACCAACATGCTTATTTGAAGTGCATTAAAAATATATTGAATTGCATTTTAATATATTTCTAAAAAGTATACTAGAAGTACATTGGTAATAAGTATATGCTTAGTACTTTTAAGAAATATGCTAAATACCAGCATAATTTTAATATATTTTTAACAAATGCACTAGAAGTACATTGATAATAAATATGTGCTTATTTATACTTTTAAAAGTATAAATAAGCATATATTTATTATCAATGTACTTCTAGTGCACTTTTTAGAAATATATTAAAAGTATGCTTGTGTTTAGCATATTTCTTAATTAAGAAATATGCTAAACACAAGCATACTTTTAATATATTTCTAAAAAGTGCACAATAAGTACATTGGTAATAAAGGTATGCTTAATTATACTTTTACAAAATATGCTAAACACAAGCATACTTTTAATATATTTCTAACAAATGCACTAGAAGTACATTGGTAATAAATATATGCTTAATTATACTTTTAAGAAATATGCTAAACACAATATTTGTGTGAAGGTTTAGTGTATTTAAAGAAAACATACTTATGTTGCTCTTACTTAAATTACATTTTATGTGTAACTTGTGTAGAACATAGCAAAATGATTAAGCTTTTAGTGTGTTTTAAGTGCTTTAAACACTTAGGCCTAGTGCAATATATTTGTAATATTTATGTATTTATCATTTTAATATTTTAGATTTTTTTTTTGTATAAAGTAGGTACCAACTTCTAATGTATTATAAACATTTGTCAAGTTTATTAAGCATTGCAATATAAGCACTTAAAATTAATGTTGTTCACTTTAACTTGTTTGTAGGCTATACTTGTAAAGGGCTAGGCTGTTGTCCATTACATTATATGTTTTTACTACTGAAATTCCCACAAGGATATGAACATCATATTATTTTAATTGCATATAGATACATTTTCCAAAGATGTGTTATGTTGTCCAAAAATATGTTGTAGGCAACTTGTTTAAATTTGAAAAATACGAATAACACACGTGACATCCTGATTGGTTCCAGAGCCGTTGAACGGCTGTGATTGGTTCTTGCTGTGCGTATGTTCCTTGAATGTGATTAGATTTTTAGAAGTCTAAATTTAAACTGGAGCGATCGTGTTTCTTTAAAGGACTTGGAGGAAACTAGGGATGAGCGAGTACAGCATTATCTGTATCTGTATCTGTATCTGTTAACCATATGAATTATCTGTATCTGTATCTGTACTCGGACTGGGCGGGGCCTAACGCGGAAGTGGGCGGGATTTAACCCGGAAGTATGTCGGGTTGTCTTGAAATGGGCGGGGCTTTAACCGGTATGTTATTTTAAGCATGCAATTGATATGGGTTGATCAGAAATTGTTATATTTATTGCTGATTAGAAAACTATTTACATGACAGAATCAGCATTGAGCTTCAGATCAATGGGTTTGATCACGATAACAAACGAACTACAGAACAAGTTTTGCAACAATGAATACAACACAAGCGGTTGCAATTATGAAGTAAAATGTAATGAACAACAGTTTTCATCTCAACTAGGGCTGGGTGATATGGACCAAAGGTCATATCCCGATATATTTAGGCTGAATTGCGATATACGATATATATATCCCAATATTTTTTATTTTTCATGTTTTATTTTTTTTCAAAATTTGTTAACACACACACACAAGTACTGTCCCCCTTTACTTAACATAAATTGTAAGAATATGGCTAATAGTAAAGACTAGTAGCCTACTAATAAATAAACATTATGCTAAAGGTATTAAATAGCAGTCCCAAACTAGTTTTTGTTAATACAATGTTGGTATGAGCCACTACAGTCATTTAAAAATATAAAAAATAACACAAAGAAAAATAGTGGCATTTTGGGGTTAATATGGAAACGACAGTTACCATGGTGAATACACAATACTAACAAGAACTGTTAATGAAACATGGAATATTTTGTGTAATTTATTTATTTTATTTCGTGTAATTTACAACGTAACGGCGTTGCATGCTCGTAGTTTCTTTTGCACTTTATATACAGTGAGGTCATACACAGCGCGCGCCACCGCATTTGCGCGTGCAATTGTGTGCGCTACGACTACAGTATAACGGCTGACAGGACAAGAAAGCCCGTTTTTCTGAGGTGAAAGACTTTATTTCATGTTATAACATAACATGCTCTAAACACGCACGCAAAGTGGAAAAGGAGGGGCGGGGGCGCGGGGAGCAGTGCAGAGAGCTCCGGGTCAGCTGGCTTGGAGCAAGGATCACAGTATATATATATATATATATATATATATATATATTCTTTATATCGATATATCGCCCAGCCCTAATCTCAACATAACTTTCTTTTTTTTTAAATCCGAGCACAGATATTGACTCGTATTACTCGTATAATACTCGTACTCGACAAAAGTGCTTTATCCGTACCGGATACTCGTTTCAGCCGAGTATCCGGCTCAACTCTAGAGGAAACCACGGGATTCATATGGATTAGGTGATGTTTTTTTTGCGATTTAACTTTCTTAAATGTTTTGCAACTGCTTAAGGTTGAGTGATCATGACAGCATTTAGAATTTTTTTTTTTTTTAAATCTAAACATTAATAGAAAACGTAACTGTTAGTGTTGTTTTTGTTTTTTCCCCCATCTTCAAGTTTGCAAGACGTGTGACATTTGGAACCTCAGTATGTTGTGATTCTAGGTTTGTATTACATTTACGTTGTCTTTGCCAGTCGTATTTTTACTCAGTGTAACAGCACGTCTTTTTCAGTTCAGCTACATTCAATTTGACCAATCAGAGCCAAGCTTTTCATGTCGAAGTCGAATCAGACTCGAAGAAATGAATACTGCTATCAGAAGTTACTGGTAAGTTTTAGTTGCTGTTTGCATAAATAAATAGCTCACTTTTTTTTTTTTTTTTCTAGTTGGATAGGTCTCATGCATTTGCTAATATGACGTGTACGTGTAATACTGACGTTAACCGCTGTAACATAATGCTGATACTGATTTCTAGCAACTTCAGCGCTGGGTATATAGTCAAAGTCTAAAGTCTTTGATAAATGTGTTTAAAATCTATGTGGAGAGATTTGTCTCTGTCTTAAAACAACTATAAAACATTGTCCAATGCATCTGCAAAAAACAGAATTAGTTATTATAACATGTACAACATGACATTAATTTGATTTGTATTTGCAAAATGAAGCTGTGTATTTTACCTGAACATTTTGACTTTATTGTTATTTTGTAAATGATCTTTGAAAAGTTTTTAAAAACTGACCAGCCAATTATGGAAGTGTGTGACTGGCACTGGCAGACCTGCCAACCTGTACGCATTTTGCATAGCGGATACGCATTTTGACTTCAAAGTACGATGGTACGATTTGTTACTCTAAAAACTATGCAAAAACCTGGTGACGCCTCGCACGCGCAGTCCTCAAATCAAGCAACAGCAAAAGAAGAAGAGTTCGACCAATCATAGCTCTGGGTTCATTCCCCAAATAGCAAGCGGGGATGATTGACAGATGCGTAAGGCCTATCATTAAAAAGAGACTGAAAATCGACACCAATAAAGAATCCCGCGTGATCTCCCTTCCACTTCAGCGGCTGCCGTCTAACTGATTTCATAAGCGAGGACAGTAGGCCAGCCTACAGTAGTCACGGTACTTCTGACTCCTGAAGGTAAACGGCCTGTGCTCGATGTGGAAAGTTGAAATATTGTATTGAGTTAACTTAATCCTATGGATTCGATGATCGCATGGATTATCTTAAAATACTCCGTTATTCATGGTCACTCAGATAAGAGGAAGACATCATTCAGCCATGCAAATAATAAAATGCTCAAGTAATGCTGAACAATAAATCTTAATAAATTTGAAATCGCTATGGCTTAGTGATTATGAAAGTGCTGTGATTTGTGGATTACCGATAAGCACGAGAGAAACAGGCGTTTATTTATTCATTCTCAGTGTTGAGAAAAGTAGCCTTCATGTGTTACGTTATTGTGTTAATAATAACTAAAGTACCTAATTATGTTTGAAGGGAGTGGATTGGAATCCACTGCTGCTTCAATGTATATGTAATGAGTGATTATAATCAAGGTATTAATCAATATTTTTCCTTCTAAAAATCAAATTAGTTGAATGACTTATTTTACTTTGTTATAGAAGTAACCAGTGTGATTACTGAAATGTTCTTTTCATGTATTCATTAATGTCAGTATTTGATATTTGAATGCAGTAACGTTGCTTGCCTATTTATCCCAGCTTCCAGAAATTAAATAGGGACTTGTTTTGTGTTTGAGAAAGGTCTTCAACATGTTAAAACCAAGGGGCAACATTCTCATCTGAAAAATGAAGCCTACCCGGAAGTGCGAAAAACTGCAATACATCGAAAATCCGCTAGGGGAAGGTCCCTAAAGGGAGCAAATGTCCATAGCCCCCATGTTAAAATGTCCGTTTTCACAGCATAAATTCATGTTTTTACAGGTTGGTCCCATGGACTTTTATTGTATTTTTCGATAGGTTCCGAGTGCCTGACAACCATGAGGGCAGTGAATTTTTTCTAACTCGTTAGTTTAGATCGTATTTAGATATAAAATGTAGGACAATAAGGGCGTGGTTAACTTTGATTGACAGCTTGATTGACAGCTGACAAGGCAGCGCCACGGAGAATGACAACATAAGAAGCGCCATTTTTTAATACAGTTGACATATAATACTACTGTATCTGTATCATGAAATTTAGTTTTAAGAGTTTTTCAGGCGAGAATGTAGTTGTTTAAAGCTCAAATCTGTGGTTTATTTATAAAGATTTATGAAAATTGTATCCAGTTGTGAGATCCAGCGATGACCGGGCGCTCGGCGCGATGTACCCCGCCTGGAACAGCCTTTGCTCGGCTAGACGTTCTGAGGTGCCGCGGTCTCTGGCGTCTCTGTAGTGGTTAAACATGATTAGTCTTGTGTATATCTATCTAACGGGCGATCTTTGGTCTCGTAACGTAAATCTATAATTTGTTCCCTGACCCTGGGCAATCGTTTTGGCTGAGTAAGTTTCATAACTTTATATTGTTTATAAGCTATTTAACTGTACCGTTGTATGGTTAGACTAGATCGAGCGCTGACTTTTTATGTTTGACTGAATTGTTTGCTTTGTTTGTATAGCTTCTTGTAACTTTACCTTTTACTTTTATATTGATAAAACTGAAATATATCAAAAAGAGACTGGGTTGAGTTTTGTCATTTTAATACAACGAATATGATCTAATGTTGTTTACTGCAACATCTGTTGTTTAGTACAAATGCACATATTGCCTGGACCATATTAAAATTTTTAATATTTTTATATTATATTTAAAACGAAAAGAGGCAGGTTTGTGTTTTATATTTCGTTTTGTTATAAAAAGGCAAACGTTATGTGCAGTGAATAACATTTGTGTGGCTATAATGTTTAAGATTTCTTTAAATGAAAACGAAAAGAGTTAGTTTGGTGTTTTACATAGATGGTGTTGGTGTTTTATAACATATTTCGTTGCCTAAAATATACACAGAGATAAGCAGAGCGAGTTGAGTGCATAGATAGACTGTAAAAAATAGTTGAGTGACGCGCGCTGCGTCAGAAGGTGGGCGGGGTTAGGATTTCCCAAGATTTTCCAAGATGGCGCCGCCCATACCCCCCATAAACGGCTTCAAACCCGTTCTTCAGAAAGTCTATGGGTGACGTCACAGACGCTTTGTCCATATTTTTTACAGTCTATGGTTAAAACACATAGGGGTCATTTAAGTCTATAGTTTAAGGTACCATTTGTCAGTTAAAGCCTGTAGTTTCCATTTAGGATAAAGTGTCCTATCCTGAGAGAAAGAACTTGTTATCTTGATGTTTTGAGAGGAGACTCCTGTTTATAGTTAGAGCCTGGCCAAATCCAACCTTGGAAAAGATGTGTGCCGGGTGTGTGTGTTAGTCTTCTTGCTTACAGCTTAAGGAACCACTGGCATTGTTGGAGATTGACTGAGTTGTTGTTCGAGACATGCTGGCACCCAGCAACCCAAATTTGCGACCTGGAAGGTCACGACGTGCCTAACTTCAGGGTCAGAGTGTCAGCTACATAATCTATGGAGATATGCTTCTGTCTATCTGTATATGTGTGGAAAATTACTATGTTTATGAATTTCTTAGCCTATCAGAATCATTCAGCCTGTAAGCAATGATGTATAGCTTAGACCTTGGAAATGGTATAACTGCTGTGTTCTTTGTAACTGTAAGGGGGGCGGCCTACGAACTCCTGTGTGAGTCTTGAAGCTGCACTTCTGCTGATGAAACTGCAAACTATCTTCAGTAAAACTTTTCTTCAATTTTTTATAATTCTGACTCCGGGTCTTCTTTCAAACATCTGGGGTCTCATTTATAAAACTGTGCGTAGGAACCTTACTAAAAGTGTACGTGCGCCCGAAAGCCAAAAATGGCGTACGCAAATTTTTTTCCGGATTTATAAAACCGTTCGTACGCCAGAACCTGCGCAGAATTCACTTTATAAATCCCAGTCAGCGGAAGATTGTGCGCACATGCGTCTCCACCCCGAAATGACCATATATGGAGCTTACAACGCCTAGTTTTACTATGCAGATCCTCATCTGCATATCACTTGCATATGATTATTCAGCCACGTGAGAACGTTTAACGGTACAAGACACATTACATTAATAAAAATCAAGTAGTTGCCTATCCTTGCCTTGTTTTTGAATACATAAATCAAATAGTGTAAAATACATTTCAGAGAAAGTTTTTCTCACTCTTTTCCACTGGCCGAATTGTATTTTTAATTGATATTTTTAATGGAAACAGATAGGCCTTGGGCATTATTTGCATGAAACTATTTTCTTAGACAATCTGGTATTATCATGATAAGCAATTATCTGTGGTTAAAACATTAAAACACAGCATGCCAGAGGAAAAGTGTTCAAAAACACCGCATCCACAACAAATATTTCTATTGACTGAATTTGAATATAAAAATGTTGTAACTTCTCAGTAATGATTTCATGTTTAAGTGCTTAACTCCATTAATTTGAATGGCATATTTAATCTAAATGTTTATATCAAAAGTAAAACATAGTTTAAATCATTATTTTATTTATTTAAACTGTTATTTGCATCAGTTTCACTAAACGGCCAACGCGCTCGCTGGCGCGGACATTTAAGAAGGGATGGATATTTGCTTCAAGTGACAGGCTTGGTGAGTGAAATTATATTTGTATTATCTTTCTGTAGGACTATATGTTAAATTTTCTTTAGATTTTCTGTCTACAAGTGACCAAAAAGACACTTAACTCCAGCTCACCATCGGTGTCGCCAATTCCCTTTGTCTCCAGAATGTGCGTACGCACGGCTCAAAGTTTGCTTAAAGGTGCGCACATTCTCCCGTCAAGTTTGTTTTTTATAGATCACAACCTTTGCGTGGGAACTGGCGTACGTACGTTTCCAGCCCCGTTTTGTGCGTACGCACGCTTTATAAATGAGACCCCTGGTCCTTGGGTCCTAAACTGTTAACCTCTAACATGTTACATATTTATTTTCTATGAAAACTAGCGCGTTAGTTACTTGGGTTAAAAAGTACTGTTGTATCAGTGCTGCGCGAGCTCTCTCACAAACACGGACGCGCGCACACAGAGAAAGAAGATAACTGTAAAATGAAAATTGACGGGCTAAGTTTAAAATTTGTTCTTGCTTGTTTGTTTTTTCTGTCAAAATGTCAAAGCATTTTGTATTATCCATCTGTGTTTTTAAAATTCGTTGATGACGGACGGTTTACTGTTAACACATATGTCTATTCGTCTAGAACTATTTTTTACAGTCTATGGTCTAGAATAAGTGATTCGTTATGCTATTACTGGACTCCTGTCTATTCATTGTCAACTGTTTTCTATAAATATGTTTGTATTGACTAGCATTTATTCAGCTAATGCGTGTCCTGTTTAAAATTTGCAATGCTCAAACGCAAAGGCAGCACGTCACAAATAGAAGCCCTTTTCCCTGTGGTATTTAGTATCATATTTTGATATTGGAATAATAAATTAAGTAGCCTATCCTAATTGTGCACAATGTTCCTATGTTGTACGCGGGATTTTTGAATCAGGCTTATTGAAAGGCGATTCGGGCAGTCTTGGTAGTAAAATGTTAGCAAAATGTCCATTTCAGTGTCTAATTTGTGCTCATTCATGTAAAAACCTGTTTATTTAATTGATTTTTGGGAAAGCTGCAAGTCATTTGTCCTGGCTTACAATATTTTACACAACTTCTAATTTCCTTAAATCTTTTTAACAGAGGTGAAGTGTATGTGTTTCTGTACATCACTTTTTTTTGCTCTCAAAGTCAAAGGGGGCTGACTAAAACATTAATGCTAAAAATAAAGATTAGCATTTGTTGTACATTATAATTATTATTCTTGTTGGCTGGGTATACTTTTTCAGTTAAACAGTTAAATTGCCATTTTTTTGCTGTGATACAGTGACATACCATGTAGACTTCACAGTTGTTCAAGAGATATTTTATTAACTCCTTTTCTGAATTACATTAACATTTTATATTGAATGTCTACTGTTAAAATATGAACTAAACATTACATGCCATGTTAAAGAATTCCATTTTTTACCAGGCGAAAAAGACTTACAATTAAATGTATTAAATATGTACTTAAGTATGTTTTTAGTACAAATCAAATGTACTTTAATGCATTTATAATACATTTAACAGTACGTCCTTTTCTCCTTGTATGTACAACAGAGGGAAATGTCAAAACATCATACTGTGTTGTAATAAAAAACGTCTAGGTTACGACCTCTGTTCCCTGAGAACAGGGAATGAGACACTGCATCGATGACGCTATGGGGAACACCCTCCATGTGAACCGGTGTTTGAAAAGCTGTACAATCACGGCAATAGAATTTGACTGGCGACAGCCTATGACACTACTAGTGCGACTCAGAAGTATTAAAAAGGCGCCTAGAGAACATCGTTCCCCAATAGCATCATCAAAGCAGTGCAAGTTCCCTTTTGAAAGGGAACAGTTACTTTTTTAACAGAGGTTAATTTTGCTTTAATATAAAAATAAAATCCTCTTTTTCCCCTTTCACAGACACTGTGATCAAACAATTTCCAACACGTCTGAGGTGCGTGCGAGCACCAATTCGAAGGAAATGCAAGGAGGCAAACTCAAAGACCAATCACTCCAATTCACTTGAAGGATGAAGGTGGTTTGAGTTGTAACAGTACTGTAACTGTTTGCAGCTATTAATGACAGCACTTTATTGACTGTAGTTAGGTTTATTGACTCAAGTTAGCTTTTTTGTTGTTGTTTATAATACCTCTGCAGATCACTGTATTTTATGTTAATGTATTTTTTTTATTTTTTTACAGTTTACATATGCTGCTGTACTGATATACACTGGGTGTATGTAGTATGTTACATTTTACTAGCTTTCAAAGTGTGTGTGTGTGTGTGTGTGTGTTTTATACAAATATTTTTTACTGTGTTTTACGGAATGATAATTTTTCACTGTATTTGTAATACATTAAAATATATTATTTTCATACTGAATGGTTTTTATAAAAGTGTATTTTTATTATACTAATAGTGGCTCTTATAGTGTTCTTCTAATACATTATTAATAAGCTGATATATTTAAAATATACTGGGAACACATTAATGTGAAGCTAAAAATATACTTAAGCTGTAGTTCTAAAACATATTTAAAGTGTATTAAAAATACAATTTAAAGAAGTGCTGTTAAATGACACTAAATGTACTTAAAATAGGTCCATTTTAACACAATTAAGTATATTAAAATATATTACTATTTCCTTAAAATTGAACTTAAATACATATTAAAGTATACTAAGTATATTTGAAGTTGTCTCAAAATAACACATTTAATACATACTTAATACTGTACATTAAATATATCAAAATAAGCACAATTTATATTTCCTTTTCACCTGGGTGATCTTGCGCTCTTAGAAGATGTTTCTTGGTTTTCCTCTCTGTGTTTGCCATGATTTCGCAATCTATGAATATTAACTTGTGGGCGTTTCACAGACTATTTATGGGCAACTATGGGCGTGGCATGAAGCCGCAAAAGCTGCGCTATATTTAGAATTGATTGTGATTTATTAAGGGAAAACTGCGTAGGATGTGCGTGCGTGCGCACGGTTTTATAAATCCGAATATTTCTGTGCGTACGCACATCCTATGTTTCATCCGTACGCCACTTCTGACGCAAATCCTACACAAAGTTTTATAAATGAGGTCTATGATGGCATGCCTGACACGAGAACGCGCAGCAGCAATCCAGCGCCTAGCATTCACTATAGGGAAGAGTCTTCCCCTCAGAGTGTTTCAGAGGATGATGGGTCTTATGGCCTCAGCTTCGACGGTGCTGCGGCTGGGTCTGCTATACATGCGCCCCTTTCAGCTATGGCTGAGGCGGCGTGTTCCAGCGCGAGCGTGGACATCAGGTTTGCTTCGTCTCATGGTGAATTAAACATGCGCTGCAGCTCTGAAACCATGGACGAGGGCCGACTGGTACCAGTCCGGTGTGAACCTGGGCATAGCCTCAAAAGTCAAAGTAGTCTCGACAGATGCCTCCAACACGGGTTGGGGCGCCCATTACGGAGACCATAGGAGACCTTCGATGGGCCTGTGGTCAGACGCAGAGAAGTCTCTACACATAAACTGTCTAGAGATGAAATCGATCGAAAACGCCCTGCTGTTTTTCCTCCCTGTGTTAAGGAACCACCATGTTCTGGTCAGAACAGACAAGTCAGTGGTGTCTTATGTAAATCGCCAGGGCGGCCTCAGGTCCCGGAGCCTTCTTGCAATAGCAAAATGTCTTCTTATATGGGGCCAGCACAATCTGTGCTCGCTGAGAGCGGCACATGTGCCGGACGTCCTGAACGTGGGCCCAGACATGCTGTCCAGGGCCAAGCTTTCCCCAGGGGAATGGTAATCAAGCGAGTCAGGTAATCAAGCGAGTCAGGGAGAGCAAATGCTCGATACTCCTGGTAGCCCCGCTCTGGGAGAATCAAGTTTGGTTCCCAGAGTTGATAGAACTAGGGAGCACAGCTCCATGGCCAATTCCGCTGAGGAAGGACCTGTTGTCCCAGGCCCAGGGCGCAGTTTGGCACCCATACCCCGAGCTGTGGGCCCTACATGTGTGGGCGATCAACTATCATCATTTCATACCCTCCTCGGCCCCCTAGGTTCCAGTTTGGGACCTTTCTACGGTCCTAGAGGCCATGAAAGGCGGCCCATTTGAACCATTACACGCGGTGGAGCTAAAATACCTTTCCTTCAAAACTGCTTTTCTGCCGGCACTAGCCTCAGTAAAACGGGTGGGCGACCTACACTACGCTCTCGGTGAGCACTACGTGTCTGGAATTTGGGCCTAATGACTCTAAGGTCATCCTCAAACCAAGGCATGGTTACGTCCCGAAGGTGCTTGGGACTCCGTTTAGAGCGCAAATTATTTCCCTATCAGCCCTCCCTGCGTCCGACAGTGAGGGTGGGGTTCATTTCCTCTGCCCAGTAAGGGCCTTGAGGATTTATGTGGAGCGTTCTGCTGCCTTTAGGCAGATGGAGCAGCTTTTAGTTTTGTTCAGTGGCCGCGTTAAAGGGCTAGCCATCTCGAAACAGACCCTGTCCAGATGGATAGTAGACGCTATTGCGTCGGCTTACGCATCCAGGGTCTTGGTTTGCCCCTTGGGTGTTAGGGTCCACTCAACTAGAGGTATGGCCTCGTCGTGGGCCTAGACAAGTGGGGTCTCACTTCAAGACATTTGTATGGCGGCAAGCTGGGCCTCACCATCTACATTTGTAAGGTTTATAACCTAGAAGTGCCCGCCCTACAGGCTAGCAGAGATGGGACCAAGTCATACATATGCAAGTCTCAAGTAAGTCTCAAGTCTTAACCTTCAAGTCTCAAGTAAGTCCCAAGTATTTTTTTCTTGGGCAAGTCAAGTCAAGTCAAGTCAAGTCACAGGCTATGTCAAGTCAAGTCAAGTCAAGTCCTGTAGTAGGTCAAGTCAAGTCCAAGTCAAGTCACCTTATTATTGTAATTTTACCTGCAGAATCTGATCTTAATAAAGTGAAAAGACAAGATATCAGTTACTGTCAATAAATTACAATAATTTGGATTTGCATTGTAAATACTCATGTTCAGTAAAATACATCATGGAATCAAGCAAAATTGTAACTTCATAAAATTAATTATTTTTCACTTCTGCCAACAGTGTTTAAAATGTAACAAAGTTTAATGTTGTATGTAAACTGTGTTTACAATAAGTGTATTGTAATAGTCAAAACATTTTAGTAACTAAACTGAATTGTATTCGGTTTAGTGACAACATCTTACAATGTTTACATGGTACAATTTCTGGTAAGCTACGCTTTTTTATTATTTCAATTCAATTCAATTATTGTGATCTGACTTAATATTGACTCATTTGGATAAATATTAGGTAGGCTACACAAGATAGGCACTAATTTTTCTCAAGAAAAAAACAACTCACCTAATGCTGTAATCATACAGAGAGATATAATGCGTTTTTTATTACAATAACAACTTTATTTAATGATAAGTAAAAATATAATAAATATGTAATATAGTACACATATTTAGCAAAATACTTTTTCTAGCCAACTAACGTGCTATAGCCTATATGGTCATCAAATGGCTTTCCTGAGGTAAATGTTATGTGACATAATTGTTCTCCAGCTGTTTTATTGACCCATTTGTTTGATTGATTGGTCGATATTATGTATGAGGAATATACATTTCGGTAAGTTCAGCTGTACTGTATATCTTTCAACATTGTTCATTCGTGTTTATTTACTAGCTAGAGATGATCGGTTCACGTGCCGCGCTAGGGATCTGCGTCACATTTACAAGCGCCAAAACGGTATTAATTGTTTGAATTTCGTAATAAAAATGACAGAATCTGAGAGCTGAGATTTTTTTATATCGTAACCTGCTCTTGTGTCACGATTTTTCTGTGCGTGAGAAAATGAATGAGAGCGTGTGAAAAGTCAGTGTCGCGTGTGTCTCACGGTGAATGCGTGAGAGTTGGCCGCGCCCGCGATGTTAATGGTGCATGTCTTGCAAAGCGCTGTTCGTCTTTTGCCATCTTGTGAATAATTCTCGAAGCCGAGAGCGATGACCCTCAGTACCCCTCCGGCTGACATGTTGATGTGATATCTGATCTAAGTGGGCGTGGTGTGCAAGTTACGAGAGGGCGCGACTGATGATAGTGTAGTGATCCAGTCATGACAACGCTATTCTCAGCCTGCGCTCCAGCTGGGTAATCAACTTTATTTTTTAAAATAATTTATATATTTTATATTCAAACTGAAAAAATTATGTGATTAACACTCAAGTCATTCAAGTCATCGTGTCTCAAGTCAAGTCAAGTCCCGAGTCTTTAACTTCCAAGTCCGAGTCAAGTCTCAAGTATTTTATTTTTTGTCAAGTCAAGTCACAAGTCATAAAAATAGCGACTCGAGTCGACTCGAGTCCAAGTCACCAAGTCACAAGTCCCCATGTCTGCAGGCTAGGCTGTTCTCAGTCTGATTATGCTATATTAACATTGTCTACCCAACTCAGTTTGATTAGACTGTTGATATGCTGCAACGTCCTGTGGGCTTATGCAGTTTCAAGGTTGATATACTGCCTTAACTGTATATATGTGTAAGCATATCTCATAATACCGAGTCGTTCTGCCATTGCGACTGTTCCACTTATACATGAGCCCCGGGCAACTGCCCTTGGGACATAAGTGTTGGAATCTCAGCATGCACGGCGCTTTACATAGGGTTCCCGTAGCGTATGCTAAACGTACGCAACATGAGAGTACTCTCGAAAGAGAACGACACTAACTAACTAACGTAACCTCGGTTCTCTCTAGAGAGGGAACGAGTGTTGCGTAGCCTGCCGTGCTTGTACTGCGTCAAGGTTTCGCTTCCAGTCGACTAACATCATAGTGCAACCTGAGCGATGGCTATTTATAGGCTGAAGCCACACCCATTTTGGCGGGCCATGACGTTGCGCGAGGCGAGCCTCTAATTGGGGCTGACGTCATGACAGACGCACTGATAGGTTGCAGCAGTTGCCGCAGAGCAGCCAATAGGCGCGCGAGCTGTCTCGCCTAGGTCTGCCTGCTGCAGCAAATGCGTTTTACATTCTAAAAATTAAGGATAATTTTTTGCTTCAGTATTCTCGAGAAAAGGAGTTTTCCCGTAGCGTAAGCTAAACTTGCGCAACACTCGTTCCCTCTCTAGAGAGAACGTACTCGGTTACCTAATGTAACCTCGGTTCTCTCTAGAAGAGGGAACGAGTATTGCGTAAGTTGCTTACACTACGGGAAAGTCATCTTTTCTTGAGATATGAAGCCTAGAGCGGCTGTCTAGCGAGCTCATTGGCTGCCGCGCGGCAACTACAGTAGCCAACCACTGAGCCCCCCGTGACGTCACGCCCAATTGAGGGCGCGCGCGCCCTTACATATCAGAGCCCGCCAGAATGGGCGTGGCTTTAGTGTATATAAGGACGGGCTCGGGTGCTGCTTCCCTGGTTTTCATTCGACTGATCGAAATCAGCTCGAGGCGCGAGCACGGCAGGTTACGCAATACTCGTTGCCTCTTCTAGAGAGAACCGAGGTTACATTAGGTAACCGAGTACGTTCTCTTATGAGAGGTTCTCTCGTATTGCGTAAGTTGCTTACGCTATGGGGAACCCCTTGTCAACGTCGTGCACGCGAGCATCCACTATATGAGTCCCAGGGGAGCCCGGGGAACATAAATAGTGGGAATCAGGTGGCCAGCAATGCGGGCCAACACAAGTACATAAGCACACTGTAGGGGAATACAGAGCGGCGCTGCCAGTCTATTATAAGAACATCAACCCTAATAGTGCAGCTCAACCAGGAGAGCTAAGTCACGTGAGAGTAGACTGCGCACAGACACTGACAAAACTGGTTGGACTGACAAAACTTTAGCCTGCAAGGCGGGAATTTCGAGGTTATAGAACCTGACAAATGTAGAGGGGGAGGCCCAGCCTGCTGCCATACAAATGTCATGAATAGAAATCCCGTGGAACCAAGCCCATGACGAGGCCATGCCTCTAGTGGAATGAGCCCTGATCCCCAACGGGCACTTTAGACACGTATGCTGCTGCGATAGCGTCCACTATCCATCTGGACAGGCTATGTTTCGAGGCGGCGAAACCCTTGATGCGCCCACCAAACGAAACAAAGAGCTGCTCCGAGAGCCTGAAGGCGGCGGAGCGCGTAATGTAAACTCTCAGCACCCTGACAGGGCATAGGAGTTTAACATCGCCCTCGCTACCGGATGCTGGCAGAGCCGATAGGGAGATAACCTGCGCTCTGAAGGGAGTGCCAATCACCTTGGGGACATAGCCATGTATTGGTCTGAGGATGACTTTAGAGTCATTCGGTCCAAACTCGAGACATGCGGCGCTGACAGACAGCGCGTGTAAATCCCCCACGCGTTTGACTGATGACAGAGCTATCAGAAACGCGGTTTCTTGTCGGTGCAAGAAATTAGATTCTTGTTGGTGCACCATGAGGAGAACACAGACCATTTAGATGCATATAGCCTTCTCATAGAAGGAGCTCTAGACTGCGTGATCGTGTTCACAACCCCTTCTGGCAAAGCAACGGGTATTCGTTGATTATCCACGCATGCAGAGACCAGCGCTCTGGGTGGGGATGCCAGATTGAGCCGCTGGCCTGAGAGAGCAGATCTCTTCTCGCTGGGATCGGCCATGGGGCTACCTGTGACAGCCGCATCATCTCTGGGAACCAAGTCTGATTCTCCCATCGCGGGGCTATGAGGAGCACCGAGTGGCGCGCTTCCCTGATTCTCTTGATTACCTGTGGTAACAGCGAGATCGGAGGGAAAGCATACAGTGGGAGGCTGGGTCAGGTTTGGGCCAGCGCGTCCTCGTTCTTTGAAAAGAACTTTGGGCAGTGAGCGTTGTCTTTTGATGCGAAAAGGTCGACCTCCGCCCTGCCGAATAGGCGCCATAGTAGCTGGACTGTCTGAGGATGCAGGGACCATTCTCCTGGGGGAATGTTGTCCCTGGACAGTCTGTCTGGGCCATCGTTCAGGTGGCCCGGCACATGCGTGGCTCTCAGGGAGCATAGCGAGTGCTGAGCCCAGACGAGGAGGCGTTTTGTTAGATCGCAGAGATTCCTGGATCTGACACCGCCCTGGCGGGTCACGTAGGACACCACAGACATGTTGTCCGATCGGACTAGAACGTGGTTGCCCCGTATGTATAGGAGGAAGCGCTTCAGCGCGTTCTCGACCGCTATCATCTCCAGACAGTTTATATGAAGGCGTTTCTCTCGGTCTGACCACAGGCCAAAGACCGGTCTGCCCTCGAAGAGAGCGCCCCAACCTAAGTTGGAGGCGTCCGTCGAGATGACTTTTCGGTGCGAGACAGCTCCCATCACCACTCCACATTGGTACCAGTCGGCCGGTAACCAGTGCTCTAGTGCTGAAACGCAGCTCTGAGTCACTCTGATTCGTCTGCCGCCAGAAGCCCAAGCTTGGTGAGGCACTCGAGCATTCAGCCAGCGTTGCAGCGGGCGCATATGCAATAAGCCCAGCTGAAGTGCTGCTGCCGCTGATGCCATACAGCCCAGCATTCTCTGAAATTTCTTCAGAGGAGCGGTGCTGCCCTTCTGGAAAGACGCGGCCAGGCGTTGAACACGGCGTGCGCGCTGTGTTGACAAATGGACCGTCATTGCCACAGAGTCCAGTTCTATTCCCAGAAAAGAAACTGACTGACTGGGCAGTAATTAGCTCTTGGTCCAGTTGACCGTGAGGCCCAGGCTTTCCAGATGGCTGAAAGCACTGTCCTGTGAGATATAAGTTCCATCTCTGACTGTGCCAAAATCAGCCAATCGTCCAGATAGTTCAGAATTCGCAAACCCCGATTTCTCAGGGGAGCGAGAGCCGCGTCCATGCACTTCGTGAATGTACGGGGTGCTAAAGACAGGCCGAACGGAAGGACGGTGTATTGATAACTTTGACCCTCGAAGGTGAATCTCAAGAATGGCCTGTGACGGGGTGTTATCTGTATCTGAAAGTATGTGTCTTTCAGATCAAGAGAAATAAACCAGTCCCTCGGGCGGATTTGCGCGAGTATCTGTCTGGTTGTGAGCATTTTGAACGGTCTTCTCATAAGAGCTTTGTTCAAATATCTCAGGTCTAAGATAGGTCTTAGAGCTCCGTCCTTCTTGGGTACGAGGAAGTGACTGCTGTAAAAGCCTGCCTCGCTCAGAGAAGGAGGTGCCGGTTCCTTGAAAGTGCGGGGGACGGCGAGCAAACTGCAGCGAATAGTTTTACTGTGCTCAGCACCCATTCTGACACACCTGGAATAGCTTCCCATGCTTCTGCATGTACAGCTAAGGCCAGAATGACCTCCGGGTTTCGATTGCCACACTTCGTGGGCTCGATAACCTGACTCGCTCGCTGACAGCGATGGCTGGTTGTTTTACACACAATGTCCCGGTTTTCTTGGACGGGGAACATTTTGTGGGAAAACTAGTGTTTGTCAGTAAGTGTGAGCGCTCGTGAACGGGCACAGGACTTACATTTATAACATGACCGGTAAGAGGTAATTTTGGCCGTGTGACAGAGCGGGCAGTGAGTAGGTGTGGGCACGGGCTCGTGGACACATCTTCTACTTTTAGTACTCAAGCGGCATTTGCCAGCTTTATGAGAGTGGGCTCTGCGAGAGACACAGGGGTTATCGTGCTTGTGTGTAGCGGTGAACACTGAGATGTGGGCACATTTTCTACACTTAAAATGCCAGCGGCTTGAGCCGGATAACCAGATATTACACTCTTTTTGAGATTTCTCTGGGTAGCCATGAAAACGGCATTTGTGTGCAGGCGAGCGGGTAATTTTACTGGCCCGTTGGCTGCCAAATACACTTCTGCAGTAGCCTTGCTTAAGGGGACTGACAAAGTGGGGTGTTTTGACGGTGGTCCGGCCGCAGCGGGACTTAACCGCCTCTTCCTCCCTGCAGCAGCTAGGAGGACTTCGTGTGCTCGGGCTTCGGCGCGATCTTGGGCCGGGGTCCCCGCGCGCGCCCTCAATTGGGCGTGACGTCATGTGGGGCTCAGTGGTTGGCTGCTGCAGTTGCCGCGCGGCAGCCAATGAGCGCGCTAGACAGCCGCTCTAGGTCTGCTAGCTGCTGCACTGCGTTGACAATAAATACAAAAATTAAGGATCATTTTTTGGCTTCATATCTCGAGAAAAGATGACTTTCCCGTAGCGTAAGCAACTTAGGCAATATGAGAGAACCTCTCGTAAGAGAACCGAGGTTACGTTAGTAACCGAGTGTCGTTTTCATAACTTAATAGGAATGTTGGCAAAACATTCATATTTTTGTTAGCTGGGTAGATTAGTGTGAAGTGAACCGTATGCATCATTCTCAGAGCGAATGCATGGACTGATAAAAAAATGTTTACCTTGAATCCAATTCTAGTCGCTTTTGATAAACAGTTTTAAAATGATCGAGATAACCATCAGTGATACTACATGTCTTGCAGGTGAAAGGTCTTTCTGCTGGCCAAAATTCAATCAAGAAACTAAGTACATGTATACTGCCTCTCAAAACGTAATTCTGACTTTCTCTGCTCTCGAAAGAGTTCTCCTCCAGGTGACCAGTCCAGCATTATCAGCAAGCAGTGTTAAAGGTCAAACAGCTTTAAAAGGTTAGGAGATTTTCAAGAGTCAACAGATCTTTGCATTGTCTTCAACCGTTTGGAAAGGATAGACTGTGCAAAGCATTTTATATTGAACAACATTGCTGTTTTGTAGAGGTCTGTGTTTGAGTGTGTGTGTTCCCACTCCCAGCATGCATTGCGGCATGAATAAATGATACAGGTAATTTTGAAGTTTATGTGTTGTTGAGGATTTGTTTCTCACTAAAATCTTTTTAACAGCCTACAACAGTTTTGCATTAATGATAAACAAGTCCAAGTTGGCTAAATAACAAATTACTGAAGACATTTTGAGATAGGCTAAATAAATAAAAATCCAAATCATGTTGCCTTGAGTTTTATAATTGCAGTGCAAAATAAAACATATCAGTTTTGTGATGCGTTTCTTTGGCCAGAAGATTGCATAATAATTTTATGTATTAGATTAACAAGTTCCATAAAATTTATCTTCATGTTATTTGTTGCCCTGTTTTGTACTATGTTAATATAGCATGTCTTTATTAAAGACATCATGCATCAATGTTTGAGGTTTGCCATGCATCTATGAGTGATAGAGCTAATAGTTATAGCTGAGCTTATTTGTCATTAAATGACGAGAAGCAAAATGCCTTCAAATAATTCAAATGTAGTCTATTTTCAACTTCACATTTCATTCTAAAATGCATCGACCTGTTTTCCAGATGTATAAAGGACAATCTTCAATGATTTGGCGCCATCTTGAGGTAATGAAACAGCATCGGTCAACACATTTACATAATTGCACGAGTTGATAAAGTTGTGGGATTTGAGGAAGTGTCCTAAAATCCTAAATTTAATATAAAATATACTGAGATCATTGCAATAAACAGACTCACCGACTTCTTAATTTTACAATTAAACATTTTAATTGCTTCCAGAAACACACTTTTACATTACACGTTTCACATTAATTCCTTAAAGCTGTTTCTGTACAATATTCGCTGCTTCTTGGACCACATAGCGCTTTTGACCGCGTCTCTCAGTGGTAGCAGGGGTCTGTAGAGTTGAAGAAGACACCACCAGAAGCTTTTGTTGCTGAAAACTCTCATCAGAGACCGAAACTTCATCCAGGTACTGCTTCAGATAGATCTTCAGTCGTTCATTCTCCTGTAACAGAAGCACTTTCTCTCGCTTCAGACACAAACTGTCAAGCTGAACCTTGTTGTAACGTTGCCAAAACTTCCCAAGAGGAGAATAGTCATGTACCAGCTGTGGACAGAGGATAGGACAAGGGGAGAAAAGTCAAAAGACAACACAAAAGATATACTGAATTTAACAGATGACTAGAATAATGCAAAAGAAATGCTACTACACATCAAAGTAATGAAACTGCATGAAATATCTGAAATGACTTCCCCCAAAGCGACATATATCTGAGTGAAACAGGATATCCATTGAGAAAATAATGATTTTCATTTTTCTATCTGGAATTAATTGGATTGTAAAAAGCGGCCACTCCATGTCAAAACGATGGCAGATTTGAAAGCAAGTTTACAGTGGATTTGTGGGAGTGTGATTTTAATAAACCTGAGTGAGTTTCTCATCCGCCGACTTCATGGCATTGGCTTTCTCCTGACTCAGCTCTTCTTCACTCAGTGATGATTTGTAGAAGGGCAGAACCTTCTCGTGCTCCGTCTCCATCTTACTGCACACCTCAGAGAGACGCATCAACCTTTCCCCCTATGGAAGAGACAGAATGGGTGACTGATTGGATGTTGAGAGTATTGCTAATATTAATTCATTTAGTTCCAGAATTACATAATTTCTACTTCCAATAAATATACAAAATGCATCCCTGTTGCAAGAAGAAAATTTCTGGTCTACTAATGATACAAGACACAGTTTCTCCTGTTTCAGCTTGACTGAGATATTAACTAATAAGGATGTATCTAAACTAAAAGTTGTATGTTTTATTATGCATAAAATGCTTAATGTTAATGTATCATTAAAAGACATTCTGTGTTCTGATATGGTTTTGCATGTAGCGTGAAATTATGATGTTTTTGGTATGTCCACGATTCTCATTTTAAGCATGTAAAACATTAAACATAATAGATTTTAAATGTTGGTCATTAAAGTTATAGGCCCGAGGGTGAAAATACTCTATTAAGCAATCCAAAGTTGCATCTCACCAAGTTCCAACATCCTTGTTGTTCCTGGAACAACATTCCAATCAACCAATCAGATTCAAGGGCTAGGTTTACAGTTAATGTTCAGTTTAGGCTTATAACAATGGTTAGGGGTTTCTAGCACAGACAGGAACATCTGGCCCAAACCTGGTACGATTTGAATCCACATGTACCAGATGACACTATGTTAATGTCTGGGACACCATTCTTATACAGCTGTCATTTCCCTCTGATTGGAGAAGTTATGGTTAGGGTTAGGTTTAGATTTAGAGGTACGAATAGTTGTTAGGACAATGTTTTTGGACAGGAATGTTGTTGCAGGATTAACAAAATATAACTATTACTTGAAGGCATAAAGCAGTTGTTTGGAAAATGTTTAAATGTGGGTGTAGTAAATTTACCAAAGCTACTGTCTCCTGTAGTTTTTTAGCAGCATTGTTGCTTTGAACGGTAAGTTTAGTGAGCTGCTTTCTCCGAATGGTTTGGGCCGCACCGAGCTGGACTCTGAGATGTTGAACTTCCTGGCCGAGCTCATCACGGTCTGAACGAAGCTGCTGAACTGTTCCTCCACTTTGACTAGAGCTCAGCTGACAGCGCAGAGCTGAGATGGTCTCCTGCAAACGTTAGTTTAAATTTCAATAAAATCATCAAAATGATGAAATATCACAATTGGAAGAAAATTGCTTGTCCAAAGTAGTCCGAAAAAACAGATCCCACACTGGATTTTTGTCTGACCTGCAGCTTCTGAATGTGCTTTTGATGTGCGTCGATCTCTTTAGCACTCTGTTTATCCTTGATATCCAAAGAGTTAAATGCAATGATTTTGTCTTTGGTGGACTCGTTATATTCATGTGAAACCTTCTTCATGTCTTGCCACAGTTTTTCAATAACCCCTTCCATCTGTTCTTTCACTGTTTGATTTTCCTCTTTGTTCTGCAGAAATAAAACCAACAACATATCATTTTACCTTTGCTCTAGCTTGTTGACTAATCTAGGTTTTACTAAACCTATGAATATGGCACTAAAATTGCTGGTGATGTTCCTAATTTGTAAGTCATTTTGGATAACAGCATCTGCCAAATGAATAAATATGAACATAATAAAATCAGTACCTGTCTTTTAATTTGATTGCAATTGCTCTCGTAGTCACGCCTCGCCTCACTGTCAATATCAACGTATTGCTTTTCCATGGATAACATTACATTCTCCAAATTCACACTCTCCTGCTGGTGCTGTGAAAGAATCTCCTCCCTGGAATTTAAAAGAAATAACATACAGATGATGCTACATTGGCTCAATCCTTCGCAGTGCATTTTCATGTCCCCATATAGATCTTTTTGTATAGAATATTATACCATTTTTTGTGTGAAATCCCACTTTTGGTGGGAAAACAGTGTAAACATCATTGTTAGTAATGCTCTTGTGAATTTAGCATTGTTTTATGGTATTAGTTGGAGTTTCTTGGATTAAATTACATAAATCCTCATGATAATATCAATATTTCAATAGATAATCAGAAAATATACAAATTCAACAACAAAATTGAAATGAACTTCAAGCTGACACCCTCGAGATTACTTCTTTTTTAGAGCTAGGTTCAATCCTGTTGTTAAACTTGTGGTTAAAGTTTATTACGATAGTCCACTTTAGACGTTCTACTACCTCTAATTAATTTGCAACTACATGTCAACTAACTCTTATTAGAGGATAAGTAGACTATTAGGGTTAGTACAATATGTTAACATGTACTTGAAAAGTTACTCTAACTGCATCTAACTATGGTTGCACAGTCAACTTGCTCTCGAATGTTGAACATTGACAGACTGGTTTTGACCATTCCAATATTGCGGACAGCTTACATACGTATAGTGGCCCACTGAAATGGCTGCTAATGAGGCATTTATGTATATCTGTGAAGGACAGTCTACTCTTAATCAGGGCTGGACTGGGACAAAAAATCGGCCCGGGCATTTTGGCCCAGACCGGCCCACTATATGATCATAAACACCACCCATCTTTGCACGCCCTTAATTATATGCATACCAACTCCTATTCATTAAAACCACTAATGCCATCATTGCCATGTAATGAGTGAGTATAGGAACGAGTGAGAGTTTACAGATGACATAAGTACAAATTTGACATTTATTAATACAGTCGAACTATACTCCACAGTGATGAATCCTAAAACAAGCTATAAGCGGCTCTGGCATAGCAATACAAGTGTTTCTTACAGGATTTTTTGTTAAAACTGTGGTGGGTGGACCTTGGTTCTTCTAGGGGGGTTCGGGGGCATGCCCCCCCGTGAGAACATTTTGTGCATTTTAATGTTAAATTCATCAATCTGGTGCACTTAGAGAGTTCAAAATTAAAAGCTCCAACCCATATTCAGTGTGCAAATTAAACAAAGAAAAATTCAAACCTCTTTTAGTTACAGTGTCTATTTACATTACACCTACTATATAATAGTTATAATATTAATCCAATGACAGTAATAGCCATATTTTGTAAAACAAATGCACTAAAAAATAAAGGACACTTTCATAATTAGTTTTGTAACAATTTCTATACTTGAAAGAGATAAGCACATGATCTTTTATTTTGACGCAAACTGCATCAAGCTTTTATTTTGGCGGAAAACATGGTTTACAAACGCCTGTCATTAAATTTCTAGTGAATTGCGGTAATCGTCAACTATGCAGATGTGGAAATAATCTGTAACTGGGTTATGGGTTCCTACACTCCATCATGACATAGCCTAAGTGTTTTGAAAGTAGTTCTGCTTACCGCAGGCTCTACACTCTCTCATCTCTCTCCTGATCCTCCGTCCTCACTATCATCATCTGCCACAGGAGCTGACGAAGGTCAGAAAACATATATTTTGACACATAAAGCGTCTGCTTTAAGGGCCTGGTTCTATTTTTTCACGCTATTTATCTGCACATTCCTTGCGTTTCTTCTCCATCTCGCAGACTATTCTGGCAGATATTACACACTGACACTGCTGCACGCTCGCTCACTCGTTTAAAGTTGTGATTGGGCCAGCCCAGTGTCAACCAAGGAAAGAACCAATGGTTCTGATCTACGTGTTTCATGGGCTGGTCTGTCAGAAAAAAAACTAACACTGACTTTTTTTGACCAATGCATTACACCGGCACAAACCCCAAACGCAAGCAAAACAAAACAAAACGAATGGCCCGCCGATGTACACATTTTATGGGCCGTAAAAAAAAAAAAGAATAAAAAAAAAAAAGAAGAGTATTTATGAGATGTATCGGCCCAAAAAGCACGTCGGCCCACCGGGCATTTGCCCGGTATGCCCAATGGCCAGTCCAGCCGTGCTCTTAATGACTGCTAGTTGACATGTAGTTGCAAAGATACTTACATTTATAGTAAGCAGAATGTCTAAAGCGGACTATCGAGATAAAGTGTTACCTAACCTTCTTGTCATTGCATAAATAATAAAGATATAATTAAAAAGTTGAAGTGCCCGAGCTTGACCTGAGTTTATTTCTGAAATTCTGGTATACAACCAAAGCATTGTCATTTTCTAAAGTTAAAAGGTATATCCTAAAAGGAATGACCCGATTTAAATAGTCAAGAACTGGCAAACTGGCCAAATTCACACCCTTGAAAGCAAAACACTAACTTTTGTGTGATTGTTTGTGTTTACCTCTCAGCATTAAACTCAGAGCTAAGTTCTTCGAGTCTGGTGCTGAAGTTCAATTCTAGTTCTGCCAGCCAACTCCTATGAAGCTGTAACAGACAGTCCACGTTCTGCAGATGAGAACTGCGCGCCATCTCTGACTGCTGCTCCCTCTCAGACAGATCAGCCACCAAACTCTGTAAAACACACACACACAGACACACACGTTTGTTACTCCCAGACTCTGTAATGAAAGCTATAGAATTTAAAACTGATAGGCAAGTCTATATATTTTATATAGTCACCTTAATGATGCTGTCTTTGTGGTCGCGG
The DNA here is from genome assembly GCF_951802725.1 of Rutilus rutilus. Lineage (NCBI taxonomy): Eukaryota > Metazoa > Chordata > Actinopteri > Cypriniformes > Leuciscidae > Rutilus > Rutilus rutilus. Next base: position 6,990,904 of record NC_140217.1, on the reverse strand, counting down.
ACTCTCTCAAAGCTCTGGCTGAGGACTGACATGCCATTGCGTAGCTCTGCTGTCTTGGTCTGTGTTAAAACAGCACGCCACTGCTGCCGCAGCTTGTGTTGGTTCAGAATGGTGTTCCTCTCCTCTTTCTGCAGTTTATCCTAAAACAAATCATTTCCGGTGCAGAACGCCATTGCCTGAGTTTTATTTTTACAATAGACAGGACCCATTTCTCAATACTTAGCTCACTTTTTCAAAACTCTTCACACAGTGTGCAGTGAGCACAACAGCAGTCTATGTGGGCCAAACTTTGGATCATTTATCATTGCTTTGACACAAAATGCGTTCGATGATTACATCTTTTAATTTGCATGTTTATATACTCTTTTCAAAACTGTTCAAAACATAATACAAAAATGGATAAGACTGTATTTTGCTATATTTCTACAGTAATGCCATATTGAAATATATTCAGAATCTAAAAAATGAAATACTATCAGAACAATTAGATGTAACGTTAGCTGAACACCTACACAAGTGTGAGTCTTTCAGTTTCATCACCATCTATTCTAGACAAAAGAGACTAACTTAAATGTAAACATTGACCATGTCACATAAACAAACTGCCCTGAAAAGATGTGTTGTTGAAAAGCACTATACAACTAAAAGTCATGACTCAACGATTTCTAAATCTAAAATATTTACTTCAGCTCATATATATATATGATATGTCAGCTGCTCAAACACAATTGTCACACCTTGAGGAATTGGGTGAGCATGTCCTCTTTTCTCTTCGCATTATCCTCCTCAGCTTGAGACTTATGCTGCATGTACAGAAGTCTCTCCTCCTCTGTCATCCCGGCATGTTTTCCACCTCCTTTCTTCCCTGCTTTTTTAGACATGTTTGCTGACAAAACCAGAAAACCAGAACTGGCTTGTCAAACAGAGAGAAAGATAGACAGAAAGACAAACAGACATACAGATAGATAGATAGATAGATAGATAGATAGATAGATAGATAGATAGATAGATAGATAGATAGATAGATAGATAGATAGATAAGTTAGTTAGATAGATAGATAGATAGATAGATAGATAGATAGATAGATAGATAGATAGATAGATAGATAGATAGATAGATAGATAGATAGATAGATAACGTTAACGTTAGATAGAAAGCCGTGGAGACATTCGTTAAACTTTTTCCGTGCAGTAAGCAGTAGAAATAGAAAAAGATACACAAAACGTGTCCATTTTTAATATTTACAATTGTGGCTGGTAAAAATAATTATATTTAATGGCTACTAGCATTATTTCCCATCGTCTTACCGTGTGATGTCCGCCTCTGACACTTTCTGTTGACCGTTTCCTAGCAACCACCAATAAAGGCGACTCGTCCACTGCCACATATTTCCAGCAGTGCGCGCGTATCTTTCAAATCACAGAAATAACAGTTGATATCGTTCAACTTCTGACACTAGATAATAAGTCAAAGGATTCTAAATGAATTTTTGTTTCGGCAAAATCAATGTCATACAGGCCTATTTTTGTTCAATAATATTTTTATTTAATAGTATTTTGAGGTAATTGTATGGTACTTAGGCCAATACAATGAATTTATTTGTGTGTGTGTGTGTGTGTGTGTGTGTGTGTGTGTGTGTGTGTGTGTGTGAGAGAGATACCAGTTGTTAGCAGCAGAGGGAGCTATGGCTTTAAATATGCGTGTGTTCTTATTCGGAAATAAAAAGATGAACAACAAACACAAATTAGGGTGGAAATTCTCTAATTCAGTATAGCCTATAAACATTTTGTCTTATTCGAGAGATATTCTTAGCAGAAAAAGGTTTTCTTTAAAATTTGTAATGGGGGTGTTTTTTTTGTTTTTTTTTAATTGATACACGATGACACTTGTAATTTTGTTGCAGGGGTGAATTCAGGGTGATTGGGACACTTTTTGCCATTGAGATGACTGGGAAAAAGTGTCCCAATCAACCTGTTTCAGTATTTTGGTCCTATGATAATGTTTTATAAACATAATAGAACAGCTGCAGCGTATTAATGATTTATATAAAACACAAGCTGCAGATAATTACTCTTTGTAACCAGTTTTCATGGCTGATTTTAGACAATAGGCTATACCACTGGTTTTATAGGGTGTTTTGAGTTGACTGACATGCAAAACATGTTTCATTTGTATTGACCTAAAGAAGTCAATAATATCAGGTTGCACATGTTAAAGGTATTTATTACACTGTCACTGATGGTATGTGCTTAAATGATTAATTGTTCAGAAAAATTCTGTATAAACTCAAATAATTCAGTTTAATTTATTCATCAATACACTTATTCCTTTCTTCTTTGTCTTGAGTTTAGCCAACAAAAGGATGAGAAGTGCAAGTTAACTGATCACATGAGCTGGTGAAAAGAGGAGCTAGTTGTGTCTGAGTTCCTTTGTAATGTATTTTCTGGCCTTTTCCTTCACTTCCCTCTTAAGAGCTTCCTGGAGACTCTTGTTGTTTCTCGTCATCACTGCTGTCTGTTCTTTCTTTCATCTGTTTAGGCTTTAGAACCAGCTGATTTTGTAAGCTAGTTGCTGTCACATCACTGACTCTGCATTTGATGGCTTTCCTCTCAACAGATTGTTTCCCCATTCGTTTGCCATTATATTAATTTTGTCAACATTAAACAATGACAAACAGATGTTAGAATGTGATCGGAAGATGATTCCTTCTGTAAATTTGTCATTTCTCTCAAAGTAATTTTAACAGAAGAATGTAAATGCTACACTAAAAAACGTTTAATTGGTTAACTACGTTACTAAATCATACATGGTATAAAATAACATTTTACAAGACAATATATTGCAAAAGTATGATGTACTTTAAAATATATGAAGAAAACTACACACATATATGCATAGCCTACTGCCAAACTACAGTATAGTTTAAAAAAGTGAATATGTTTATATGAAAGTTTAAAGTATGAATAGTCTCACAATTTATGCCAATAGGTATTCCCAAAATTCATTCTGTGAACCATTTATTGTAAGTAGCCTATTTAACATTTATTTGTAATTATTGTTTTCAGTTATTTGAGTGTTTTATGTCGATTAGTTAATGTTGATAGCATTATTTAATCATGTAGTGTGTTTGTGTGTGTAAAACTTTGGTCTTTGTTATTATTATGAGCACATTTTACAGTAACAGATTGTAATAGCTCTATATTTGGCTGTTGTATTAACATTATGTTTTTAATGACATATACAGCCAACAAAAAATATAGCCAACAACATGCCCATAATGCTTGTAACATAATAGGCCTATATATATAGGCTTTTTTTTTCTTTTCTTTTTTCATAAAATACGAAAAAAAGGTTACACTTTATTTTAAGGTGCTTGTTACAGTGTAACTATACATTTAAGTACTGAGTGATATTAATTAACAACATTTTACTATATAAACAGGGCTAAGGTTAGTTTGGTTTAGTTGCATATGCATTATGTTATTACTACAGTGAGTGCATGTAACATGTAACAAAGACACTAAAATAAAGCGTTTCCGAAAAAAAAGATTAAAAGCGAACTCCTTTGCACAAATAATATTTTACAAATTTATTTCTTTTTACAAATGCAAAACTTTAAACAAGTGCACGTGACCATATACCACAAGAACATCCAATCACATCGTCGCGGCGTATGTCAGGTAATGTTCGTGCTGAGCTTTGGTCATTCCTGGTAAAAGCACGTAAGAAGAAGGAACAGCAGGTCCAGAACCCGGCCAGCCCAGGCAGTTATAGGGCACCATGTGGCCCGGGTTCCCCGGAGACGGGTGAGCGTGTGGCGCACCGGCCAGAACCCCCATACCGGGGAACGCGGAGACTCCACCGGGATACCCGAGCAAAGAGTAATGTGGGAAAGGAGCAGGGGGTAATTCCGTAATTTTGGAATTCAGGTCAAGAAACTGATAGGGGTTGGCGGACAGGTGGTGGTGACTGAAAAACACCCGAGTAGCAGCAGCGACAGACGTCTTTTCCGCGCTCAGCGAGTCCGCGAGCGCGTCACCGGGTAACCGCGCACTTTTCAACGGGTCACTGTCACCCAGATTATACGTCACATTAAAATGATACCTATCTTTTTTGACCAAGGTTTTGGGCTTTCGCCGCGGTCTGTATTTGTAATCCGGGTGTTCTTTCATGTGAACGGCTCTCAGGCGTTTGGCCTCGTCGATAAAAGGTCTTTTTTCAGAGTCTGACAAGAGCTTCCATTCGCCTCCGAGGCGTTTGCTGATCTCGGAGTTGTGCATCTTCGGGTTGTCCAGTGCCATCTTGCGTCTCTGAGCTCTCGACCACACCATAAAAGCGTTCATAGGACGCTTAACATGGTCCATAGGCTTTGCCATTTCTGAAACAGTTTCCTCTGGTGCTCCTTTTTCAATTCAGTCCAGCGGAAAGCAGCCCAAAGTTCCTTTCACGCACAGTTCAGTCAGACCTGGCTATGTTACCTTTTGTAACATGGCACCAAAATCTGAGTCTCCGCCTAGAAACAAGTTTTACTCTTTGCCAAGTATCATTGACTTACAAAAATGCCATCAGATAGGGCTTTTTATCTCTTCAAACAAGTGGCAATAGTTGTAGCTGTTATCCATGGACGCACGGTGAGTTTCTGAAGTGACCTGGGTTTGAAGCGCATCACACACTGCTTAGATTTGTACCTCCTGCGCTGAGTTTTGAATGAAGTGGGCGTGTCACTTCGTCCTGAGATAAATGACGTCACTGCGTGTGTGTCCTGTGAAATCTAGCAGCACTGTGTGTGGGGCAGTTTACTTCCACTGGTAGCACTCCGATGACAACATTACATTATTACATCTTTAACAGATAGTTAAATCTAAACTAAAGATATTAGTCATCAAAACTTAAATAATGTAAATTGTAGTATTGTAGAAATTATGTAGAGAGCAAAGATGTTATACAAATCAAAACTACTACTTGTACATTTTGTACACATTAAAAAAAAACCTTTGTTGGTTTAACTTAAAAGAGTAAGTAGGCCTAACCTGGTTGCTTCTCCAAAGTTAAGTTAATTGAAATTTAAAATATTGAGTTACAATATAATACAATGAAGGATATTGGTTTAATCAACAGAAACTCAATATATTATTTTATCTGAATCACATCAATGTGTTTTTATCTTTTAATGTTGTTTAACAAAGTAAAAATACACATTTACAATTATGTACTTGCATCGCATTCAAGTTGTGCATTTTTTCAGTTCATTTCCTGGGCCTTATTTTTTGACATATTTAATATACGAATATATAAATTAGCTCTCCAAGGCTAAATGAATGAATAAATAAATACTCAGTTGTCATCTTTGTTTTGGCAACTCAGTGCTTAACCAATAGGTTGCTATTTCATCACAGATACTGTGTCATTAAAAGACACCCATTGAAGTTCAGTTAACATTGTGTCCATAACTGCGGTTTCCCATCACTATGTGATTATGATGCATTTTGTTGAATGGCTTTCAATATTAGAGAAGGGAAGTGCTTATTATTAAGTCAAGCGTGGAAATTCGACACTGTCGTCATTTCTCTTAATGATGTCTCTTTGTATACGCTTAAATCTTCATAATCTTCTTGTAACCATGGATGTACTATTTGCAGACAATTTATCCACCTTACATCCTTGTAATATAAACTACTCAAGCCCAAATTACAATTGGCAGCAATAAAGCAGTGCTTCTTAAAAAAGTATATTAAATAATAACTGGATGGCATTTACATGCAACGTGATGAGGTCATGTGACAATGTAGAATACTACTGTTGAAATGTTTATTGTACATGTATGTATATTCCATAAACTACAAACATAGCCCTGCAATCTCTTTTTTCACGTAAGCACAATAAACATTGACACAAGGCAATGTGTTTTCATTGTATTTCATTACTGCATACACAAATGAACAAGAAATCAAACCATGTTTTCATCAACAGGAAGTGATAAGATCCTTTTGTGATTGGAGCGATCATACCCTGAGAACTAGGAGGTGTCTGTCATGAGTCAGGACCACACCAGAACAATATGCTCCGGGGTAATTAAAGGAACAAATGACTCTTAAAACCGGCTCTGTGTTTAGCCTCCTTTTATTCTCCTGAAAACATCTCGGAACGCATCTTGGAACTGCATGAGTGCTCTCGGTTATCTCTCAAAGAGAAGCTTATTTAGCAGAAAGGAAAAGAAGGTCCTTTGGAGAGAGCGGAAGAAAAGAACAATGCGTTAAAAGGAGAAATCCTTTAATTTTCAGCTAGAAGAAGAACCATTGTATGTCCAGCTTTGCCCTGCCTTCAGTTCTTCATCTCCACAGTGCTTTGACAGAACCACCATAGCACTCTAAACATTTGTGTTCTAAAGAACATGAAAGAATCACTTATATAACTGTGCAGAAGACGTTTAACCAGACTGAAGAGATAATAATAGTGATGAACTATACAGACCCTTTCCAAAAAAATTAGAATATCATGGAAAAGTTTATTTATTTCCATAATTCCTAACCCTTCCATTCAAAACGTTAAACTTCCATAGATTATAGATTCAGGGCCCACAACTTAAACGATTTCAAGTATTTAGTTGTTTATTTGTACATAATTTGGGCTTTCAGCTTATAAAACCCACGAAAACAGGATTTCAAAAAATTTGAATACTGTGAAGAAATCAGCCCAAATTTTACAGGGCATGAATGTTTTAAACTGAGTGTCACACACTACTCATCTACTAAACTCAAATCACCTGCACAGGTTTTCCCAGGTGTCATTAAATTGCTTCACTTCGGTTCAATTGTCTCAGTTAGGATCAATATGGGGAAGACTGCAGACTTGACAACTGGCCAGAAGACCATCATTGATACCCTCCATAGGATGGGCAAGCCACAAAAGTTCATAGCTAAGGAGGCTGGCTGTTCACAGAGTGCTGTGTCCAAGCATATCAATTGAAAGTCTAGTGGAAGGGCAAAATGTGGCAGGAGAAGATGCACCAGCAGAAGAGCTGACCGTGGGCTTCAGCGGATTATCAAACAGAGAATCCTGCTGGAAAATGAAGTCAGCATCTCCATAAAGCTTGTCTGCTGAAGGAAGCATGAAGTGCTCTGAAAATGTCCTGGTAGACGGCTGCGTTGAGTGGACAGCACAGTGGACCAACACCAGCCGATGACCTGGCTCCCCAAACCATCACTGACTGTGGAAACTTCACACTGGACTTCAAGCATCTTGGATTGTGTGCCTCTCCATTCTTCCTCCAGACTCTGGGACCTTGGTTTCCAAATGAGATGCAAAATTTGCTCTCATCAGAAAAGAGGACTTTGGTCAACTGTGCTTTATTAAATGCAGAGTCAACGCAGCCGTCTACCAGGACATTTTCAGAGCCCTTCATGCTGACTTCATTTTCCAGCAGGATTTGCACCTGCCCACACTGCCAAAAGAACCAAAACCTGGTTCAATGACCATGGTATTACTGTGTAATTACTGTGTGATTTCATGTAATATTCTAATTTTCTGGGATTTTGATTTTGTGGGTTTCATAAGCTGTAAGCCATAATCATCAAAATTATAACAAATAAAGGCTTGAAATATCTCACTTTGCATGTAATGAGTCTATATAATATATTAGTTTCACCTGTTAAGTTGAATTCTTGAAATAAATAAACTTTTCCATGATATTCAAATTTTTTGGAAAGGGTCTGTATATTCACATTTCCTGAAGAAAATGCGTGTGATGCTCAGGTTTGGGAAAAATCCAAAAGTGTAAATTACAACCCACAGGAAACTGAATTGGAATTAAAAATTTTATGACAGGAATAGGAATTTGCTGAATAGTATTTTGAAGAAATTCAATGCATTCATGGGAAAATGTATCATTCTCTCAGTCCACAAGGCCTTTTTTAAGTTATATTTTGACCATATTATGGCTTTATTGGATAGGACAGTTAGATATCAGATATGAAAGCATGGGTGGAGAGAGGGGAACTTGATCGTCAAACTCGGGTCACCAGAGGCACAGCTGTGCTATATGTCGGTGAGCTGCCCACGAGGCTATTGGCTTTACAAGAAGGTTCAAACAAGGTTTTGTGAAGCCAGTATTCAAAATGTGTTTGCTCTTCTTTGCTCTTCTAGTCAAAAATGACATACATTTCTTTGAATTTCAGTTTAAAGGGGCTATGTGTAGGTTTTTACTTAAAAAAATCTTTAAGATAGAGTTTTCATTTGTACATTTATGAGCCAACCATAATGTAATAGAAAGAATGACACCTTGACTGTCCACCACGGTTGCCTCTATCAGCCTGTAGGCTCCGAATTGGCGCGAAAATTCACAAAATGTGACGTTATGCGCGTTCTCGTCTACTTCGGCTTACATCCGTACGGCAGCCATTAGTAAGCAGCGGCAATCGCTAGCAGTAGTGTTCCAAATGGACTCTGCGGACGGAAAGAAGCGACCAGCCTCCAGCACAATCCAGACACCCACGGAAACTCCTCGTAAGTAAGTAAAAAAAAAAAAAAAAAGCCTTATCTAGTGCGGCCAAAATAGAGAGGCGTCGGGCAAAGAAAAGAGCATAGACTGTAAAAAATATGGACAAAGCATCTGGGACGTCACCCATAGACTTTCTGAAGAACGGTTTTGAAGCCGTTTATGGGGGGTATGGGCGGCGCCATCTTGGAAAATCTTGGGAAATCCTAACCCCGCCCACCTTCTGACGCAGCGCGCGTCACTCAGCTCGCTCTGCTACTCCGGTTATCTCTGTGTATATTTTAGGCAACGAAATATGTTATAAAACACCATACTAACTCTTTTCGTTTTCATTTAAAGAAATCTTAAACATTATAGCCACACAAATGTGGTTCAGGCAACGCGTATTGATTATATTCACTGCACATAACGTTTGCCTATTTATAAAAAAACAAAATATAAAACACAACCCTGCCTCTTTTCGGTTTAAATATAATATAAAAATATTAAACATTTGAATATGGTCCAGGCAATATGTGCATTTGTACTAAACAACAGATTTTGCAGTAAACAACATTACAGATCATCTTCGTTGTATTAAAATTTAAAATGACAAAACTCAATCCAGTCTCTTTTTGTTAAATTTCAGTTTTATCAATATTAGCCATTATAAAGGTATAAGTAAAAGGTACAAGAAGCTATACAAATAAAGCAAACTATTCAGTCAAACATACAAAGTCAGCGCTCTAGTCTAACCATACAACGGTAAAGTTAAATAGCTTATAAAGTTATGAAACTTCCCCACAGCCAAAACGATTGCCCAGGGAACAAATTATAGATTCACGAGACCAAAAATCGCCCGTTAGATATAGACAAGACGAATTATATCTCATGTTTAACCACTACAGAGACGCCAGAGTCCGCGGCAAACGTCAGAACGACTAGCCGAGGAAAGGCTGTTCCAGGCGGGATTATTATTATCCCGAAAGCATCGTTAGCCAACTATGGTCGCAAGTTCCGTTGTTATCAGCATAGTTCAACGATTTGGTGTTTCCCGAAACCATCGTTCCAACGAACGTTCGCAAACAGCATCGCAAACTTGTGTGGTTGGAACGACAGCTCTCGAGCTGTGGTTAGAAGCATAGTTTCTACATGAGATGTAGACTGAATAAATCCTTATCTTTAGCACAATAAGCAAGCTGACATTCAGTACAACCCGTGTTATTTATTTAGAATAGCCTACATACAAATGTAATTTACATCTTTTAGTTTGTCAAGGGATTTAAAGCACCGTTTTTGAAGACTGCGCATGTGCGAACGTGCTCTACTATGTAAGAACGAGCCAAATATTGAGTCTGGTAATAAAGCAAAATAACTGAGAAAAATTTGAAATGGTCTTCAGATGCCATGTCTGTAACTTATATGACAAAATCTAGCGTTAATTCGATCTCAAACAGATAAATTAAAATAAGTTATTAGTCCACCATGTGCGAGACGTCATTAACCAACGTGGTTGAACGATACTTTGCTACATACGGTTTCGGGAAACAGTCGTGACTAGCTAGTTGATTTCTCCAACGATGCATCGTACTATGGCAGTTAAGCAGCGAGCTATATAGTTGTACGGGAAACGCACCCCAGCACAGCTGAAAGGTTTGAGCGGCACCCTCGAATGTACAGGCGCGAATTTGCATTTACTTCACCCTGAGGCTTAATCGTTTCACTTTTAACTGGCATCATTTACATTTATGCATTTGGCAGACACTTTTATCCAAAGCGATATACATTGCATTTCAGGGTACACATCTTACATTCTTATCAGTTCTTGCTTTCCCTGGGAATCGAACCCATAACCTTAGCGTTGCAAGCACCAACACTCTACTGTTTGAGCTACAGGAAAGCTCAAACAGTGAAAGGGCCTTTACATTTGCCAAAAATAGGATTTTTTTTGTTATTTAAAAACAAACAAGCAAGCCGAGCCCAGATGAGAAAAAGTGACACAAAAGTAACATAACACATTATTTTCCATAAAAAGTAACAAAGTAATGCAATTAGTTACTTTGATATGAAGTAACACAATACTGTAACTCATTACTTTTAAAAGTAACTTTCCCTAACACTGCTTATATTCAAATTCATATTGCAACTCTGCGTCCTGTCAGGAATGGAATTGAAATTCTCAATTCTGAATGGCACACAACCGCCGGGTTCAATAACCAATCATGAAACCTTAAAAAAGTATCGAGTCACACCGTGCATGAAACAGTCGGATCATTTGAACGAATTCCACTTGAAATGTCTAGAACATACAGTGTCCTACGACATGCAGTATCCACCACAACGTACGGCCACCCAGCGCTTGACGTGCTTTCGGCCCGCCATTACAGGGGTCCCGAGTCTTTTCACCCGCTCCAGCGTCGAGCACACAGCCCTCCCATGACGAACCCAGAATCCAGCTGACATCACAAGCTGTTTTGTTGGCTGTCCTTTGTAGGCCGTAATGAATCCAGTGAATGTGAAAGGAGATAAAAGGACAGCTCCAGTGAGAGTGAAGGATGGTCACACTGTGTGGCTAATGTTCTGAAGGGTTTCACTGTGGAGAATGCTAACAATGGAAGCAAATGGCAGGACAATGACCAGTGTTTTTGTCCACTCAATTTGTCTGAGGTCCTTCAACCTAATCACATTCACTCAGAGTCATTTGAAGGTTTTGTTCGAAACAGAAACTGCTGAGAGTTCAGGCCCGTGAACAAAAGGACAGAAAGGGGAAGAATCCTCATCTATCACCATGACAGCCGGACTTTAAGACAGGGATTTGGGTCCAAAGAAAACACGGGATGAATGGAGAGGATTGGAGAGAAAAGCCAACGTTTATTCTCTCAAAAAGTCATCAGATATGCTCGACCATCACGTGCATGAGAACGGCTTGAGTTGTTGTCGAAGTTCTTTGTTAATGGGACTATGAAACCTTGAAAACATTTTTTGGAGGTTAAGTTTATACAATTGATGACAAACTCTTTTATAATTTGCTTTGTAATTACATAATTCAAGCTCTTAAATATACATAACAACACTTTTTAGTTGTCAGGGAAAATAAAGAATTTAGTTTTCTGATAAGGCATGCACTTTAACAAACGTGAGGTCTAAAAAGGGAAACAACGGCATGGAATATTTAAATGAATAAAGTGGAAACAAAATAATGTATAATGCAAAGATGTAAAAGATGAATATCCCTGATGGGTAACATACTAGAAGGGTATAGTGAAGTGTAAAAAAAAAAAAAAAAAAAAAAAAAAAAAAAAAAAAATTTAAATAAAAAAAGTTAAATACGAAACATAACACAAGGTGATCATGTTCCCAAGCAATTTCCATATTTTCCAAAATAAATCTAACTTGTCATTACTGATCAATCACAATCTCTCTATACTGTATGTATGATGTATAGCTTCTTGTTAATAGAAAATTCTAATGTTCAACATTAATACACACACAAAATGAAGGGTTTCATTTTTCAAGCGCTAATATTAATTCTTACGTAAAAAATGCATGTTAAGAGTTTTTTCTGAATTGTATTTTCAAAGGCTTTTGGAGAGTAAACTTGCACATTGCTGACATAATTCCTGTGTTTGTGTATTTTAATGTGTTCATGAAAAAGTATTGAAGAATATCAATATGTTCAATTCTTTACTGTCAACGTATTGTATTTTAACGTGCCCCACTGACATCTAGGCCTATCGTAAGAGCCTTACTGTAAATGCAATTCAGGCTTGTTTTTACAATCTTGAGGGATGAGTCGAAACCATTTTCAGAGGTAAACGACAGAAGAACTTCATCTGGTTTGAACTGGGAAAATCATTTAAGCGTGTCGAGTGTAATCAGTTATCAATCTACTTTGTAGAAGCGAGGAGGAGAAGCGAACAGCTGCTTTCCATGTCACACTGATTTCTGACCTTCATCAGCCCTTTGTGCAACTTTACAACTGATATTAAGACCGTGCCATAAGACACAGAATGGAGGTGGTAGCGTGACGAATGCTTCTCTCCCTGCTCCTTTAAGCAATTTGCTCCAGAAAAGCAATTTCTGTCAGAAAGTGTTTTGTTTAGAAGAATTAACTTTAGTTCTTTTGTTCTGTTCATGAGGAAATGGCGCATATAAAAACAAAACAACATGATAAACTACTCCTAAAAAGTACTGGGAAACTTAAGCCACACCTAATGTCTTTATGTCTTCACATTAGAATACAGAATAAATCAAGCATTGTCTGCAAAAACAAACTTTTCTGAGCCACTTGTCCAGTTTTTTTGAAGTCGGCATTGAAACGAAGGTTGCGATGGTCTTTTCTTCCCATGTGTGAAGTAAATCTGAGTGAAACGGCTTCTCGAACAAGAACAAATGTAGGGCGGGACTTGATTTTGTTCATCGGGAATTGATTGGATGCTTGTGGTTTGCTATTGGTCAATCTCATGCGAGTGACAGGTGGCCCCGCCCTCACGCCAGTAAACACGTCATCAGAGAAGAGAAGAGAAAAGAAAAGAGATTATAGACTACGAGGGCACATGATTTTTTTTTAAATAATGCTATGTATGGATAAATCATAATAAATACTGCAATATTCCATCAAAAAATATATAATAATTGTTATTGTTATGGTGATTTTTGGTGGCTGTATAAAGTCTGTTCTCCTCAATTTCACACTGGTATCCTAACACAGATGTAGACCTTCAAATTAAAGAAATAGTTTTCAAAAATATGTATTTTGAATGTGTTTACAAATAGCCAGTGGGCTGCAATGTTTTTCTGAATCCAAACGTTCTTCAAAATATAGAAAGTCATACAGATTTGGAAAGACATGATGAGGGTGAGTAAATGATGGGGGAACTTTCATTCCTTTGAACCATGGACATGTTCCACTAATATTAGACAACTATAAAGTGTCCAAATAGTTAATATTTTAAACAATACATATTTTAAAGTGTTTGTGCTTTCTTTCGATACCTATAGCTGTCCTGGTAGTAGGACACTTGGCGGGTTGTTTATTGCCTTTTTTTAATAGTAATTATCATAAATTAGGTATCATTCAAAAGCTTAAACGCAAAATGAATCCTGTGAAAATCGTTTTGATTGACGGTGCATGTCAAATAATTTAAGAATCTTCACTTCAAATGATTAAAACCAAGGACAGGCATCTAAATTGCAAGATAATGCACAAAATTAAAGTAACTCTGGCCTACTTATCAACATGTTTAAGAGAGAGAGAGTGTGTGTGTGTGTGTGTGTGTGTGTGTTCAGCTTTGCCATGAGATCATCGCTGTAAGGGAAGCATACCACATATCTCCCATTATAATGGATCTGGCTATCCTTTCACATCTTCTCCCAATTTTTGCGCATTACGAGAGTGTATTGAAAGTGCCGTTTCAATGGAAAGGTAAAGGCACGCATTCCTTCTTGTGCACACCTTTGAACTGAACACAATAGGATCGTCTACTGCAAAGATCCCACACTTTTGTTTGTCCATCCAGGAGGAGAAAGGCCTACAGTATCGCTTACTCTCCAGAGATGATGGTTACGATTACAGACAAAGCCACAAATGTCGGGGACAAGAGGCTGTGATTCGATGCCTGCTCGCCTAACACATTGCCTCTTGTTCTCAGTCAATCCAGGATTTTGCCTTCAGGTTAATTCTTTTATGCCCTAACATAACTTAGTCTCAAAACACCATGAGACACGGATGACAGACTGTAAACAAATACCTGCTGTCACCTGCGGCACCAAATCTTAAAGACGTTATGGGGCGGGATGTAAAGTGACAACGTTTTTCTTCTCCGGGTTATTGGGATACAGGGGGATTCCCAGTTGTAATCAACCCATATGGAAATGAAGGTTAGGATAACTCTGTGCGGTACGACGTGATGATTATCAGTGTTGTCGTTCTACTGTGATTAATAAAAAATAAAAAAATGCAGTAAAAACGAATGCAATGTATCAAGCCCCTGACCAGTGCTAGGCAAGTACATGTTTATATGTAATCTGGATTGCGTAATCATATTCCAAAACTTGTAATTAGATCACATTATTTAAAAAATAAAATAAAAATAAATCAGATTACATTGATTAGCTACATGATTGATATTCACAACATCACTCAGAATTCATTGATTCCCCCAAATTCTTCTTTTTTATCTTTTAAATGTTCCTTTCTCAAAAGTTGTATGGAATTGAACAAACACACCGGCCGCTGTAATTTATTTGGATTGTTTTCATTTTCAAATGATTTATTTCTTATAATTTAACTTTTTTTATTATTTAATCATTAACTTTTCATAAATGTATGAACCCCCAGAAGTTCCTTCCCACACCCTAGCTAGGAAACCTCTGACATGATGTAATGTTTAATGCACTTCATGTTGTTGATAATAAACAAAATAATAAAAAATGATTTCTCTTTATATTTTATTGTATATGGTACAAGATTATATTATTCAAATCAATGTTATAAAAAAAGCTAGTCCAAAGCAATCAAAAAGTAGTCACACTGTGAAAAGTTATCAGTTGACTTAATTTAAGGGCAACAAACCATGTTAAGTGATGTGAACTTGACAATTCCACATAACTTATTTTACAATTATGCATGTTTTTACTTAATTTTAATGCAATGGGTTTCCTCACTTTTTTCCACAACTGATCATTTTTTACAGTGCAGATTATATTACCTAAAATGTGTAATGTAATAGATTACATTACTAACAACTATTTTTATCATGTCATTTGTATTCAGTAATGGACTACGTTCTGTAAGTAATCCACCCAGCACTGCCCCTGATCCGTACGTATATTCCCTAAAAAGCTGTATTCATACTACTAGTGCAGTTCAAGCTACATGTTTTTGACTGGTTAGCATGATCCCAAAACAAAACAAATAAATACAAATACCCATCAAAACACAAACATCAATGTAAGAAAATGATTGAGGAATGAATACAAAAAGCATGTTTTGTGTAATACCAAGTGTTTAATCCAAATACAAGAATCTGATATGACAATTTCAAACACAAATGTGAACATAACTGCAACTTTTGAACAGTAAACAGTGATTCTTCAACTCACTGCCACTCAACATCACTTTCATTCTCAAAGTTCCACATTCACAAAAAAAATTATAAAAATAAAAGTATTTTTTTAAAAGTTCAAAAGAATCAAGGACAGCATTACATTTAAAGGATATATTTAACAAAAAAGTAAAAGTCCAGCACAAGAACTGTCTTTATATTCTATATAAAAAAAACACATTTTCAGATAGATTGTTTTCCAGCAAATATGTTTATCTCTAAGCTGTCTCTACAAAGTGTTTATTGTTTTTGATTAAGGCAAATGGAGTGTCATAATAATAATAATAATAATGAAACAGATGCTGTTTTTAAACTTGACTACTTTCAAGAGCCCTCTCAGTACAGAGTTGTCTTAACATTCAGAAGGCCTTATCGTGTCGTCAGAATCAGCAGCTTTTTAAGGATCATGGAGTGTAAAGGCACCGGTAAAACTAAATCAGTCTAGATCATAGCATAGTGTTTCATTTGAGCAAAGGCAAGAAATCTCTTTGGCCCATAGCAGTCCTGTACTATACTTATACATTAAGGCACATATTCATAATCATAATATACAGTGCACAACCAAGTGCTATCACGCTGGAGAAATCAGAGCGCTGGTGTAGAGTTGAACTGGGTCTTCCTCTCGTGTGTGACTGCAGCCTGTCCTCTCTGGAGATGTTGGCGTGTGTACGCGTCTCCTGCTCCGCTCAGCCAGGTGTCTTGGGCGAGGGAGGCAGAACTTTGTGGCTGTTGCCTTCAGCAGAAGCCGAGGATGCTGGGATAGCCGTGCCCCGTGTACATCATCCACTCTTCCAGGCTGTTATAGGGCAGTCTCGAAGATAATCAAGCTGCCGTCTCCAGTGGTGGCGAAACCGTTGAGCTGGTGGGCCGGACTGCGGTTCATGTAGGCCTGTAAACCAAAAGAGATAGAGCGCGGTTAGTGTGACGTATATGCAGTGCTGGGTAGTAACCGATTAACATGTAATCTGGATTACATAATCAGATTACAAAAATTAAGTACTTGTAGTTTAAGGGAATTTTAAACCGGAATATAATCCAGTAACATTTTTATTGATTCTTTTTTATCTTTTCAATTTTTCTTTTTAAAAAAGCTCATCACATATACCGTATTTTCCGCACTATAAGGCGCACTTAAAAGCCTTTAATTTTTTCAAAAAACGACAGTGCGCCTTATAATCCGGAGCGCCTTATATATATATGGATCTGGCGCCTTATGTTAACGTCTGTTAAACAACCGCTGACTTAAACCTTGTTTATACTTTCGCCTGACACCGGAGCGCGAGCCTCCGCTGACTGCGCGCGCAACTCCCCAAACAGACGCATTTATACTTGACGCAACTGTTTTGTTTTAGACTGAACACCAGACCATACAACTGATTTAGACGCGCAAACTGGGTGCCGGTGTGATGAGATGTACTACTAATATCCGTCTGCTCGGGCAGATTCGGCTCAAAGTCATGCATCTTCGGATTCAGAGGCGCGCGCGCTGTTAAGCCGAATCTGCCCGAGCAGACGGATATTATTTTTTTTATTAACTTCGCGCTCATGCGGACGCGTCGAGTATAAACAAGGTATCTTGGTTTACATTTGGACTTTGGATGTGATCTTAGGCTTGAAAAGGTTGGTGACCACTGCATAACGCAAACCCAGTCAAACGTTTGACTGCAGTATCTTCTATTCTATATGCGCCTTATAATCCGGTGCGCCCTATATATGAAAACAGTTCTAAAATAGGCCATTCATTGAAGGTGCGCCTTATAATCCGGTGCGCCTTATAGTGCGGAAAATACGGTATATATGTTGGTAAAGTCTTCTCGATTTGTTGAATTGCACACACAAGCCACTAGTTCAGAGAGGGAACATTCCACATTCCATCATTCCACATTTAAGGAGCGTTTCCTCTGTTGCATATCTGATCAAACTCTGATGAACATATTTAAATTATTATTTGAGTTATTCTTCAGTTATACATGGTTAAATGACTCACTATGTCTTTGGAAGGCTTTTCTCTTTCTAACACATTAAAATGCACAAAATCATGGCATATTAACATGTAATGCTATTATTCCCAAAAAATGTCACTCCTTTTCACCTAATATATTCAAGTAAATAATTTAACACATCCACATATTCACGGTTCTCTGATGTCGATTAATGCTCACATGCAGGTGAACAAATAAAATGTTTAAAAGGTGCCCTAGAATTTGAAATTGAATTTATCTTGGCATAGTTAAATAACAAGAGTTCAGTACATGGACATGACATACAGTGAGTCTCAAACACCATTGTTTTCTCCTTCTTATTTAAATCTCGTTTTTGAAAAAAAACCCCTGAAAAATAGGCGAATCTCCACATAACACCGACTGTGACGCAACAGTCGGGATCATTAATATGTACGCCTCCAAAAATGTGCATATGCCAGCCCATGTTCAAGGCCAGGCGGAAGTGCGCAGCCGAATCATCGTCCGAATCATTTTTCTTCGAGAGACATCATGGCTTGCAAACGAGCGAAGCATGGCAGTTGCTCAGTGTTTGGGTGTACAAATGAACACAAAGGTATTTTTTTAGTTCCTTCATCCGAGCCTCTGAAGAACCAGTGGGTTATGGGAATGTCTGATGTGTAATTGTTCAAGTTCAGACAGATAATCTTTCTCAAAGTCGTTCAGTACTGTTTATGCATCAGTAAATCAAGCCAGTGACTAAACGATCAACTTCACGTCGTTTCTCTTAGTAGGATGAAAATAATCTTACTTAAACTGTGATTAATATACAGATAGCGATCAAAGAACAATCCCTTTCCAATCGCCCAAGCTGTCAATCACACAGCGCGAGTTTATCTGGACACTTGCCAAAACTCGTCATGAAATCAATGACGCTGTTACGCTGCACAACAAAGCTCTTACTGTACGTACATCATGTTTGCATTGGTGAAATCATTAGTGAGAGTGCAGAAACTGCGTTGCAATGATAAGATCTTCATTCACGTGATCAACAGGCTTACACTGAAGTCTCACAGCAGCCAATCACAGCAGTGGGCGTTTACACTGAAGTCTCACAGCAGCCAATCACAGCAGTGGGCGTTTACACTGAAGTCTCACACAGACACGCCCCTTCAAACAGAGCGTTCAAATCAGAGGCTAAAATCAGGCTAGGAAAAATGCCTTTTATTTCTAAATTATAACAAATTTTTATCTAAAAAACATACTAACATTATAAGGGCACCCCAGGAAACATTCTGAAATAATAAAATAATCCATGCAAGGGCACCTTTAATATTTTTTAATATGTGTTGATTTGTTTTTATTTATTTACTTTTTTTATGTACATTTTTATGATTTAATTATTAACTTCCATGAGCTCACTAACCCCCTGGACTTCACAAACTATAGAAATATACTATTGTGGAATATATTTTCTTTTTCTTCACATTTTTATATCAATATGGTATCATTAAAATTGTCCTATTTAAATCAATTTGATATATGAGTTGGGTCAAAAGTAGAGACGTCAAATCGATTAATTGCATCTAACATAAAAGTTTTTGTTTAAATATCAAATATTTTTATGCGTTTAGTAAACAGGGACCTATCTATCTATCTATCTATCTATCTATCTATCTATCTATCTATCTATCTATCTATCTATCTATCTATCTATCTATCTATCTATCACACGCACATACATATATTACGTAAACAAAAACTTTTCGTTAGATGCGGTTAATCGTGATTACATCGATTTGACAGCACTAATCCAAAATAATCTAAAAGTAGTCAGAATACATGACCAAAAATGTGTAATGTAACCGATTACGTTACTAACTACAATTTTCATCATGCCACTTTCAATCTGCAACGCACTACAATTTGTAAGTAATCTACCCAGCACTGTGTATATGACCTTTTAATGAGACCTGGAAAGGGATGAAAGGCGTCACTCTTTTCCCAAACCTTCCCTGACAATGCTTTCCTAAACACAGGGGACGGAACACAAGAGGCTGAATGGAAGTAAAAATCCCCCCTTATTTAATATCATTATTATGCAGTAATCAAAACCTCTCATTGTATTTAAAAGCACCCATGGCTAACAATGAGCGTAAAGACAAAAAGAAGAAAAAGCACCTGGTGTTCCGACCCACACCCCCCGCAGATACACCGAGAAAAGTCCCAACAACACAAAGCATGGCCGACAAACAGTTGGCCACACTATCAGATATACTCTCAATTGAGCCGGCATTCAGAGCGCACAAAGGCGGAGTGGTCTAATATCAGGTAGATGTGTGCTTGAAAGCCCCGGCGGTCAGCTCCAGAGGGGCCGGCACAGAGAATGAGCTCACCGGCTGAACGAGGCGGAGAGGAACCCGATCCGAAGAGGGAACAACATGCCGCTGAGGAGGGGGAAACTAATACTGACTGACAGCACAAAGGCCTGGGCTCTTTGAAACACGGCGTATTGTGGGTTTCTGGCACAGGTACATGTGGCACATATTTGGCGATGGGACAGGGCGACATGGACGGGCGACTTCACATCG
Organism: Rutilus rutilus; assembly: GCF_951802725.1. Taxonomy (NCBI): domain Eukaryota; kingdom Metazoa; phylum Chordata; class Actinopteri; order Cypriniformes; family Leuciscidae; genus Rutilus; species Rutilus rutilus. Next base: position 6,970,793 of record NC_140217.1, on the reverse strand, counting down.
GTGTTAAACTGATGCGCTCCTGTGGACATCCGGTGATCTGCTCACCTGTTTGGCGGTCTGGAGGAGCGAGGATGCCTCTGCCTTTCCCGTCTGCTGCACCATCTTGTACAAGATCCCGTTCTGGTTCTGTAGGAGAACGTGGGGGGCGTCATACTCGTGGATCCGACCCGCATCCAGAACCTGAGAGAAAAATAAACATCTCGGTTTTTTATGCTTTCCTTTTAGGATTGAGAACCGGTACTTTTTCCATTGAAAATAAATAAATAAATAAATACTGGAACCAAATGATTTGTGACATTAGGATCCAGTAACTGTAGTCCGATTCATGAATGAATGACTTATGATCTGGTTCTTTTTAATGAACCAAAGAAAAAAGACTCAAAGATCAGTCATGAGTTGGTCTATTGACTCAAGTGACTACTTTCATCATGTCCAACTCAAAACGAAGAACATGCTAGTGTGATGTGTGCATTTAATGCTTGTAAGACTTAAAACTGTACATAAAAATACTGTAAAGTAATATAAGCTTGATGGCTCCTGGTTATATACTGTAGGTCCCAATAAACACTTATGTAGCATGGAAAAAAGCAGGATGAAAACATAAATTTCATGTAAGAACCATGCAGGTTTAGAAAGATATGAAGGTGAGAAATTATTTTTCACTATTTCTTTAACCCTCATAATGCATTAAAAATCTGCATTTGATTTTCATAACTTAATATTTTTCAACTGAAACCATACTGCCTCTGAATAATAACTTCTCATTAATAAGTGAATGCACAAAAAATCAGTTGTGAATGTTAGTTATTACCACGTTATTACTACCTTTACCCCTTTTTTTTTAATTCTTGTAATTAAGCAATACAGAAAAAACACTGATAAAATTTCTCAGAATTCTCAACATTAACTGCTCAAATTGACTGCTCAAAAACTATCCAAATTTATGAAACCTACATATTCATTTTCTAACAAAACAACATTCATATTAATCTGCAATATTTTCCAAATTAAAAATATTTATTTTTGGGGATAATCTTTCACTTTCAGATAAAAGATGATACATTTTTCATGCTGTAACTGTTCATCAATGGCATGACTGTTTATGTTTATCAACAAAATTCAGCACCAATGAGTTAAATATATATATATTTTTAAGTACTTGAGGCAAATCGAACAAAAAACAAAAGTTTGCATTACATCATATGTAAAGACTATTTTTTTGAATAAAATGGACTCTACTGTAAAAGGTGTAAACTTTTTTTTTGTGTGTCAAAAAAAAAAAAGAATTACATGTATTTTGATAGCCTTGGCTCATTTAGAATATTGTTTTCTGTACTAAAACTATGCATTTTTTTTATCTTTTATTCTTCTTCTAGGTCATAATGGATTGAATGCATTGTGATAGAGCTCTCCATCTCTGCACTCACCAGGATGCGGTCACTGTCTATGATAGTGTTGAGTCTGTGTGCGATGGTGAGGACGGTGCATTCCTTGAACTTTTCCCGGATGGTTTTCTGGATCAGCTCGTCTGTCCTGTAGAGCACATGACGTACATTTAAAGCTATAGCTATAGATTATAAAGGACCTTCAACAATCTCAGGTAAGCAAATAAAGGACTCACCGAGGGTCCACATTTGCAGTGGCCTCATCGATGATGAGAATACGGTTCTTCCTCAGAATGGCTCTAGCTAGACAGACGAGTTGCCGTTGGCCCACGCTGAAGTTTGATCCTGACTCAGCCAGTTCTGTCTCGAGCTTACCAGGCAACTCCTCCACAGCAGCCTTCAGCTGGACCTTTGAGCACACCGCATATGTCATAAGTCAGAGATCACTTATTAATGTAATAAGTAATTAATAATTAATGTAAATCTGCTGGGGTAAAAGGTCACCCTGGAAAATGGATCTATGGGCCCGTTACAAAAGAACAATCTTGGGTCGTTCCACTCAAAAATCTATGTAAAAACCAGCTAAAAACCTCTCAGGCCACAAAAACCCAAAATGATTTTTCCATTGGCTTTTGGATTATTGCAGGAAATAAGCTCTATGACCAACAAAAGTTAAGGGTTCGTACACATGTTGTGTATCATGATAATCCTCACAAATGTACACACCTTTTATGAATTTTGAAGCCTAAATACAATCGGCAGGAGTAAAAAGCTAAACGTAGGCTATAGGCGAACTACACCACGATTGCTTGACTTCAATGTCAGCACCATTAAGCTTCGGACAACTCTTTCAGTCTTTATTAAAAAAAAAAAAAAAAGTAACAAGTTATGACACCATGTGTGTTTACATTGCTTTAACTCATCAAAAGTTAAGCAATTTGATGTTTAATGTAATTTAAGTTGAAATTACTTAAACACCAAGTTGAGTGTACTTAAATTTAAGGAAGCAACTGTTTTTTTTACAGTTTAGTTTCCCTAAAAAAGTTTGAGTTAGAATAGGTTAAAAGAGTGCAATTATAAACACGATGAGGCTGTAGTTTTCCTGTTCAATCCGATGTGATTATTTTTAATGTTCCTGATAACCTCTGCAGTCCCATTTAGCCAAAAAAACAAAACAAAAACACATTCAAAAACCCCACTGACTTCAGAGCGATGGAATCGGAAGTGCTAAAATGTAAACTCGTTTTCGGGTTTTGCCCTACAAAAATTATGTCATCCCATTACAGCGAGTGTGTGCATGTTCACCTCTTCCAGAGAGTTCCACAAGTCAAGGTCTGAGTGCTGGCCGAAGGGGTCTAGGTTCTTCCTCATGGTTCCTGTGAACAGTACGGGATCCTGCGGGATGATTGACATCTTCTGACGGAGGTCGTGCAGGCCGATCTCTGAGGTCAACACTCCGTCCACGAAGATTTTACCATCTGGCTCCATCAGACGGAACAGTGCTGAAATCAGGGAACTTTTCCCTGCACCGGTCCGTCCAACGATTCCAACCTGATCAATGCAGAGCAGCAAACATCAGTGCGAATGTCCTGACAGACTCGTATGATGATCTGGAGCTGGTGCTGGACTCACCTTCTCTCTAGGTCTGAACATGGCGGAGATGTTTTTGAGGATGACGGGTCCATCAGAACTGTAAGAGAAGTTGACCTTGTCGAAGGTTATAAGGCCCCGATGTGGCCATTCGGGAGGGGGGCGTTTTTGGGTTTCCCAAGGTGCTTCACTTTCTAGCTCTGTGTACTCTAACACTCTCTCCACTGACGTCATCTAGAAGGACACATCATTCAGAAAGCAGATCAATTTATGTAAATATGCCCACACACAGACACAATGAGAGGTTTACGTCAGTGGATCTCAACCATTATGACTTCAAGGCTCCTCATTGTCCACAACAATATTTGATATAACAATATTTTTCCGACGTCTTCGGTGCATTCATTTGTAAATTGCACAAGCTTGTTTTGTCTTTTAGATCAAAAGATCTGAAAAAACCCATCCATTTACCCGCACGTAGAAATCAGGACAGAAGTGGTTAAAAGTTTGGAAAAAAGAGACCGATTAAAACACCAGGTGTAAATGGGTATGTGTCTCCCTCGTCTACTTGTGCTCCGATCGACCAAAACACATCTTAATACCAGGTGTAAACAGAGCCATAGACAGCATTCTTACCATCAGAATCAACCCGCAAGGTACTTCATAACCGAGTTGAAATGCACCATATAGAAAGCAACTTGCATGCACATTACAGAAATAGCACTCCCAATTGATGAGTTTGATGTTCTCATGTTGCTAAGCTAACAATGCAATACTCCTATAAGAACAGTATTTCAATTGACCATAATTGAGAGTTTCTTAAAAGTAATTTATATAATAATAAAAACAATTATGAACAGTAGTTCAGGAGGATTATTTGATTAACCAAAAGTTTGAGGCAGTTTCATGAAATGGATATTTCAGTAAATTCAAATATTTCAAGGTTCTTACCATGTTCTCCACCTCGGCACTCTGTCTAACGCCCCACTGGAACATTCCCATTAGGGTGAGTGCATAAGACAAGGCCAATCCCACATCTCCCGCCCTCATACCTGCGAGAGTCAGACATGATCAACACTTCATTCACAAACTGGTCAAAAAAAAAAAGAAGAGATTCAGCTGGTACAGTTGGGTACCATGTAAACTAGGGGTGTAACAATGTATCGTGTCACAATATATCGCAATACAAAAATGCGACAATATGTATCGTGAATAGTTCACCCAAAATAAAAATTACTATGTAAGAAAAAATTCAAGTTTTCAGAGTTTTAGTATCAGTACTACATTAAAATATTATATATAATGTTGAATATAATGTATAATAATGCAATAGGGGAATATCTGTGTAAAAAAGTGGCCTACATTATTTTAAATGTATCTAGTCAGTGACAGAGAAACATATTCGTCTAAAATAACTGTATCATGAAAATTTTTATTCTGGTGTCTCTATTGTCCTGTGCTTTGGGTTTCAGCACCAAGTCCAAGAATATTCATTTATACACACAATGTAATATCAGTTTAATAAACAGTACATTTTTTGTTAACCTTTTATCATATGTCTTGGAGTATCGCAATAATATCGCATCGTGAGTTCAGTATTGTGATATGTATCGAATCGTGACATGAGGGTATCGTTACACCCCTAATGTAAACGCATGAGCTTGAACCGATTAACATTAATCCTAGGAAAAAAAAGATGTTTCCACTGATAATGATTTGAAACATCAATTACCAATTTATTTTCAATGAAAGTTGGTGATTTGAGGCTATATGACCATCAAAGACCATTCATTCTTATACATAACATTTTCACTTCGTATAGAATAAATGTATGAACGCAATCAAAAATACAATAAAAACTGTTATTTTACATTTTAATAATATTTCAAAGATGCAAAGCTGGATTGTCAGCATCATTACTCCAGTCTTCAGTGTCACATGATCCTTCAGAAATCATTCTAATATGCTGATTTGATGCTCAAGATTTTTTTATTATTATTATTATCAATATTAAAAACGTATTTTTTTTTCGAAACAAAGATACTTTTTATATAAACATTATGTATTTAAATTTAAATGAAAGTGTTTGATTTCACAGCTACTTTTTGTCAATCCCATTAGATATTTATGAAATGCATAATAATTATAATATTTCTCCCCCTAGTTGTGCAGCTTGTGTTGTCTCAGTACTCAAGATCCAGTGCACTGCCACCATGAACGCCGGGGATTGTGTTTTAGTGTGTAGTGTGTATGCTTAGATCTGGATTTCTCACTGTCTTTAAGAATAAGACATCCAAAGGCTGTGATGGTCACAAACACAGAACACATTCCATCCAAGCGCACTGCAAACCAGCGTGAAGTGGCCAAGAACAAGAACCAGGCCTCTGTAGGAGTACACATAACCTTTTAAACAACACATTTACAAGGTAAGAGCTAATCTGAGTCCTGAAAGTGACCGACTCCTTTACTTACCCGAGTGCAGGTCTTGATGGGCATCAAACGTTAGCTGAAACCTTTCCTCAGCTTTAAAGGCACGAATGGTCCAGAGGCCTTGCAATGAGGAAGACAGATGAGAGAACACAGGACTTCGAGCTGTAGGAACGCAAATACACACGGTCATCAACATCAGAACGACTAAACGTACAGGACACACAACAAAGACGCTCCGAAGAAACATTACCGAAGACGAAATTATTCTCAGATTTGACAGAAGACATTTGAAGATGCTTACTAGTGGATTCAATGCGCTTGACGTCTCGAGACGTCCGCAGGAAGTAGCGGCGTAGAAACAGGAAGCATATCAATAGGGGCAGCACAGGAATCAAGATCCAAGGGATGACTGAACAAGCCACAGCAATGGTTCCGATGATTTGAAGAAACACCTGTAGTGCATAAGAGCATGAAAAAGGGAGAGATATACATAATAAAAATTGAAACATACATTTCATTTATAATACAGTAAAATAAAGTATGAAGTGTTCCAAATGGGAAGAGAGCTGTAGAAACACTGCGTCACGGTGGTTGAATGCTGGCTCATTAAAAGCACTTTGTGGTTTTGGCTGCTACTTTTTGGCCACAAACATTAATCAAAGAACACGGAAGAAAAACAGTGAGGCTGCCATGACAGCATGACTCGACACTTTCCGAGTGAGATCTCACTCAAATTACCCATAATCCCTGCAACCATGTTAACAATTTAAGGTTAGTGTGGGAATGACCACAGACTATGGCAGAATACAAACTGACAAAAGCATTTCTGTGCTCGTGATTTTGGGACTCGCCACATAGAAGATCCACAATAACGTCAGAGTGAGATCTCCCTCTTTAAAACTATTTAAAGAAAACGCTTTGGTCAAAATGCCAGCGTTGTCATGTTCAGTATGGAATATGAGAATACTGTGTGTGCACTATACAATGTATGCCTACTATTTCACAAAAATAGTATGTGAAACTGTATAAATTATGTAGTTACAACAATTGTGGTATGCATTGCTGCTGTCACATGCCCTCATCATGTTGCATGTTTAATTTAGTAAGTGGCATTCAGTGGGGGTGTCTATACTAGGGGTGTAAGAAAAAAATCGATACACATGAGTATCGCGATATTTTATTTTGCAATACTGTATCGATTTTCAAAAACGCAATTTTGATTTTTATTTTTATTTTTTTACGTCCAAAAATATTCATGGTAACTGATTCACGTTTATGTTGTTTAAATACCTACCACTAGATAGCTATGCTGAGACGCACCGCTAGTGTCCTCGCCAGGCTCGCCGAACGGTGCGTGTCCACTGGCAAGGAGCGAGCCAGCGTTTTCAATTCATTCCTATGGAAGTCGAGCTTCACGCTCAGCAGTGCATTTTGGGATTGACAGCGGACCAGAGAAAGCGTTGAGAGCGTCCGAGAGCGTCAAAAGGTTGGGCAGTTCTCGACTTTATGCAAATATCAAGCGAAAAACGCGGTCAGCAGCCAATTGCTGTGAGGTTTGGGATGTGACATCTGTCTTTAGAGTTTAAAAATATAATAATTGTGCCGGAGTTTATTATGGATTTAGTGCTTAAATCATTTTGTTTACAAATTAGATGCTTTGCAGTTGTTATATATATATGTTAAAGATTTTATTTTGGATGTGTTTATTGTTATTATATTGGCTGGGTTTATAAAATTGAAAGGATCTTTGCTTGGTGCATTTGGAAACAAAGCTTGTCTATTTCTAAATGTAACCGCGTGCATGATGATTATACTGTCCGTGTGTTGAAAAAAACTTAGATTAAACACACTCGTAACAGACACACCCCAAAGCGGAGACGTTACAGCGTTGCCAGCGGCACCGAGCAGAGTTTTGCCGCTGTAGTGTGTGAAGCTGCGTTCACACCAAACGCTAATAGAGCGTCTGGCGCGAGTGATTTCAATGTTAAGTCAATGCAAAGACGCGTTTACGCGCGTCTGGAGGTCCTGCGGCGCGAATGAGGCGTTTAGCGCGGCGCGGTAGACGCTAATTCGCCTCATTCGCACATTCATTTTGTTCACTTTCATTCATTTTCGTCCAGTTCACGTTGTTGTTTTGTATTGTGACAGGGGCTATGTATTTTCTTTTATTATGGCCTACTTGAGCATATAAAAATTTGCTCACTAAGAACCTGTGAACCACAATCCCAAACTGGCAGTTTGATTTTCTGTGTACTGAATTGTTTCCCTAAAGTAAACCTCTTTGACTTTTATGAACATCATGACTTTTTTTTAAATTATAGTCCTACTTTAAAAAAATCCCAATATATCGCCTTAAGGCCTGTTCACACCGGGACGAATTTCGCGCGCGATATTCGCCGACGTTTAACGCCTCGTGACTAAACAAAGGGCGCCAATGTGAGTGTGCACACCGACGCGAAAAACGCCACGCGTAAAAGCGTCATTTTTAAAAAAACGCCTCGGGTTCGTTTTTTTGGTTTGACGCGCCGCGTCAAAAACTATCCGACCAATGAGATTGGCGCTTTTGCTCACGTGTCTGGAGCTTCTGAAGTTACAGTAAAACACAACTTGGGGGCGCTCAAACACAAAACGGTCTTGCCGAGCACACATACAGGCGAAGAAGATAGCGTCTACACTGCTGGGAAGAAATAAGACGAGGAAGATGCAAGGCAAGATGAATGTAGAGCTGCTGGCCTCGTTGGTGTCGGAACATAAAGAACTATATGACAAACGCGACTACAAAAATCTTGATAAAAGAGAACTGTTATGGAGTGGTATTGCAGAGCAAATGGGCCTTGATGGTGAGTTTCATTTTACTTAATTGTCTTTCATGTACATAGGCTTGTAACTTTTTCCCACGAACGTTTGACAATCGCGCCATCTAATGTCAGGGAATGAATTTGCATGTTTACTCGGCTCATCGTCAGCGAAAATCGCTTGGGTGTGAACACAAAAAACGCGTTGAAAAACGCTGGCGAATAACGCGCGCCGATATTCGTCCCGGTGTGTACGGGCCTTTATGCACAGTATCGAAATATATTGCAATATATTGAATCGTGACCCATGTATGTATCGTATCGCCAGATTCTTGCCAATACACAGCCCTAGTCTATACAATATGTATACTAGTGGTTCTCAATACAGGGGTCAGGGCCCACTAGGGGGCCTCAGCGAGCCAAAAACGTCTAAGTTGTCCTTAAAATAAGAAAAACAAGTATTAATAAACAAGTATTAATAAATGTTAATTAACCTCCTTAAAACTTTGTTTTTATTTTTAGAACCACCACCACGATTCTCATGGCCTTGTAAAAAATGGATAGGTGAGGTAGTTTAACTGGATTTTCCGGCTTTCCGTGTTTTCACTGTTATACGGTAGGGGGCGCTATTACACATCTTCTGAAAGAGTACTGAATCTCCAGATCAAAACACAGTTAAAGAAGATGCAGGAACAAGCGATAGCATATCCAAGCAGAGGCATAGGTAAAATAACGTGATCATCAACTTTGAACACATTTCATTTAACACTGAATGAAATGTCGACACAGGACGAGCTATAGGACAGTGAAGCTTTGGGGGTGTTGATGGACGCAATCCATTTTTTTATCATCATTCTGAATCTGATCCGGATGCAGTCTTTAACAAAAATGCGTTTTTCTCAGCTTTTCGCTCAAAATGTTGCTTTTTTATGAAACTTACCCAAAAATGCATAAAGCTAGAATAAAACGTTCTTTAATTCCTATCCAGTTAATCACAAACGACTGGAAAAGTCTTGCAATTCATTAAAAAGAGTGGGACCATTGAACAACGTTCAGCTCTTAAAACTTCTGGAATCTTGAAATGTAAATATTCAGAAACTAGGAATGTTGCCCGTAGATTAAAATTGTACAAAAGTTGTCATTACATCAAATGTACCAGATTTTGCCAACACGGAGTCAAGCTGTCATAGTTAATCAGGTTTTTCTTCTTTTTTTTTTTGTCTTGTAGAAGTTCTGAATGGCCGGTAACTTAAAAACATTGTAGCCAAAGTGGCCGGTGAGTGAAAAAGTTCATTTCAAACCCTGCACCTGACCAGTCAAAAAATCACCTTGCTTTAGTAGGAAATCTTAGCAAACTTTTAGTCATCATAATGGTGTCGACTTGTAGTGTTACCGGGTGCAAGAATTCAAAGAGTAAACATTTAGTGGGAGCGAGTTATTTTCAGTTTCCAGTGAAGGATACAGTGCGTTGTAGGAATTGAATTCCAGACATGTGAATTCGTAAACATGAAGAGAACTCTGTGGCAGAAAATTGGAAAAACATCCATGTTTGTAGTCAACATTTCAAACTGGATGACAACGAACACTGTTTTAGGCAAAACACAGGGGAAAATAACAGAAAGACACTGCCGTTCTGTCAGTTCCGCTCAACCTCGCCGAAGTAAAACGCTGTCGCGTACAGGTAAAAGAGCTGCTGCCATAGTGTTCCATTTTTACCATAATGCTGTTTACAATGTTGACACAGTGCGATACAATTGTCGGTGAAAAACCTACTCTTGCAACAACTGTTTTGTTAATAAGCCTCAGTCGATCTGGCTGTCTAATGAGCAGGGATACAAAAATGCAGAAGTACCATCTATCGTTTTCATTGAAGGCCCTGGGGCTGACAAAAGTCAGCTGAATAACACGTTATGCAACATCCAACAGACTTTTAAAGACAAATAAACAGGAATTTCAAGGTCCAGGTAACACAGAGAAAGAGTAAACATTGTTCATTTACATACCGAAATTGTAACAATACAAGTTGTTGTAAAAGTGATTTTACTAAAAATAAAATGAATGCGTTGGGAAAAGTTTCTTTCATCTTCACTTTCACTAAACAGAGGAACACAAAAAGTGTATTGGCACTAGCACAAGAAAATGAAACAAATGATATTAACTTCCTTTGCGGTTCCTTAAACTACGTGTCGATCTCAAAGTCAAAGTTGTGTATGTATGTGTACACAAAGTTGTGTACAAATATGTGTGTACGTGTCACCAGTGTATGTATCATTCCGACTTGAAGGCACCAACACTGGAGAAATAGTACAAGCAGGACAGTGGTATGCTATTCTTTAGGAAGTATTCAACAATGCATGCTGACTTTGCTACCACACTAAAGGGAACCAATAGTGAGAGAGGACTGTGGGAAAGGCTAAGTGACTGCAGAGTTTTCTCATCCTGAGAGAGAACAAGAAAGATTTTGCTGCCCCACACAATGAAAAGCTCCTTAAAAGAAAGACTATTGTACTTCCACTCAGTCTGTCAAGCTTCAGACAATAGCGCTCTGAGCACATAAAGTGACGCCTGTCCCCCACGCATTGACCACATTGTCATTTGCCAGGGGAAAAGCCACAATATGCTGTTAGACTACAACACTTGGTTTACCAGAGCGAATAATAATGCGTATGGCCACAAGTGATGGGTGCTCTAATATAGCCACGTTACCAGTGTGCAAATTACAGTGTTTAACAGACGCTCAACTACACAACTTTACTAGGAAATACTTCTAAGCAAACTAAGCAATAGCAAACCTGGATAAAATCCACAAATGTCCAGGGAAGTAAGGAATCAAGTTGGCCAATGTCTTTGGAGAACCGGTTGAGGATTCTTCCTGAAATGAAAAGAGAAAAACCATTTAGCAAACACACAGCTTCCAGAACATCTAATGAGCTAGACAGGACAGCATGAAGAAGGATATCGAGAAAAAAAGCCTCATTAATACAATGAAATTCTTCTATTGTTATTTCTTAGAAAGTGACAATAAATAGAATAATACAATAAACAAAACTGCTTTATTGCTTGTTAATATTTGAATAAGCTTTATCGAATCGAAGTCATGACACTCTTTTGTCATTGAACCAGTGATAATAATGAAAGCACCACTAATTAAAAAGTCATACTGGGCAAACTTTTCTGTTGCATTATTTTATCAACAAACAACAACAATCCCATAATGCCCTTCACTTATCTAACTGGTTATGATAATACTGGCCATAAAGGCCTTTAACCTACAATTTGAATCACTGAAAGGATAATAAATGACAGATTAAACAAATAATGCAAACAAAGGAGAGCTCAATCAACAATGGCACCATTTGGGATATCTATTTGTCATTTGTCAGAAATGTTTACAGCTAATTATGCTGAGATTACAAGTTCCAAAGAACTGACAGACAAACACCCACTAGTGCTAACCATTCTTTATTACTAGAGACCATAGATTATAAACGATAAAGGCTAGAACGTAGAGACACAGGATACAGTAGTTGTGGCAATTAATCCACAACACAAGCTCATTCCAACCATAAAAGTTTTTCTAAATGTGATTTCTGTGAGTGCATCTCGCGGTAATTGCGCCTCGTGTGTGCGCTGCTGATAACAGGATCACGGAAAAGGGCTCCAACTGACTCTTCAGCAGTCATAAAAACTATCTATTAGACTTTTGAGACTTGTAAATGCTCTTTTGCTCATGTTATCAACGGTAACACCCCGATAAGGAGACCACGATGACAGAACCCAGGTCTGCTGTTTGCTCTTTAGAAGGTGAGAAGAAACTACTCTATACTGGTCATATCTGGATACCACCATTATCTAGCACAACTGTCATTCTAATACGCTGATGCATTTGTACATTGATCATTTATCCAATGTTTCTTGAGCATAAAATCAGCATATCAGAAGGATTTCTGAAGGATCATGTGACACTGAAGACTGGAGTAATGATGCTGAACATTCAGCTTTACCATCACAGGAATAAATTGCATTTTTAAAGGGTTAGTTCACCCAAAAATGAAAATTCTGTCAGTAATTACTCACCCTCATGTTGTTCCAACCCCGTAAGACTTTCGTTCATCTTCGGAACACAAATTAAGATATTTTTGATTAAATCTGAGAGTTGTCTAACTCCTCCATAGGCTTCTAAGGAACCGAAACTTGCTGGCCCAAAAAATGTATTAAAGACATCGTTAATATAGTCCAAGTGACTCCAGTGGCTCAATCTTAAGTTTATAAAGCGACGAGAATACTTTTTGTGCGCAAAAACAAACAAAAATAACGACTTTATTCCACTTTTCATTTCCTTCTCTCTGGGCGTCGGGTCTTTTTGCGTAGTGTTTAAGCGTAGCGCGTCTGTGTTGCACGTCACCACGTAGGCTCACTATTGGTGACGTGCAACACAGACGCGCTACGCTTAAAGGGATACTTCACCTCTGGGAAGATGAATGTGTATTTAAAATAGGTCATTTAAGTAGAAGAAATGTGAAGAAATTTTTGAATTTGGAGCTTTCTAGACTGAGAAAAGCCAGAAAATGTATTTTTGGCTTATGTGGATGAAAGACAACAACTCCCAGAATGCACCTGCTTCGCTGTCTTAGGAGGCCACGCCTACCGGTAAGGGAGCGCAGTTTAAAACAACAAAGCTAGCCTACGTGATGAGTTTGCGAGGGATTTAGAGAGAGCCCAAAATGTCCGGGATTCGGCTTTTGCGTTCTACAGTCGCCATTCATTCATCATGTTTACTGTGGCGAGCAGGACGAGGCTGACGGCCGCGGGAGAACAGCGCGAGGCCGGTGGCGTGATTACTGAGACGCGCCGGGTCTCCCATCTCTCACGGAGGAGCGGGAATTTTTCTTAGCAATGGTAAAACGCACATCAACCGATCACTTGTTTAGCGTTCATGTAAACACTACATTCAAATTCACCAATCGGAATGAATTCAGTTAGATTGAAACAAAAGGTGTGCATGTAAACAAGGAATAGCGACCGCAGAAAGCAAAAGCCGAATCCCGTACATTTTAAACGATCTCGCCCGCCGGACAAGTCCGGGAAAAGGAGGATGGTTACTTACTCAGCTTTCTCCTACTATTCAGCTTTCTCCACAGAACAAGAGCCTGCTAGCTTAGCTTCCAAAGAAAGACAGCTGACACTGTGTACATTCTGTGAGTGAGATCCCACCCTGTATGGGCGGGCTGAAAACATGCGGAACAACGCCATCTACTGCCTGTAGTCTTTAGCCTCTGGCCAGAAAATCCTCCGATGACGCAAAATGACGATTTTTGCGTCATCGGAGGATTTTTTCCAGACAAAAAACACATAAATGTCTTGTCTCAGGGGGATATGAGGGTGGAAAGCATGGTAATTCTAAAATACTACAGGTTTTCTACTAATACAAAGCTTAATGCTAAATCCTGAAGTAACCCTTTAAACACTACGCAAAAAGACTCGAGGCCCAGAGAGAAGGAAATGAAAAGTGGAAGAAAGTCGTTATTTTTGTTTGTTTTTGCGCACAAAAAGTATTCTCGTCGCTTTATAAACTTAAGATTGAGCCACTGGAGTCACTTGGACTATATTAACGATGTCTTTAATACATTTTATGGGCCAGCAAGTTTCGGTTCCTTAGAAGCCTATGGAGGAGTTAGACAACTTTAAGATTTAATCAAAAATATCTTAATTTGTGTTCCGAAGATGAACGAAGGTCTTACGGGGTTGGAACAACATGAGGGTGAGTAATTACTGACAGAATTTTCATTTTTGGGTGAACTAACCCTTTAATATATTAAAATAGAAACCATTTATTTTAAATTGTAATAATATTTCACAATATTACTGTTTTTACTGTATTTCGTATAAAGCATAACAATAATTACGCCCATGGAATGTCTTTATAATGATAGGTGTTCCAACAGAGCAAGTTTTGATGGTATCTCCAAATAATTTCATTAATTACTGAATAGGTGGAAATATTATAGCAAATAAGGTGCAATAAAAACCATCAGAGGCTTATAAAAGGCTACAGATCAGATTGTCCTAATAATGCTTTATGACTTATCAATCCAGACCATCATTTTCTATTCTTCAAAACAGCCAGTGAGAGCTGAAGGATTGCACCTCAATCCAAACACTTCACGCGCAACACAGCCAATGTACCTCACTGCATGAGCAAAGGCCTCAAACGCTGCCATTTACACAATACTCCAGAGTAAACACTGAAATCCAGGGTAAACATCGAAGACACAGCTTTACACTTTCCTCCTCCACTGAGGAAGTCTGGGAATCTCTTTAAAACAGACAAAGTGCACCTCAAAGACTGTGACTTCATCTAGATGAATGTCATCCAGTACCCAGAAGCACTAAATTAAAGACATTTTTGGACAGTGCACATAATAAGTGCAATAACATTCAATAGCCACAATCCGTACAACAGGAAACCATAGACACTCACAACTAAGTAGCTAAATTTACCATGGAATTACAGTAACATGTTTCGTTTGGAAATGTACCATGGTATTTTCAGGGCACAAAAGAAAACCCAATAAGCAATAGACACTTACAGACATACCACAAAGTACTATGGTAACTATATTATTATATAAAGAGGTATAGTGGTAATAACAAGGTATTATTGGAGAACAATGCTAACACTATGTTATATTTATAAAAATGGTATCATTCAGTAGTTGGTATGTACATTTTCAGGGATTTTCATAATTAAATGTCATTCAAATGAACAATTAATCATTAACATAAATAACACAAAATATGTAGAGGATTCCAAACACCATGTGTAGTCCTTTTAATTACTATACATACAGAGTATATACACATTTATATAAATACACATACAACTTCATTAAAACTTTTGACTTTGTGGATGATGAAATGTGTTGGACATTACTTTTGACTTTAAATTGAAGTTAAACTACCATTCAAAAGTTTGGGGTTATATATATACATACACACATACAGTGAGGAAAATAAGTATTTGAACACCCTGCTATTTTGCAAGTTCTCCCTCTTAGAAATCATGGAGGGGTCTGAAATTGTCATCGTAGGTGCATGTCCACTGTGAGAGACATAATAAAAAAATAAAAAAAATCCAGAAATCACAATGTATGATTTTTTAACTATTTATTTGTATGATACAGCTGCAAATAAGTATTTGAACACCTGAGAAAATCAATGTTAATATTTGGTACAGTAGCCTTTGTTTGCAATTACAGAGGTCAAACGTTTCCTGTAGTTTTTCACCAGGTTTGCACACACTGCAGGAGGGATTTTGGCCCACTCCTCCACACAGATCTTCTCTAGATCAGTCAGGTTTCTGGGCTGTCGCTGAGAAACACGGAGTTTGAGCTCCCTCCAAAGATTCTCTATTGGGTTTAGGTCTGGAGACTGGCTAGGCCACGCCAGAACCTTGATATGCTTCTTACAGAGCCACTCCTTGGTTATCCTGGCTGTGTGCTTCGGGTCATTGTCATGTTGGAAGACCCAGCCTCGACCCAGCCTCGACCCATCTTCAATGCTCTAACTGAGGGAAGGAGGTTGTTCCCCAAAATTTCGCAATACATGGCCCCGGTCATCCTCTCCTTAATACAGTGCAGTCGCCCTGTCCCATGTGCAGAAAAACACCCCCAAAGCATGATGCTACCACCCCCATGCTTCACAGTAGGGATGGTGTTCTTGGGATGGTACTCATCATTCTTCTTCCTCCAAACACGTTTAGTGGAATTATGACCAAAAAGTTCTATTTTGGTCTCATCTGACCACATGACTTTCTCCCATGACTCCTCTGGATCATCCAAATGGTCATTGGCAAACTTAAGACGGGCCTTGACATGTGCTGGTTTAAGCAGGGGAACCTTCCGTGCCACGCATGATTTCAAACCATGACGTCTTAGTGTATTACCAACAGTAACCTTAGAAACGGTGGTCCCAGTTCTTTTCAGGTCATTGACCAGCTCCTCCCGTGTAGTTCTGGGCTGATTTCTCACCTTTCTTAGGATCATTGAGACCCCACGAGGTGAGATCTTGCATGGAGCCCCAGTCCGAGGGAGATTGACAGTCATGTTTAGCTTCTTCCATTGTCTAATGATTGCTCCAACAGTGGACCTTTTTTCACCAAGCTGCTTGGCAATCTCCCCGTAGCCCTTTCCAGCCTTGTGGAGGTGTACAATTTTGTCTCTAGAGTCTTTGGACAGCTCTTTGGTCTTGGCCATGTTAGTAGTTGGATTCTTACTGATTGTATGGGGTGGACAGGTGTCTTTATGCAGCTAACGACCTCAAACAGGTGCATCTAATTTAGGATAATAAATGGAGTGGAGGTGGACATTTTAAAGGCAGACTAACAGGTATTTGAGGGTCAGAATTCTAGCTGATAGACAGGTGTTCAAATACTTATTTGCAGCTGTATCATACAAATAAATAGTTAAAAAATCATATATTGTGATTTCTGGATTTTTTTTTTTAGATTATGTCTCTCACAGTGGACATGCACCTACGATGACAATTTCAGACCCCTCCATGATTTCCAAGTGGGAGAACTTGCAAAATAGCAGGGTGTTCAAATACTTATTTTCCTCACTGTACATACTTTTATTCAGCAAGGATGTATTAAATTCTATTCTAAATAAAGGCTGTTCTTTTAAGTAAGCAAGTATGTAAACTTAATTTATATAGCACCTATCACAGATAGAAATCACAAAGTGCTTTACAAAGTGCAACAATTTAAATAAAAGAACAATAAAACACAGATAAATCTATCAGAGCTAAAAACAAAACATAAAAGCCCAATCAACTAAAAGCTTGTCTAAATAAAAGTGTCTTCAGCTGCTTTTTAAAAGAATCAACAGATGTGAACCAGCACATGGTTGTTTTATGTATTTAACATTGATAATAATAATAATCAGAAATGTTTCTTAGCACCAAATCAGCATATTAGAATAAATTCTGAAGGATCATGTGGCACTGAAGACTGGAGTAATGATGCTGAAAATTCAGCTTTGATCACAGGAATAAATTACATTTAAAAATATATTCAATTAGGAAATAATTGGTTTAAATTGTAATAATATTTCACAATATTACTGTTTTTAGTGTATTTTCGATCAAATATACAGTGTTGTTGAGCATAAGAGACTTTCAAAAACAAAAATGACCGACGCAAACTTTTGAACGGTAGTGTGTATAAGAACACGCAGTACATATCCAATGGATAAAATACAGCTATACCGGTCAGGTGAGATTCCAGGTGAGTGTTGCTGCATGACACACTGAGACTGACAGGTGAACTGTGCTTTTGACATGTTTACATGAACTCACTATCACACGCAGTGAACGGAAACAGTTTTCATTTTTATAAAAATATACTCCAACACTGTTAAGTTGAGTCCACTTTACTATTACAAGCTGAATATTAAATAACAATTGGTAATCTTAAATCACATTACTTAATAACAATTAATCAATCATCCATTAATAATGAACATCCTCATCTAGTATCAAAGTACCAGGGTACCACTCTACCACAGTATTTCTTCTGAGCCCTATATTACTGACGGATAATATATGGAGTCTGTGTATGAGGGATTTCGTTTGTTTAACTGCACATCAGCAGAGGTTTTCCAAGAACAGCACAGAACAGATAAATTGCTCGTAAGACTAAGAAAGAGGAAAGGAGGACATTTCACAGGATGTGCTGCCCTCTGTTGGTCACTTTCAACACTGCCTTTCAAACTACCTTGATAAACAGACACAGGAATATAATAACTAAGTCATTCTTATTTTTGAACTCACCAATAGGGTTGATGTCAAAGAAACGGACCGGGGTTTTCAGGATGCTGTTGAACATACGGCTGTGTAATGTCTCCGCTGATCTCACCAGACAGTTAAACGTGATCAGAGCACGCATGAAGCCGAAGATGATGGTGGCTCCTGTTAAGCCTGATTATGAAGAGAAGCAAAGACACACAATTTGGAGACATATGAAACATGTCTACATTTGTACTTTGGCTGCCTTCGATCATGAGCATACCTGCATAGATGCCCAGATAGAAATCCAGGTTGAGGGGTTGAGTCGTGTTAGTGCCGTTGGTTAAAGTGACGTTTGTGGAGTCTAGCTTCTCCTGCTCTGTGGCCCTGTCAATCACAAAATAATGACATTACAGAAGCTAGTAATAACCAGAACATCACCACAGCCGTTGTTTCACAAATTATCTGTGATTCATGTCTGGGGGTATTTTGATCATCACTTAAATCTACACATAACAGGAGGGTTAAGTCAAATGAATTGAAAGGTAATTTTAGGTGTTATACCATTGAGTTTTTAGAGTGACTTTGCCACAAACAAGACTTTAAATTGAAAATGTGCAAAGAAAAAGATATATAATTTAATTAATATAATGTATTGTTTATAAAAAATATAATATATAATAATATAATAATATTTGGTGGGTACATGCATTATATTGCATATAATGTGTGCTGGTCAACTAGTCTAAAATTAACAAACCCCTAGAAAACAGTAAAACAAAAAACAAAACAAAAAAACATAGGAACATTGTGTGTACATTTAAAATAGGCTACATAAATTATTATTCCAATATCCAAATATGATACTAAATCCCACAGAAAAAAGGGCTTCTATTTGTGACGTGCTGCCTTTGCATTTGAACATTGCACATTTTAAACAGGACATGCATTAGCTGAATAAATGTTAGCCAATACAAACATATTTATAGAAAACGGATGACAATGAATAGACAGGAGTCCAATAATAGCAAAACAAATCACTTACTCTAAAAAGAATATCAAGTATAAGTTAGACGAATCCGACATTTAATGAGGGCTGTGTTAACAGTAAAGTACAAAATACAACCATTGTATAATACAAAATGCTTTCTGACATTTTGACAAAAAAAACTCAGGAAAGAACAAAATTTAAACTTAACCCGTCAATTTTCATTTTACTATTATCCTCTCTCTCTGTGTGATATATGCGTGTGTGTGTGTGTGTGTGTGTGCATAAATATATATAATTTTTTGGAGAAAATGCTTTACAGTACTTTAATGCGCTGAAAATGGTAGCTTAGCAGCAAAGAGCACTCACCAATATGAAAGCCACCAGTCCTGAAGGACATAAAAAACCTATGGAGCAGAAAACAGCATTAGCATGAATCTCAGCGTGCGAGCGAGAGGTCTTTCAGTGTATAACTCTAAACCGCAGTAGCACTGCTATGCCTTTTACCTGTGCCAGAAGGTTGAGGAGCACAAGAAAAATCACCATGACGGTGTTTGCTCCAGCTCGAAAATATTTCCAATACACACGAAGACCAATGGTCCCCTCTGAGCGCGTCTCCTCGACCATGGTTTGCACATGCTCCATCTACACATTACAAACAATTTTAGTTGAAAATGTCTATGTTCATGATCAGGCAGTAATTAAAATCCCACCAATCCACTAGATGAAGCTATTGACCCATCTGATCTGTATATGTGAATGTACAGGGAAAGATCCCCCAAAAATAAACAAGAGAGTGAATCATGACAATTTTATACTATAGTACCGGACGGTGGAGGAGAAGTCAAAAGCACACCTACCGGCAGCTGATCGGATTCATCTTTAACAGATGAAGTTAGGGAACGACTGGAGTTCTGCGAGAGGGTCCGAGTGCGGGGGGAGCGAGGAGCCTCTCCTTTTTCACTGCCACCCTCCTCTTCCTCATCCTTCTTCAGCAGAGAGGTGAAATCCACTCCTGACTGCTGAAGCTCAGAGTATGTGCCGCTTGCCACCATGTGTCCCTGAGAGAGATCAAAACGATTACATTTTGGCTCATTTATTCACAGATGTTGGAATGCAAATTGAATGAAATGGCTCACCTCCTTCAAAACCAGGATCTGATTGGCAGCCTTCAGGAACTGCAGCTGATGAGTAACCAAGATCCTGGGCTTCTCCTTCAGAATACCACAAATACAACTGCAAGGACAGTCAGTGCTCTTAATAATCACCTCAAAGAAAACGTTAACATAAGAGTGAAAACTACAACAATACTCATGGTTCAATAGTTTGAGGTTGGTAAGATTTGTTAATGTTTTTGAAAGAAGTCTCTTATGGCTGACTTTATTTTATCTAAAATATGGTAAAAAAAAAAAATAGTAATACTGTGAAATTAAAGCTACAATATGCAAGAATTTTTGGCCTCTAGAGGGCGCTACATTCCAAACAACAACAACGGCGTAGCTTGATGACGATGTGAAGGAGCGTGGAATGATGGGAACTGTCGTTTTAAACTCCACCGTGGATGTAAATCAGTCAGACGGGAATCGAAAAATCATGTTCATGGATGAGGCTAAATTCTATTTTTATAATGACATGCTTTTTGTGGCAAGGGGGGCGTGGTTCAGCGCGGTCTGTAATGGGAGAGAGAAGAGACGAGCAAGTAGGTCAAGTGCAAATGACGAACACCTGTGTCTTATTGCTGCGCTGGAACGAGAGAGAGACTGAAGAGAAAATTGGACGCAGAGAAAGAAAACCGGTGGATCCGAGCTCTCATTTTTGAACTGTTTTGTGCCGTCGCGGTTGCCACGGTGAATGCGCGTTGTGCGCGACTTTTGTTTGTTTTGCTTTATTTTAATAAAGTACGAGTCCCAGTCACGCCGACCCCTGTCTTCTTCCTTCCTGACTCTTGAACCTCATCACACTTTTATTTCATTAAAATGAATTAACCGCAAGAAAAGTAAGGTTTAATACTAAATTGGTTATCATAGATGTTACTGTATGTCGAATTCATTGTTGTGATAACGCGGCGCAGTTTTACGTGTTCTAAACAATTGTTGTAAAAGTACATTCGAACATACAGTACCCATTTGCCAAAATACTGATTCATCTTTATGTATAACACATGCTATATTTATTTACATGGCCATAAACACCAGACGTGATAAACAATGTCAATAAACGGATATGACGCAATTGACTGGCGACTCCCAGCTCCCCCCTGCTCTAACGCCCCGTTTCCTTGGTTAAAATCGCAATTTTCTCACGATTTAAAAATAGTTGGAAGCATTTGGGATATTGTAAGTAATCAACTTAACAAAATATATAACACTGGCCTTGAGATTATGGGATATTTTAATGCAAAAGTCTTGCATATTGTACCTTTAATATATTTTAAAATATTATATATTCAGTGATGACAAAGCTGGATTTTCAGCATCATTACTCCAGTCTTCAGTGTCACATGATCCTTCAGAAATCATTCTAACATGCTGATTTAATGCTCAAGAAACATTTTAACATCATTAGCAGTACACTAGCGGTTAAATTTAATCATTTAGCAGATGCTTTTCTCCAAAGCGACTTACAAATTAGGACTAAATTAAGCGAGTCATCGTGAAGAGGCAAAAGCAACGCAAGAAGTGCTCAAAATACGATGTTCAGGCATTGTTCAGAGTAGCATAAGCCTGATAAGGGAGGATTAAAGGAAAAGGAAAGTTTTTTTTTTTTTTTAAATGAGGTTAAGTGCTCACTGAAGAGATGGGTTTTCAGCTGTCTTTTGAATGTTGTCAGGGATTCTGCGTTCTGGATGAGGGAGGGGAGAGCGTTCCACCAGCATGGAACCGTGAATGAGAATGTTCTGGAAAGTGATTTTGTGGCTCTCTGTGATGGAACCACAAGCCGTCTCTTATTGACCGATCATAGGTTTCTGGTACGGATGTAGACTCGTAGGAGCGAGTGAAAGTAGGAGGGAGCTGAGCCTGTGATAGATCTGTAAGCAAGCGTCAATGCCTTGAACTTGATGTGAGCAGCGAGTGGTAGCCAGTGCAGAGAGATGAACAGAGGAGTGACGTGGGCCCTTTTTGGCTCGTTGAAGACAAGACGAGCTGCAGCATTCTGAATCATTTGTAGAGGTTTAGTTGCACATGATGGAAGAAGAGCATTGCAGTATTCAAGCCTAGAAATGACCAGGGCCTGGACGAGAAGTTGTGTTGCATGCTCAGTTAGGAAAGGCCTGATCTTCCTGATGTTGTGTAGTGCAAACCTGCATGATCGAGCTGTCTTTAAAATGAGCAGTTGAACAACTTCCCATTTTTCAAAGTCAACGTTTATGTGGTGAAAGTGGAGTCGCTGATGACGCCATGAATGAACAAATAAGCCTAAACCTCGAGCTTAGACTTGAACTCGGGATTTCTTGTGCATATGACAGCGCTCCTACATAAGAGCTTATTTTTATCAGTCCTTTTGTCTTGTTCTATGGTTCTGTTTATCCAGCACCAGCTTTGAATGAACGATGTCCACAGACAAGGTAGTATGTTACATGATTTCATGAAAGTATGATGTATTGCGACATCAGAAACGAAGAAAAACTAAATAATGACTATTGTAACGCTTGACGTAAAGCAAGTCAAATTTGTAGTTTTCTTATGTCTCATTCGAACTACAGAAACGCGACCCGGTTTGGCAAACTTGCATAGTGTGGTTAAAGCAGATATAGGGCCGCAAAGCGAATCCAGAAGTGCCTTTCACCCTGTTACGACTTGATGAACCACTGATACGATTTTGGAAACATTATTTTAAGGTAAAAAATGTTACTTAGTGTTGCTTTAATATGAATGCATTAGTGAGAGTGATTGTGTGTGAATTAGTTATACCTGGCAGTGTCTCTATACTAATAGTGAAGCTGTGGGTTTCATTTACAAAGAAATATATGCTGTAATTTTTCAGTTTCTAAACTATTTTATTGATAAATAGCGCTGATCTGCGCGTGATGCGTGAGCTACTGTCTGTATGCGTGTGTGTTACAGTACAGCAGCGCATTAGTTTAGAACTGCGTTTAACTTGCATGTACAATAAGCGGTTTAAAACGTGAGTTCACCCGATCAATTTTGAGCATCTAGATAGTAAGATCAAATATACCTTGTGGGTACTATTTTTAATAAATAAGATAGTAAACAATTTTTTTTAGAGCTAACCTGTGTTAAACTTCTAACCTTGATTCAACCTGTTAAACTTTTAACCTGACTTCTCCTTTGGGTCTAACATTATGCAGGGTTTCTGCACACTTTTTAAAGTAAAATTTAAGGCTTTTTAAGACCTTTTTAAGACCCAAAGAAATCAAAATTAATACCATGCATTAGGGGTGTGCAATATTGACAAAATATGTCTCGATATTTTCAAAGTTTTGTTGATAATAATTAGATAATATTTTACTGATTGTGTTTCTGTGCTTGGTGCCATGGCTGGTTTAGGCCTGTTGTTGACAGCTGACTGACAAAGATATTCATATTTTTCATATTCTATGCAGTGGTCAGTTCACAGCAGTGACAGAAATTAAACATTTTTTATTAAGGGGTAATATTTGCCACCTTAAATTGATTTCCAGGGGCATTTTCACCTATATATGGACATTTGTAGATGTATGCATCACCTTTAATGTCAAATTCTAACATTCTAATTAAATTCTATTAGAATAATTACACAATACCACTGTTACCAGTCAAATTAAATCATTAAATCAAAGTCCATCTTTGCAGTGCAGAGGTGACACAGAAGTGGCATCAGATCTGGCATTAATATATTTACACTGCATTTACAACTGCATAAATAAAGCTATGAGATTGTTAAATATGAACTGATTTCTAATTGTAACGTTCTAATTAAAGGGTACTTTAAATGTGAAACTAAAACTGCCAATAGGTGGCGGCAAGTCACTGTCTTAATAAGTGAGTTGAGGGAGTCATTCATTCAACCGATTTGATCAAACGGCTGATTCATTTGGGAAAGCAGCAAGTGATTGTTCATTGAATCATTAAATTGATTCGTTCAAACCGCAGATTCCATAAAAAAATAAAATAAAATAAAAATCATCGCTGTCTGTTGCATTGAGACTCTGCAATGGCTTCATTTTGAAATTCTCGTCAGCGAAATAAAGGGAAAACAAACAATATTGACAATATTGTTTATAAAATGTAACTCACAATGTTAATTTATTGTTAATTTAACGGTTATATAAAATAAATATCACATTTGCAATTGTGCATGGAAAACGGCACTCTTGCTGATGTGATATTGTAGGCCTATGATAACAACATAATATGATATAAATATAAGACAAACTCATTTGGGAACATACCTATAACCATACACATCACGCAATGAAAGCACGAGAGACAAAAGCGAAGTCAGCTCGCAGTGCCTCGTATATCGTTAAAACAATGATTACAATATCATAATAGACAACACACATCGCACACCACTACGCACATAAAGAATGAACTTAGAATTTAACTGACATTTACCAACTTGCTTCTCCTTCTCTCCTCCTGTTTCGCGTGCAGGAGACAGATGTAATGCTGCCGCGAATGTGACGAGAAATGTTGCGTGAACAAGCAAAATGTAAGACCTTTCATAAGTAAAAATAAGACTTAAGACTTTTTATGGCCTTACATTTTAAAAATCTAATTTAAGACTTTAAAGGGGTCATATAATGGTACATGCACTTTTACAAGTTGATTGCACTGAAATGTCTGTTGGCAGTGCCTGTACACAACCATCCTATCATGATTAAAATCCATCCAGTGGTTTTGTTTTAATCTCCTTATATGTTTGACCATCTATGAAATCAAGCCGTTCGATATTGTGACGTCATAAGATCGTACGCCCCTCCCGCGATTGTGATTGACAGCCGTGCTTCAACACAAGACCCGCCCTGAGCAAGCTGTGACAGCCGTCGTCATAGTAGTCCGCCATTGTTGATATGCTGGAGTAGAATGGCGTCTACGCGATTGTGGTGTTCTGTTCTTAGATGTAATAAGGAACACAGCAGTCATTTGGATGTTCCTAAATCTGAGCCGTTATAGATGCAGTGGCTGAGTTTTGTTTTTGAAGGATATGCCCAAAGGATTGACGCGGGGATTCCCTCACGAGGATTCCCCACGATCATCCATGCTTTCATGTTTACGCGAATCATTTCACACCAGACAGCTTTACAAACGAGAAAAAACGGATCGGTACCAACGTGTTACTGCTGAACCTCCAGAAGATGTGAGTGTAATGTTTTATTAACCTTTATATTAGTATTTATATTAATCTTTGCGAAATTTGCAAACCTTGCTGCAGGCTTCACGATAAATGCATCTAAGGTTTACACTCAGGGTACATTACAGCATGTTTTCTATGTACGACGTTCTCAATATAATTCATAATCCCACGTTTATAATGAACAACGCGTGGTTATTGTGTTACAAACGGTGTACGCACAGAACAGAGGGGCGGGGTGAGCAAAGCTCATTATCATTTAAAGACACATGCACTGAAACGGCGTGCTGAAAACAGAGCTGTTTTTGACCAGGTAAAATTAGTGTTTTCTTACAATACTAATGAGAATTTTTAATTAAAGTATATTACAAACTTTTAATTTAGACCCTAAAGAATCATATTAGCTTGTACAAAAATGGCATTATATGACCCCTTTAAGACTTTTTAAGGATCCGCGGACACCCTGTTATGACAAACATTTTTCATAACTTCCTCTTCTAGGTCTAACCATATAACAAACTAAATTTTACTTCTTCTTTTAGGTCAGGTCTTACTAACCTTTTGATAAAGGTTGAAAAGGTTTTTTGCCTGCATTATGCCATGATATATTGAGTAATCAACTGACTGTTAACCCTTTACAATGTTTTTTGATGATTTTGCTTATGCCAGTAACAGAGGGTAAATAAGGGAGGGGCTTGCTTTACCAATTGAACCAATCATATTGATAGAAGGTGACATGTTAGTCACGCTGATTTTATTTTGATGTGTCTGTCTTTGTCCTATAAAACCTGATGTATTCTTTTGCTTGGGTGAGATTCTCTGAGAATTGCTCGAGTACTCTCCCGGCCGTAAATAAAGAACTCAAAGGACATTTGCTGAAGTCTGTCTGTCATTTTCTGCTGCGCAGCAGGTGAGTTAGATTAAAGAGGTAGACTACGTTAGGGAATGTCGATTGGAGACAACCCAGGGAATGTCGATTGGAGACAACCCAGGGAATGTCGATTGGAGACAACCCAGATAGTTAGTTTGCATTAATTTGCCATTTTAAAGGTTGAAAACAGAGCGTAAAAGTGGACTTCAAAGATTTCTTATTCTGTTGCGCCCTCTATAGGCCGTGAACAGTGACTAGTCCACATCAAGCTTAAAGCGTCATGGCAGGGCATCAAAGTACACGGATAGCAGATTTCTCTCGAGTCAAGAGTCGGTTAATGGTTACAACAGTTCTCGAGTCACCTGTACACTGAACTAAAGAAACAGTCCAGAGTTGGAGCCGTCTGTGAAGAACCGATGAGCTGCTAATATGAGCATGCGTAAACCGAGCAGTTGACTCGAAAGACGGAGCGAAATTAGTTTTGTTCTTATGGTTTAGGTAAAAAGGTGAGTGATTAAGACTAATTTATTCACTTTATATGCTTGAGGCATGTAAAACATCCACGTTTCACATCATTATTGTATATGTGAAGTCATTGCGTGATTACGTAGACGAACTGGTGAGTCGGTTTTTTGAGCTTATTCATTGAAACGAACCATCCAAAAGATCCAGTTCAAGGAAAAGAATCGGACTTCCCATCACTAGCGTCTTGATGTGTCATATGAACTACTTTCATGAAGCTTTTATGGTTTATTTGGCCCTTTATTGAGTTTGACCGCCCCTAAACACTAAAAGCTCTTATTGTATGGAAAAGAACAGAGTGAAGAGCAACAGAAAAATGCAACAGGATCCGTGAAAAGTAAAGACTTACTGTTCAAACAGGTGTCTGCCCACTTCAGCATCCACTGCACTCAATGGATCATCCAACAGGTAAATGTCAGCATCCTGATACACAGCCCTAAAACCCACAGACAGAAACAGGTCTGCTTAAAAATCTAATAAAACATCTCCAAAATATACACTTCCTATTAGCAAATATATGTCAGTTTGTTTATATAGAAATGGCTTATGGTTTGATTTTTTTTTCCACTATATCATACACCTTACAAAGTGTCATTGTTTACATTAATTAATCAGTATGTCCAAGATACAGTCTTCTGAATGCACATTATGCATTATATACATTATATATATATATATATTTTTTTTCTTTTCTTTCTTTTTTTGCTCAATGTATCCGTTAAGGTTAGGAAAGGGCTTGTGTTTAATTGTATAACTGAATAATGAAGAGGGAAAATGGTTGAGTTAACAGGTGTGGCGGGTGGTGTGGCGCAATGGATAAGACAAATGCCTGTGGTGTGAGAGACCCGGGTTCGAATCCACTGTGAGACACCAATGTGTCCCTGAGCAAGACACTTAACCCCTAGTTGCTCCAGAGGCGTGCGACCTCTGACATATATAGCAATTGTAAGTCGCTTTGGATAAAAGCGTCAGCTAAATGAATAAATGTAAATGTAAATGTAACAGGTTGGGATACCTAGCCAGGTTGACTCGAGCTTTCTGCCCTCCACTGAGAGTTGCTCCTCGGTCTCCGATCACAGTCAAATCCCCATCAGGAAGCAGCTCCATGTCCTATACGACACAGAGAGAACTACAGTTTGCTTAAAATAACTTTAGCTTTATGCTGGTGTAGATGTCAATTTAAAGTTTACAGTATATAGCTTTGGAGTGAGATACACATACTAAACCTAGTGCTGTCAATTTAGTGTTATTATTTCACGGCAATAATGTTTACTTTAATGCACTTAACAAATAACCCCGATGCATAAATAGAAAATTACATTAAAAAAGGCAAAATACAACACAACAGCCAAATACACCAGTCCGTATGTACACAGACCAACAACAAAAAATTGGTCTATTAAAATGCTTTCTTCTAACACAAAAATGTAAAGTCTTTGAATGATCATCTTTGGAGGCTCTCAGCAAATACACTACTTTTCAAAAGTTTGCAGTCAGTAAGCTTTTTCTGAAAGAAATGAATACCTTTATTCAGCAAAGATGCTTTAATCGATCGAAAGTAAGTGTAAATACATTTATGATGTTACAAAATATTTCAGTTTCAAATAAATGGTGAACTTTCTATGCATCAAAAAATCCTGAACAAAAATGTATTACATTTTCCACAAATAATATTTGTGGTGTATTATCAACATTGCTAATAAGAAATTCCTCCTTAAGCACCAAATCAGCATATTAGAATTATAGAAAACAGTCATTTTAAATTTTAATAATATTTCACAATGCTACCGTTTGTACTATTTTTCATTAAATAAAATGTAGCCTTAGTGGCATAAGAGACATTAAAATGTCTTACAGAGCCCAAACTTTTAAAGGTAGTGTAAAAACTATGTACTTAATTGTTTAAATTAAATAATCAGCATGTGTACTTAATTCATTTGACGATCCTGTTTAAAACAAAGTAACCAATAAAGAACCTTACTGAGAATGTAATCTGGAAGTAGATGAATAAGGTCAGAAAGGCAAGAGTGTGATGGATGAATAACTAATAAACGTCTCACCCTTTTGAGTGCACAGGCTTTGAGGACCCTCTCATATCGCTGGGGCTGCAGCTCCTTTCCGAACAGTATGTTGCTCCGAATGGTCCCTGGAAAAACCCAAGGCTGCTGTGAGGCATACGTCAGCTCACCTTTGACCTTTATAACACCCTTTTCAGCTGGAAGCTCCCCCAGAACAGAGCTGAGGAGAGAGGACTGCAGGATACAGGTCATGATTAGTAACTAATAACACTTGTGGTTGACATGATCGCTATTTTAATTGGCAAGCTTGGGAAAAATGAAATTATTGTGACTGACCTTTCCAGCCCCCACAGGACCAATAACAGCCAGAAGTTGACCTGGCTTCACAGTAAAAGACAGATTTTGTAATGTTGGAGCATCCAGAGTCTGTCAAGTAGAAAGGAGAAAACATATTAGTCTTAACATGCAAAAAGGGGGAAAAGTGAAACCCTTTGTTACAACAAATTTCTATTTCAAATACATTTTGTTCATTTGAAATTATTATTCAACAATGTATTCTGAACAAAAATGCAACAAATCAGCATATTAGAATGAATTCTGAAGGATCATGTGACACTGAAGACTGGAATAATGATGCTGAAAATGAACGATTGTCTAATACACTTAATATAGCCTACAACTTATATTGAACTTATTTCATTATTAAATTAAAATGTAAGGCCTATTTCTATATCATCTATAAAAGGTCATTTTGAGGTCATCCGCTGTTGACCTCTTAAAGTTGCCAAAATTAGCAAACAAGAACTTTAGTCTTTTTCTTCCAAGAAAATGGACCAAAACACTGATATCCCATTAGGCCGCGTGTCCACCAAAGCGTTTTTTAACCAGCTGAAAACATACAGAATGGGAAGAAAACGGCACTTCTTGAGCCATTTCATTGAGTATTTAATAAATATTTAATAAATAAAAAACACTATGCTTTTGGGATCAAGATAAAACTTGTACTGCTTGATGGGCACTATCGACTTGTAGTTCTGCATTTCCAAAAGTATAACTCTGGGGAAGGTGTGTGTGTACTTTATACATTTATATACATACACTGAACTCACCTTGTCCCAGTAGCATATGAGATCCTGAATCTCCACAGATGCCTCTTTCTTCTCCTCCTGAGAAAGGGGGAGGTTGGTTCTCACAAGCTCATCGAGCAAGAGGAACTTCTGCACGAGAAAGAAAAACCACAGACGCTTATGATGTATGAACACAAGGTCATCACACAAAAAAAACTGCTGTAATAACACTCACACTCACTGACAGTGCAGTTGCAGTAATTGAGTTTCTGTGGTTAACCCAAACTAGGATTGTCCAGCAAGCAGAAGAAATGGGTTCAGTTTTATCACTCCATGATTACAAAATCTGCACGTTCATGTTGGGACTTATGCAGCAGTAGCAGCGTCAGTGGAAACTTTAGAATAGATCTAAAATTAACTCTGAAAATGATACCTACAGCACAACCAGAGACGACAGAGATTTGTATGCTATTACTTGCGACAAATAGTCTTAACATTTCATTTATTTTTTATTTGTATTGAAAGTTGTAAATTCATGTTATACAAGTTCTGCTCATTTCTAATGTGCAAGATTGGGTTGGAAAAATAGACTTCATTCTCATTTTAATGAACTGGAAACTATTCTTAAATCCCAAGGATCTATCTTTTAGTCTATGCTGTTTTCAGTTCATGTGTAAAAAACTTCACTAAACTTATGGGTGTATCAGTTTATCGTGTACACAAACTGGGTAAGGACATTAAGGACACTTGATCACTACACATTTGGACCCTGATGGTGACATGACGTCACTACTGGTATTTATGAACAACAGCAGAACTGATATTTTTCTAGCATTTATGTTTTTTTATGTTATTTAAAGTACATTATGTTAAATATTTTGATTGTTACATATACCTGTAACATTTCAGCTATAGATTCATTATAAATGTTAGCTAGATTATGTTAAGTACCTGTCTGGCCATGTATGTTTATGCTGAAATATAATTAAATAACGGTTTGTTTTTTCAAAACCTCTATCCTGTGTTATTATGTGTAGTGATTTGCCTCGCATGACATACATTTCGCACTTCAGAACTTCTGGTAAGGGAACCTAGTGAGCAACGATACTCCCTGGTTTTCACAGTGCATTGTGGGACTTTTTAGGGACTGAACATTTCAGTGCACTGGAAGGATTTTGCAACTGAGGCAACCCGTAAAATGGCCGACTCCCTGATCAGTGCCCTGACTAACAAACTAGGGAGCTGATTGAGACGCACCCATTATTTGTAGCGCACCCCCCATCCAATAAATTGCAATAAGCTTTGTGCTGTTACTTTTGATATGAAACAATTCAAATTATGTCAATTTTATTACAAAAGTCTAACAATAATTACAGTTTTGTGGCTCTTTAATGTGTCGTGACAGATCGCTGTATTTTAAAGGGATACTTCATCTCTGGAAAGAAGAATGTGTATTTTAAATGGGTCATTTATGTAGAAGAAATGTGAAATTATTTTTTAATTTGGAGCTTTCTAGCCTGAGAAAAGCCAGAAAATTTATTTTTTGCTTATGTGGATGAAAGACAACAACTCCCAGAATGCACTTGCTTCGCTGCCCTAGGAGGCCACTCCCAAGCCACGCCTACCGGTAAGAGAGCGCAGTAGTTAAACAAGTCTAGGCTACTAGTGAGTCTCTGTGACGAGTCTGCCCGGGATTTGGAAACATACAGGCAGCCCCTAGTACTGGCTGTAGTCTTTAGCCTCTGGCCAAAAAATCCTCACATTTTTCCAGACAAAAAATACATAAATCTCTCGTCTCAGGGGGATATGAGGGTGGAAAGCACTGCACGATAATTTGAAAATACTACAGGTTTTCTACTAATATAAAGCTTAATGCTAAATCCTGAAGTATCCCTTTAAGCGGCATGTGAACGATCACCTTATCTGCTTAACTACTAGTTACAGCACAAAATAAACATGAACGGACATCAGTAGGAATGTTGAAAGATCTGATACAACTTACTGAAATCCATATCATATCTCATGTTATCGCTCTATCAGTGTTTCAACCACGGAAAGGCGTAATAAAACAGCTTGTAAACCATGTCATGTAATGTTAGAAAAGCCATAAAAAAAAACAATGTCACCATAGAAAAGCCATTCAATTGATCATAAATTCAATAGTTAGCTAGAAAAATTGCTACCTATGGAGCATTTTGCTAAATATGTTATCCAATATTATATAATAAAAAAATAATTATTATAATCAAAACTGCCTTGTGTGCAATTTAAACATTTGCATACAAATCAGTTGTTAATTTTAACCTCCAATATTGTAGTAATGCACCAACTGACAGGGTTCCCTATATAGTTTACAGCATTAGCGAGATATTTTTTAATCAAAATTGAATCGATTCACAAGCAAGTTCTCAGAGTTCAATGCGGGATTCGCAAAACGCTTGCTCTTAAAAGATGGGTCAGTACTCAGTTTATTTGGACCAGCTCGCTCCTCAGAATCACAACTTGTAAGTATGAATAATTATTGATTTATAAACAGCTGCAACACTCATAATTAACCTCAAACCGAGTAGCGTATCAGTGAGAAACGTCTTGCGATAGAGTGTTCAGGTTGAATAACTAGTTCTTCCACCGTTTCATCATCAGATTCGCGCTCGGATTGATATGGTAAAATCGACGTCATCATTACGGTCTTTACAGAGTGTACAATCACTGAGGACTTAGGAAGTAGCTCGCGGAAAGGAGGGATTTAGAGAGACTGATTCATCCGTTAAAAAATGTGGTGATGTGCAATGTATGAGAATATTAAACAGTTTTTTTTTACCTTTGATGCATGTAAACCTGTTGTAGGAAACCTCCAAAACAAAATTAAGAGCCTTTAAAATAGCATAATAGGGGCACTTTAAAATTGAATCGACTCTTTAAATGTGTGTCAATGCCCAGGCCCTACAAGTTTTGGCCCAACAAGATCTGGTTTTGCCTAATTTTTTGCATATTAATACATTTTTTAATAAAAAAAAATTGTCATGGCAAATCAATACATTAAGAAAAGAAAACATGAAGAGACTTCTTGGACACCATGTTGCATGTTAGTGGCGTCCTGTTGCCAACTTGGAAATTTACATTTTGGCAAAAAAAAAAATGTTGTCAAAATTTCATATTTTGGCAGGGATAAAAAGAGTCATAAAAGAGATGATAAACACATTGCATTGTGGGATACAATATTGTGTAGTATGCTCTGGTTTTTCTTTTCGAGATTGTAATAATTTCCATGACTTTCCCAGAAATAACTTTAGGTCTTCCATGACCGTGCAACTTCATTGAGACAGTTTTTCTAATGATAGAGGTTGTACCTTGATCCTCCGGATGCTGATGGCAGTCTCAGACACTTTCTCGATAGCAGAGGGGAAGAACAGAGTAACGGTGAGGCGGACGGCACTGTACAGCGACACGGCCACAAACACACGACTGGCAGAGATGGTGTTGCCCACTAGCACGTATACGGTGAAGGTCACAAACAGGATGATTTTATTCGCCGTGAAGAACGAGGCCATGTTCAGGCCACGGAGGTAAGAGCTATTCATGATTTTTGAGATCTCCTTCCTACAAGAAACAAAAAATAAGAGCTTTATCCACTCATGCCCAAGAATCACAAATATATTACGTCCTAGAGCTGGCCGGCCCTGCGTAGTACTTCACAAGGACAGTTTGCACAATAAAAATGCATTCTGTCCTTAAAAAGAAAGTTAAAAAGACAGATCAAATGCAGAATAACACAGATAACATTAAAAGAAGCATTGTTTGTGGCACTGAAAGGCTAAAGCTTCTCTGAGATATCATGGCTTCTAAATTTAATACACATTACTAAACACATTAAGTTTTTGACCTGCTGGCATTTACTGAAACATACTATGAAAAACTGTAAACACAACCGGTTCTAGCCATGTGATGTTTTGGCATTTGATTGTGAATGCTGTGTATTCTCTTCTATTGTCAGTTTTCACTTTCAAGTCACCTACTGTAATGGCAGAACAACAGTCTTAGGAGACTTTTGCTGAGAAAGTTGGTTAAACTGGTAAAACCGTTTATATATAGCCATATGAATAACAACTAATCCAGTTTAACGGATTGCATACCCTTGATTGACCTAAGATTTTACAGACCTTTAAAATAAAGTCATTTTAAGACTTTAAATCAAAAGAGATAATCAAAGCCCATAAATCCTTTGGCAATGTGCTGGCTTCAGTGAAGAATTCTGCTAAACCTATGACAGAGCCATAGCAGTATAATAACACTAAATAAACCCACAGTATATAATTTACCTTCGTACATCAGTAACCAGCGCTGCAAATGGCTTCTCCCAGGCGTACATCTTAATTATACGTATACCAGATACCACCTCATTCATTGTGCGTATCCTATTGTCAGTAAAGGCTGCGGTCTTACTCCTGTGAGAGAGAGAGAAACAGACAGAGAGTGAGACCGAGAGAAAGAGAATGTTTTTGGGCTATATTCTAAAACATAAACGATTATCCTGCAATTAGGAGCATCTTATTAGGTTTAATCTTTGTTAAAACACATTACACAACCTAGAATTGGATCTGACCATGGCCTTGATCAACATTGAAATTGATTTTTGATATTGTGTGCAATGTGTGCTGGTACTAACATTTTTACAAGAAAATTAAAAAGCTGGATAAGCTTTGGATTTGCTAATTAACTTCTAAAAATGCAAGAAATTCTGAATTAAAATGTTCAAATAATAATGATTAAGGTCATTAAGGTCTCAGATTATGATGTGAAAATCGAAAGATTACATTTGTCGATTTTCATACTGTGTCAGTCACCTGTTCTGGCCTTTCTTAAATTATATTTTTATGAAAAATTAAAGTTGTATAAATGTTTGAAGTGGTTGTAATGACAGGTTGTAATTTTTTCCTGATTTAACACTTTCATTTACTATAAAAGGGAATTTACTATAACGTCCAAGTCAAAAATGAAGAAACTCTGAAATATTTCACCTTTTATCTCTCAAGTATTTATCATAATATTATCTATGTATTATTTTTTCCTTTAAAGTAACATGATTTTTTAAAAGGAATGTTTTCTTTAAAATCATATTACGTGACACAAAAGTTCCTCTAACTCAAGAATCATATGGAGTAGAAACCTGAACTCAGACCTCACACAGAAAGAGTGCATAACCCCAGAAGGAAAGAGCGTGTGGTTGAATGTGTGACTCTGTCTCATCGTGTTTGAGCACTGTGGTAACTTAAGACTGACCACTGTAAATTCTTATAAATGATTTTATAACATCTCATTATGGACAGAATAACTACTGTAACAGAAACATACACCATTTTCAGCATGCAAAGATCTTTGTGCTTTTAATAATTTCCACATAACGTAAATCTGTGCATGTGTGAATTATTTACATCGAAACTGTGATTTTGAAAAACTAAAATAATTGAAATTACAGCTCGTTAAAATTTAAAGGGCCCAGTTTTTTTTGCAGAGGTTTTTAAGAGATAATAAATGTGTTTTACATATGATTCTGAAGTCTACATGACACTACATGAGGAGTATCTTGTGACTGTGATTAAACCTTTCAATTTCTCACGATTTCTTTTTTCTGATCCAATTTAAAAAAATAAATAAATCCCTGTCAGGAGTAATTCTGAGATTGTACCTGTATTTGGAAAACAGTTTCCCAAACATGGTCTGAAGTGGCATAAGAAAGACCAAAACTGCCATGCCTGCAAGGCATGATGGTCCGATCTCTTGCCAAAGCAGACCAATCACAGCTGCGGCTTGAAGAGGCCCTATCCACAGGAAGTGCAGAAAAATAGTCACCTGGGAATACAGACGGAACAGGGAACAATTATTTCATTATCCCCCCCAAAAAGTACTATGTTATTACCATGGGGTTTTGATGTAACACTATAGCAACACCATGATTGTTTTGGGGCATTTACCATTCAAAGATTTTAAATATTTATCATTACTCCAGTCTTTGGTGTCACATGATCCTTCATAAATCATTCAAATATTTTGTTTTGATGCTCAGGAAACATTTCTTATTTTTATTAATCTCGAAAACAGATGTACTGCTTAATGTAAAAATACGTAATATAAATAATATTTGTGGAAACAGTATTCATCTAATAATCCTGAAAAAACAGCATTTATTTGAAACCAAAATCTTTTGTAACATTTTAGATGTCTTTACTATCACTTTTGATCAATTTAAAGGACAATTCCGGTGAAAAATGAACCTAGGGGTAATTAACGCATGGTTACCGAGTCGATCGTTCTCTGGGATGCGTTTTCATGATAATCGAATGTAAAGAGTTTTATCTCTAAAAACAGATTAGCTTATAACGCTAGTATATGGGGCCACGAATAAGTAAAAGTAAATCGCTAGTTAATACCACTAACAAGGCTCAAAATAGCCTCACACTAACACGGTAGCATAATGAGGGTCCCTACATGCAAACCGAAGCATTGAGAACTTTGTAAGTGTACAGACAGTTTAATAAGAAGATACTTTATAAAGACAGTACGTTACGCGTACTGTACAGTACATTACGTCTCGACTAGTCGAGCCACGAACGCCGTGCTACATTCGATTATCATGAAAACGCATCCCAGAGAACGATCGACTCGGTAACCATGTGTTAATTACCCCTATCCTTTAATGCAACCTTGCTTAAATAAAAGTACAAATGTATATAAAAAAAAAACTAATTCTGGATGCCATAATAAAATGCATCAGTGTTAATTTATTTAAGCTTTTAAAGAGTGGCACACAACCATAACGTTTGCATGTTGAAGTTCACGTGGAAATCATTTAGTGTAGTAGTTGGATATACACAATGTACTGCATTTGTAGTACTACATTTTAAACAGCCCATGAGATTATTTTAGTATCCACAAAAAGAGCTTGAACTTCAAAGATCTCATTTTGTGTAACACGGTCTGAACAAAAACAGAACTTCCTGTAATTCTTCATAGAACCCCTCTGATGTCTGCTGGTGAATACAGGAGAAACGCCTCAACGGAAACATTTAAAACAATGACATTCCTACTTTGATTAGACAGAATAACTGCTCAGCAAGAAAGTACATGGTTAAAAATGATGTCATGTGTGGTTTATGGAGCTGTAAAGTAATGTTGCACGCCACAAAGCCAACACTTTACATAACTGTCCATCACATAATGTTGAGACTTGATGAGTGATCATCTGAGGGAAACTCCTCTTAATGGGCGAGTTATGTATGTAAGAAACCACAATGAATAAGTACAGTTTAACACGGTTTAACTAGTCATTTTAAAGGTGAACTAAGTAACTTTTTTATCTTAACCGAACAGCTTCGGAGTCATTGGAATGGTTATATGACTGTTTTCGGGTTGAATGGTGGTCTTCTCGCACCCCTCGAGCGCCTGTGAGACGAAAAACCACCCTTGCAACTTCGGCCGCAGCATCAGGAAGTATCGCGTGATATCAGGTCTTGCGATGTAACAAACTGCTTTACGGCACTGCACACATGTACTATCTTAACATTTATATGCTAGCCTTCTGTGGCTAACGCACGGAGCCATGTCCACTGAGGTATGTACATACCTCAGTGGACATGGCGCCGTGCGTTCGCCGGGTTCTTTGAAAACAAATACACATGACCAGCAGGAGAAGATGGGACGAGCCAACGAGTTTTAACGACAGTGTTGTCAAATATCTATTCCGAAGCTGTAGGGGGAGCCCTATAGAGAAACCCGCGAGCAAAAAGCGAGAAAACAGCGAAGAAGTGGGCAAAGCTGCATAATGCAGCTTTAATTTCCTAATGATCTGGAGTCAGGCTGTAAATGCACAATAGGTTGAGACTAGTGCTGCACGATTAATCGTAGCGCAATCGCGATGTCAAGCCTACGCGATTATATGACGCAAAATGCTGCGATTTTATATTAAATAAACAAATTAGCGCTGTTAACGCAGCATCTGTTAATTTTTGGCATCCTTTGGCTAGTGTTACATGATCCCGCTCTTATTCATGCAAATGCTTTTAAACCATTCATGCGCGATAAGACAAAAAAGAACGCGCTGTCAGTGAATGTCCTCCTGACACGCACACACAGACACACACACACACACACACACACACACACGGACACACACACACACGACCCACAGATAGACGCGCGCCAGTATAGTCCAGACAGTGCGCCAGTATCAAGTTCTCTTTCGCGGTAGAACGAACAACACACATGTACGTTATGCCAAAATGAACGCGCTGCCTGTGAATGTCCTGACTGTGACACACAGAAAGACTCGCGCTAATATCGTGCGTGCGCACAAAACAGCATGCCAGAATACAGTTCTCTTTCGAGCTTGAACGAACAATAACACACACAAATATGCCAAAATGTCTTTTTGTCGAGTATCTTCATAACATAAGAGTAGTCTTATGATGAACGTGAAGAGTTGTGACTCGTGAGAGAATGAGGCGTGTGAGATCCGCGTCTCTGACAGCAGCGGCTGGTCTTAAAGGGACAGTACACAGTAGCCACTAATTATATCTGTTGCTAAAGTTAATCAAAGGCCAAAGGGAACAGAGAAAAACACTCACTGCTCTTGATAAAGAACTTTTTTCTTTAGGCAGATTATCACTAATCTGTGTGTGCATTTATTTTCCTTGAGAACCAAGCAAGTTGACTCATGAAACCATTTGTTTATTATATCGCAATCGCAATATTGACCTCTATCATCGCAATATGACATTTTCCCCAAATCGTGCAGCCCTAGTTGAGACTATTTGTGATTTCTCCTTGTCCTCTGAACGCTGGCCAATCTGTTACCCGCCCAGTAACACAAGCCCTTTTACAGTAAATCACTCGTGCTGCCTTTGGCTGTTTTAACTGGAAATTGAACAATTGCCTTATCAAACAAGTGCCATGTCCAATTCTTTAAATAAATAAATAAATTCACTGATAAACACCTGCTTCAAAAACAGGAAATGGACAACCTGTGACCAAAACACTTAAGAGGAAGACAAAGAAGTTATGGAAATTTCCTACCTCATCAAACTTGTTGACGTCATTCGACAAAAGGTTAACAATCTGCCCTGTGGTGGTCTGGCCCATAGCTGTGGCACTAAGGCACAGTGCCTACAAGAAGAAAAGATTCCAGAGGTTTGTAGGAGAAATTGTGATAAGGAATTACCCTCAGCCCAGCCAAAAATAAAATAATAATAATAATAAAATAATTTGTATCGCTTAGGCCTACATCTAGAGACACATTATTTAAAAATATATATATATATTTAAGATGTGGTACACTTACAAAAAAGTACAAAGGAGT
Source organism: Rutilus rutilus (assembly GCF_951802725.1). NCBI lineage: Eukaryota > Metazoa > Chordata > Actinopteri > Cypriniformes > Leuciscidae > Rutilus > Rutilus rutilus. The sequence goes on along the minus strand of NC_140217.1, from coordinate 6,931,692 downwards.
TTTTTGGACCATTCTTTGAAGAACCTCAGAATCCAGACATAGTATACAAATATGGTAATTAAAATAAATAAATAAATAAATAAATAAATAAATAATGGTACTACCATATGATACTAACACTACGTTGGCAACACTTCAGCACTTTTTTTTGGAAGGCTTTTAATTTTTTTTAAAGAAAATCTTACCTTCCTGTAGATCATGTGACACATTGCAATGCGGATTTTCATTCCAGCTCTTAGGACGTGGTAAAAGTAGAGGTGGTGGAGTAACGCCAGAAACAGAGTGGATAGAGAGACACCTGCTGCATATCCATAAGCTTCGTACAAAGCTGGCATGTTATTGGGGTCATAGCTCTCAAAATACCGAATGAGTTGTCCCAAAAACACTGGTTGGATCACCTTGATCACCTCCTATAATGGGGAAGAGAATAACATCAGATAATAACAATGTAAAATAATTTATATTTTGTCCTGTTTTACATACGTACAGTTTAGGGCTCTATGAAATCTGTATATTTCCCACCAAAATCTTTTTATATATATATATATATATATATATATATATATATATATATATATATATTGCGTGCTATTGTGTGAACACAAAATGAATGAAATGCATAGTTGATTTTAAAAAATTGGATGACTAGTAATTTCCTACTACTTAATTTTGAAAAAACAGAGATTCTAATTATTGGACCAAAAACCTCTGCACGTAATAACCTAGAATACTGTCTAGCACTGTGCTCTTTGATACCAATCTTTCATTTGAAAGCCACATTTCTAGCATCTGTAAAACCGCATTTTTCCATCTTATAAATATGTCCAAAATACGACATATGCTCTCAATGACGAATACAGAAAAGTACGTTCATGCGTTCATGACCTCAAGGCTAGATTATTGTAATGCTCTACTGGGTGGTTGCCCTGCATGCTTAATAAACAAACTACAGCTGGTCCAAAAGGCAGCAGCTCGAGTTCTTACTAGAACCAGGAAGTATGACCATATTAGCCCTGTTCTGTCAACACTGCATTGGCTCCCTATTAAACATCACATACATTTTAAAATCTTTCCAATTACTTACAAAGCACTAAATGGTTTAGCCCCTCAGTACTCGAGCGAGATTTTAACGCATTATAGTCCTTCACGTCTACTGCGATCTCAAAATTCTGGCCAGATGATTATTACCTAGAATATCAAAATCAACTGCAGGCGGTAGATCCTTTTCCTATTTAGCACCTAAACTCTGGAAGTCTTCATAGCCTTGTTCGGGAAACAGACACACTCTGTCAGTTTAATCCTAGACTAAAAACACATCTCTTTAACCTGGCATACAAATAACACATTATCAATTTCTATTATTTCAAATCAGTTAAATGATTGTTAGGCTGCATAAATGAGTTCAACCGGAACCAGGAACACCTTCTATAACACCCAATGTACTTGTTACATCATAAGAAGAATGGCATCTACGCTAATATAAGTCTCTCTGTTTTCCCTGAGGTTACCGTAGTCATCCGGATCCAGTCCATATCCAGATCAGATGTTGGACCTGCACCTAGACACGACCAAAACGCAGCCCTGAATGTCAGCAGAGACCGTGTCTACTAGACAATCCCCTGTGAAGGCCTCGTCGACATGACAGCCATCGGCACAGATCCTCAGCAAAGACCACAAGAACCAGACAAGTCCTCTGCACATACCCTATGGCCAGCTTCTGTTCCATACTGGCGTGAGGAATCTTCAAGCAAAAGGAACTGGATGAATATTTGAATGCTACCGATCCCGATGTGAATTCTGACTTGTGATGCAGCCTGAATCATAATCACACCACGTTTATTGGTTGGCCAGAGAAAAACTGGCCCCCCGACTGAGCCTGGTTCCTCCCAAGGTTTTCCATTCTGTCACCTGATGGAGTTCGGGTTTCCTTGTCACTGTCGTCTCTGGCTTGCTTAGTTGGGGACACCTAATATTCAACAATATTATTAATCTGACTGTACTGAAGCTGTTGTAGGAGAACTAAACTGAGCTGGATGATGACATAATTTCTTGCAGAACTGCTTTATAAATGAATGAACTCATTTAATAATTGATGATCTTTACAACAGAACTGAATCGACACTAAACTGACTTCAGCTGAACAACAGCCTAAATGCATCATTTTCCTGTTATCACTGTAAAGCTGCTTTGAAACAATCTGTATTGTATAATAAAGCGCTATATTCCTTAAAATATTGTTATTATTAATTTGAGAAGTACATTGTACTGTAAAATAGTAATATATTTCTGTCATAATTTCTCAAAGTCAAACCGAACTTTTATTTTAGTGGGTTGTAGAGAAGACCTTTGAGTTTCAGTGTATCTGACAACAGTTTTATCAAATGAAATGGGTAAATACTCCTGAGGTAAACTATCAGATGCTGTCCTCATATAGTGAGAGGCAGAAAAACACAAGCTTCACACATGCTTGAGTATGTGTAGGAGATAAAATTGCGACATTCACACAAAAGACATACAAAACAAGTGTACAAAAAGTATACAGTACAGCCCTATTTTTTTTTTTTTTTCGTGAAATTCTGCGTATACTGTAAATTCTATTTTATGACTGGATTCTGTGTTTTCTGAATCATGGACATCATAGGGGCTAGGGGTGGGCGATATGACCAAAATCTTATATCACGATGAGAGTAATTTTATTTAATGATAACGATATATTTATATATCACAATATAGTTATTTTTGCCTTAAATAAGGTTATATCAAAATGTATTATACCATTGAAATTTCATAATTCTCATCACCAATTTCGACATCACAAAAAATAATACTACTAAGTAAAAAAAAAAAAAAAAACTGTTAAGCTTTATAAAATAAGAACAAATAATCTAATTACAAGCAATAGTGAAAAAACCCTGGATGTCTGACCACTCTTTCTCAGATCTCATGGATGTACTTCAACTCGATCTTCTATAAACACACTTAAAACTGACTCCTGGTGTGATGCACTTCAGGTGACTCACAGCAAGACGGTGAATCATCAACAGAATTTATAAGATGCGCTGTGTCATTTGACAGCCAGCAGACTTGGTTTAAAAATTAAACTAAATTAATGTAGTGTAAATACACACCAGACTAGTAGTTAACTAGAGAAGGGGGTTTACTGCCTTTACCTTGTGCACCATTTACAAAAAGAACATAATGCAAAGACCCAGATCAGAACGTACCTCTATAAGAGTGAAGACTCCCAGTACTGCATAAGATTTCCAGTAGCACCTGATAATGGCTTTGGTAAGTTTGGGTTTCCTGAGTTCTTTGGTTGCTTTCTCCACTTCTTGGTCCCAGCAGCTGTTGGGAAAAAGAAAAAGATGAGGAAGGCTAAATTAAGAAGGCTGACAAAGAGAAAGAGAGAGAGAGGATATCATAAAACAATTAAAACAAAAAGAATTAGCCTATAATTCTCCTTTATTACCTACATTATGTCATCTCACATACAATAACGATATGATTACTTCAACACATTAACTTGTTCACTCCTTGTCCACAAAATGATTTAACTGTGTAGACATCTGTGACATTAAACATCTTGATTCTTTATTACTCAGCTTAATAGAAAAAAAATCCTGTCCTGAACCACAAGGGCCACCCGAACAGGTAACATAAGATGGGTGTATGTTGTACATTCCATGTAGGCAACATGATATATGTACTGTAGCATACAGGCCATATGAAAAACATCATGAGCAACATCCAAAGCACATAAGAAACAAATCCTGAGCAGAAACTACGGCATTTCTAGCCAAATCAGGAAAACTACTAAAGCGCTCCTTCAAAACAGCTGCTGAGACTCTTCAGTTGATGTTTTCTAGCAGCAACGTCCGGCAGTAAATTCTACATCTGCAAATAACAGTTTACTTCAAGGCAGAACATTTGTGTTTACGCCACGGCTCCATGCTGCTGATCGCAACAAAAGCTTCACTAATTAGTGTCGTAGCCCAGAGCTCTGTGCTAAACGAACCAGCAATGATCCATTTTAAAGTGCATGATTAGAGGCTAGAGAAACGCTGTGTGTGGAGGTGCTTTTTAATGAACGACGGGATTGTGTTCATCGTCATTCATTTCAATGCTTTCACGGCTGGAGAATATGATTATATATGGGAACTTTGTGGGAGACTGCTGATTAATAGTGGTTTTGACTTCTGTACAAAGGGTCAGCAAATCCTGGATTTGCTTATCTGTTCTTGCGTAATAAAACCTCAAGGTGAAGAAAAACCTTCACTAACATGATAGATTAAATCATAATGGGTGAGCAGTGATCTTTATTTGCTGTGTGAACATGAAATCCATGAAATCTTGGATTGCATAGTAACAAATATCCATGAAAACCGAAGTAACCCATTTTACGCAACCCATTTTACTTCTGTAATGTGACATATTTCTGAATATAACAGGATATTCAATGAGCAAAAAACCCTGATAAGATAAAACATGACACTGGATAAGTAATAGGGAATTTAATTTACTGGATGGTGAAAAGGGGCCATTCAATACCAGAACGTAGGCAAACCAGACATGGGGTTGACTCCCAGGGAATACATGAACTGATAAAAATGTTTACCTTGAATGTAGTTTAAAGGGACAGTTCGCCCAAAAATACTCACCCTTATGTCGTTCCAAACCCGTAAGACTTTCGTTCATCTTTGGAACACAAATGAAGATCTTTTTGATGAAATCTGAGAGATTTCTGTCCCTCCATTGACAGCTACGCAACTACCACTTTGATTCTTCAAACAGTTAATAAAGAGATCATAAAACGAATCCATATGAATGGAGCGATTTAGTCCAAATATAAGCTTAAGTCGCTTTCAGATAAAAGTGTTTACCAAATGCACAAATGTAATGTAATGAGAAGTTTTGAAATGGCTGCATTTCATAGAAGCAAAAAAGGAAAGATGTTTCAGAGGAAAGTTTACAAAGACTGACGAATTGCTCGGAATAAGACGAGGACCTTGTATTTAAGTTACAGTAATACTAATGTCTGATTTCACGTTGACTTCATGGTCAAATAAGAAGCACAGTCACCTCAAAAGCATTTAATCAGTATTAGATCAAAAAAAGTTATGCTTTTGCAGCATTTTACACCTTTTTTGCAGTAATATATAAACGAACATTACAAATATTTTACAAAGTAATATAATATTTATTCAAATGCTGCTTTCATTATTATTTTTTACATAGGTTATATATATTACGGTGGTTTCTAGTTTTGCACTCACTGTTTAATACTCTTTGTTTGTGTCAGATAAATACTTCTCTGGTCGAATACTGAATTGAGTTCCCTTTCACGTCTTCTTGCACTTGAATGGTTTAAAATCACTTTTATGTTTAAACTGGCAAGACACACATGCAAATGATACATTTCATGACGACGTCCTGTCAGCTGTCCCGAGCGTCTTTCAAGCTGACCCTGGGCCATCAGGCGGTCCTTATTGTCGAGATCTGAGAAGTATCTTCTGCTCACCAAGGCTGCATTTATTTGATTAAAAATAAAAACAAAAACAGTAATATTGTGAAATATTATTCCAATTTAAAACAGCTGTTTTCTATGTGAATATACAGTAAAGTGTAATTTATTCCTGTGATCAAAGCTGAATTTTCAGCATCATTACTCCAGTCTTCAGTGTCACATGATCCTTCAGAAATCATTCTAATATGATGATTTGATGCTCAAGAAACATTCGTTATTATTATCAATGTTGAAAACAGTTGTGTACAATTTTTTTTTCTAAATTCTTTGATGAATAGAAAGTTAAAAAGAACAGCATTTATCTGAAATCTAAAGCTTTTGAAACATTAAACACTACCGTTCAAAAGTTTGGGGTCAGTAAGAATTTTAATTTTATTTTTGGGGGAAATAAAAAAAATAAATCAATACTTTTATTCATCAAGGATGAGTTAAACTGATCAAAAGTTACAGTAAAGACATTTATAATGTTAGAAAATATTCTATTTTAAATAAATGCTGTTCTTTTGAACTTTCTATTCATCAAAGAATTTTGAAAAAAAAAATTGTACACAACTGTTTTCAACAATAATAATAAAAAATCATCATATTATTAGAATGATTTCTGAAGGATCATGTGACACTGAAGACTGGAGTAATGATGCTGAAAATTCAGCTTTGATCACAGGAATAAATTACAGTTTAAAATATATTAAAATAGAGAGTCATTTTAAATTGTCATAATATTTCACAATATTACTGTTTTTTTGTTGTTGTTTTTTTATCAAATAAATGCAGCCTTGGTGAGCAGAAGATACTTCTTTTAAAAACATAAAAAATCGTACTGACCCCAAACTTTTGAACGGTAGTATATATATATATATATATACACACACATATACATATATATATATATATATATATATATATGTATGAATGTATATGTACATATAATTGTCTATAATTATGTTAGAAAAATCTATAGCTTTAATGTAGTAAACAACCTTGTATTAGCTGCTTGTAGTTGTAGCTACTTTTTCAAATGAGTAGCTTAACTTCTGTTGCACTACTTTTCATTATGAATAGCCTGTAGCTTCAGTTTCAGAGTAGGTTCTTCCTGAACACTATAAAACAAAAGCGAGCAGGAAAATCAGACGGACTGTTAACCTCGCGTCCTGCTCTCTGTATCCTCTGCCAAGAGTTCTGCTCCAGCAATAGCAACAGCAAAACCTTCCAAATTATGTGCCCTTCTGTTGTGGCTCCACAGATTATGAGAGTTGCTTAAAGAGGACCTATTACGCTTTTTTTGCATGTTCAACTTTCTTTAGTGTGTGATGCTGCTGTTTGAGCATGAAATAGGTCTGAAAATGTACAAAGCACAAAGTTACACCAAAGGGTGTCGTTCTCTTGATCAATCAGCTCTGTTTCTGAACTCCCTGAAACACCTTCATTGTAGTCTTGAGTTTTCTTTTGGGAACAAACAAATCACAAAATCCCTCTTTTAAATAATCCCTGCCAATGTGTACGGGAAAAAAAGAGGGATGATGCCTGGTTGAGTTGCTTTATTAGTGCGTTGGATCTCGTGGTTATGGTAAGGGGTGTGGCATATCTGAAACAACACAATGATCCAGCTGCCCAATCAGAGAACATTGTGCTTTTCGGAAGGAGGGGCTTCATAGAGACAGGAACTAAATAGGGGTGCGTTTCCCGTACAACGACGTAACTCGCTGCTTCACTACCATAGTTTGATGCATCGTTGAAGAAATCAATTTGCTAGTCACGACTGTTTCCCAGAACCATATTGTCGCAAATTGGTAGTTCAACCACGTTGGTTAATGATGTCACGCACTTAGTGAAGTATTAACTTCTTTTAATGAATCTGTTTGAGATCTAGATGTTTTGGTATAACCAGAGCGTTACTGACAGACAGGAAAGAGAGGTGCTGCTAGAATTTAAAATATGTGAAAAATAAGGTTTTTTGAACATTCAAGAATGCAAAACTACTCCAGTAGACCCCAAAAACAAAGCCCAGACTTTGTAAAAAGGCATAATATTGCCTCTTAAATACTAAATTTTAATGTGTAACTTAACTTGCCCCACACATTTTGTGCCACAAACATGAATGACCATCAAATCATGTGGCTTGAGAAAAGGTGTTCTATTGCTTTTCTTAGTGATCTGACATTTTCACCTGGCCGATTATCCAAGGAAACTTTTTTGCCTACAGTGACAGCCTTCCATAGCAACCTGTTCCAAGGCACAGTTGTGGTATTCCTTGTGGATATTGAACCTACGGTTTCCTGGGTTACCAGGCCAGATCTTAATCCACTAAGCCATGTGCCCACCCACAGCTCCATCTAGGAGTACTAAACCAGCCTAAACTAATTCTTTCATTTCAATTTGCATTTATCATTAATGTGTGAATGACTTTCACAAAAACTCAACATTGCATAATGCACTCAACGCACAAACGGTGGGAGCATCACCTTTCCAACATCTAATGGGAAACGCACCAGCCTCTGTTCTCATATTTCACCATAAGTCTTCTGAGGGTTTGTTTGAGAACAGCCTGTTGTTTAATCGGTTTATTCCCAGCGGCTCACTCACCTCTGCAGTTTCTCTCCAAGTCTCTTGGACCCGTCCTCTGGAAGCACTTTAAACATGTCATCTTCTTCAAGTCTTCTCTTAGATCCGATACGGAAAAGAGGGTTCAGCCAGCTGATTGAGAAGAGAAAAAAGGATTTGGTCAAAAGAATGCTTTAAAGGTATATGAAAAAGGATGCTAAATTATTGATGAGTGATGATGACAGGTGTGTACAAACCACATGTTTCATGACAGTGAAAGCAGTAATTAAACAAAACCAACACACACGCAGGTAGGCAATCTCTTTAAAATGACAGTAACAGATGTTCTCCTCTATCAGCTTTGCAAAGAGTGTTCCTGAGAGTCAAGGGTTTGAAAGCAAAGCCTAAAAAACACTCTGACTGACATTACAGCCAAACGGCTAATAATGCTTCATTTTTTTCAGATCTAGGCTATTAAGTTAAAATAATACAGAATAGCAGTACTAAAATGTGACTCATAATGATAGGTAAACCTGATTTAAAGTTCTAAAAGTCCATTTAAAATATTTTCTGATTAATAAAAATGCCTACCAAAGGTGGTGTAACTGTTCAGATGGCAAAAAAAAAAAAAAAAAATTCCAATTAAAAGGCATATTTTTTGGGTTTGAAACTTTAATTTAATTATTTATTTTCTTTAAAAAAAAATAAAAAAAAATTAAAAAAAAGTCGAGAAATTCTACTTTAAAATATTATTTTAAAGACTTTTATCCAACAATTCAAAGTCAGTCTGGTATAACCAACAAGCAGGTATTCGCCCTGTGAAAAGAATGTAATTTCAAATATTATCTAATATCTTATAAGTATACATTTTATATATATATATATATATATATGTGTGTGTGTGTGTGTGTGTGTGTGTGTGTGTGTAGTAAGTAATTAGAAACGTTTTTCAGAAATGCTTTGAACCAACATGAATACAAAGTTCACTGAATTTTATTATCAGTGTGAAAAACTTTAATAGCTAAGGTTGAACTAATAATATCTTTAGTTTGAGACAATAAACATAAGGAAACAATAACCACAAAGCTTAAATTCTCTGTTTAAGGCTTTAAATTTCACGACAGAAAACACAAAATAGCTTATAAACTGATACATCTGTCCCTCTCTTTCTCTCCCGTATAGATTCGTAACGGCTTACCAGAAAAATATCTGTGAGAAGAGATTAGCTGTTGCGGCCGGGTTGCTTTTCGCATCTTTGTTTATTGGCTCCATGTCGTTCGCCATCCTCCCTGCAGTTCAGCTGAACACTGGTACTCCACGCATAACCTGCGACCGGTCTGAGACATTTATTTTATCAACTGTTGTGTAACTTTCTAACACGCACATGTCAACGTCGGGTACAACAAGGAGGAGGTAAACCGTTCATTTCCTACTGTAACACAAGCGCCCCGCCCCCGCAGCAGCTTAGCAGCTTAGTTCACTCTGATTGGCTCTCAGGGCACTAATAGGAAAGGCGTTATATATATTTTTTGTTTTTCACACTGATCAAACTAATTTATCTGACAGTGACAAGATTACAAATCCCACTATGGTGAATAACTATCGCATGACTATTAATTAAAGCATACCTACGTTGCTTGGTAACCCTCCCAATTAATATTCAGGCACCAGAGCATAGTTTAACGGCTCTGTCAGGCACTAACAACGATCATTTACTATCCTTGACTTTGCGACCAATCAGACCAACTTTTCGAACGTCACCTACTTAATATTTATGACCCCCCTAACCTTCACCGTAGTAGGATTTGTACAATTACTTTGAGGACGAGCGGATTCGGCAGGAGTTTGAGATCAACCGTAAACGATCTCACGATGAAACGGCAGATTTTCAGAAAATTGTTGTGAGATGCAATTGGTGGAGGATTAAGTTTTATGTTTATTACTCTTTTTAAGCAAGTTAAGCAAGCGATGTAGCTACATTTGTAGCTTTGATTGTGTTATTGTGCTTCGTATGTGCTTCGGGTTGAGGAGGCTTCTTGTCTACCATCTGTTCTTTATTAGCTCTGCATACACAACCCACTCATGCAGTGTGCTGGAAGCAATCATATTTAATTAGAGTGTCTAAACAGAATAAAACAAAAAGTTTCACAACAAATCTAGTCTTTTTAATATATAGAATGTTTCAAAAGAAATGAAAATCATTTACTCTTCCTCATGTTGTTCCAAGCCCATATTGTTTTTGTTTCCAACACAAATGGATACATTTTGAATAATGTAGCTATACTGGTTGTTCTTTTCCATTCCATACATTTACAATAAATAGCCTAGGGATACAAGTATAAAACAATAAAAGTATCATACACAGTTCCACCTGACTGTTCCAATTCTTCTCGAACACACCAAAATTAGTCAGTAAAATAAAAAGATTTGTTTGTGAACATAAAGAATTCAAAAGAACGTTTTGCTCACTAAACTTTGAATTTTAAAGCTGACCTATTATGCCCCTTTTTATAAGTGGAGGTAAATAAGTATCAGGTGTCCCAAGAATGTGTTTGTAAAGTTTTAGCTCAAAATACCCCACAGATCATTTATTATACCATGTTGTAACACATTTTTGTTGTAACACATTACACATTTTTGAGTGAAAGGAAAAACATGCTGTTTTCATGCATGTGTCCTTAATGCAAATGATCCGCTGCTGCTCCCCGCCCCGCTTTCCAGAAGGGGGCGGAGCCTGTACAGCTCGTGCCTCCAAGGCCCCGTTTACACGTACATGGTTATTTTAAAAAACGGAGACATTTCCCTTCGTTTGTGCCCTTCGTTTACACGCAAACGGATAATTCGCCTCTGAAACCGATTCTTTCTAAAAACTCCGGCCAGAATGGAAATTTTGGAAAACTTCGTTTGCACGTTTGCATGTAAACTGAGAAAAACTGAGTTTTAGGCAGCCAACGGCTGTGTCCAAATTCAGGGTCTACATCCTTCGGAGTACTCATTTGAAGGATGTTACGTCACAGCGCCGCGACGAAGGCTGTCCAAATTCGTAGGATCCTTCAAATGCGGCCCACAAATACGTCCTCCTTTTCCCCGAATTGGAAGGATGGGTGTGGTGGATCCTTTCCCGTCCTACCTATCCCATAATTCTTTTCGGCAGAGCGTAATGGCGGACGAAGCGAGCGGTAGCGGAGTGGGAGAGGAGTATGCTTTTCGATGTAAGTTTTTTTAAAAACTGGCTTTTCAAAAAAATATTGCTTTATTTCTTCCAAAAGAATTAAAATGAGGAGAATAACTCTTTGTTTGTCCATTTTCCCGCTTCTTGCTTAGCGCTGTCACGGTTGCTAGGCGACAGGATATGAGCAACGGGAGGGAACTGAAAGAAGGGTAGGCTGTCCAAATTCACAAACACCGACTTCCGGGTTTTGCGGTCGTCGGAGGACCCCTCCTCCTTCAACCGGGTAGGAAGGATCCTCAGGAAGATGCAGCCCCTGAATTTGGACACAGCCAACGTCACAGTATTCGTTGCTGTTGTTGCTATTTTCGGGATTCTGATTGGCGAACGTGGGCTTGAGCGTCTCGTTATACTGCCACCTACTGGTTTGGCATGCTCTTGACGGCATATATACACAGGTTCGTGTAAACGAACACTATTCTGAAAACTGACAGACCGATGTTATTTTTGAAAACAGAGAGGGCGAAATGTCCTTTTATGAAAATAGCCGGCCATGTGTAAACGTAGCCCAATACTCTGCCAAAAGCTAAAACATCTGTTCTGTTTTTTTATATGCTTTTAATTTGAATCAAGCAACAAAAGAAAAACAGAAAATCACTCACTGCTCTTGATTGAATAACTTAGTAGCATTAATAAGAATAAATCTCTTGAATGCTGCTGTTAAATAGTATGGTGAGGAGATAAACATGGCGGACTGTGTAGGCTCACTCAGGGCGGGGTCAGCAGTCGTTTGTGACATCACAAGCGCTACAATCTGCAATCTGCTTGTTCTGAGACACTGCTTATGATTTATGGGGATTAAAAAAGAGGAATGGGTGGATTTTTTACCATTATAGGGTGGTTGTGTACACACACTGTCGTCACACATTTATGTTCAAAAACATAAATAATTTTTTGCACAATAGGTAAAAGTATAAAACATTAAATCATGACCAACGAGAAGTAGCCTACATTGTAACTCAATTACAAATAAATCTCATTCCTTTTTGAGAAACACACTGTATGTATGTATGTTCAATCTCTCTCTTCCTTCCTCTCTCTCTGTCTGTCTCTCTTGGATTTCCGATATAGATAAAGCACTGAAACAACAGAAGATGAGAGACCCATAATGATACAGGGCAGGTGGCCACTACACTGATAAAGGTAATGCTGACAGACACAGACCCACACACACTCACACGTGAGAAGGGAGGCCCTGAACTGAGCCAGAACTGCACATCAGGAATGATTGACTTCCATGCCATGCTCTGTAAAGCCTAACTTGTTGAGTCATTATTACTTTGCTTAATGTTTTATATGTAAACTTTACTCCAAAGGCAGCTCTGAAAGTGGCCAACTATTAACCTTTGCTCAGTTTGAGTGTCGTAAATTATATTCTTCAGGGTTATGTAACTCAAATTTGTGTGGTGTAAATACAGTAAGTGGTGCATTGCTCTTAAACATGTACAGACATTATTCATCAACTTTCCCGGGAATTCTATCATCATGAAGTCATTCAGATAAACCGTTCGTAATTTTTCAAGGGTAAATCTTAGTTAACTTGAGGGTACTCTACTCTGTCTGGCATTCAAATATAAACTAGGTTTGTGTGACTCATTTGAGTCTTTCACATTTTTCTAAGAAGTCATATTGTTATGTCATGATGATGTCAGGTTTGTGATCTTTCAAGCTTTCTGAAGATGAATGCCCCATCTAAATTACTCTGCAATCATAAAAGTGCAACATTCTCCCTTTCATATGGCAAGATTAATTTCACACATGTAATTCGCAACAGTGTAATTGCACATTGGAGGTGATACATGTGTTTAATTTGACTCAATACAGAGATCTCCTCGAGGGAATCTACATGGTTGTTATGATGGCAGATATTTGGTTTGACGTTCTCGCTGACCTTGTATCACTCAGCAACAGCTCACCTCAAAAACAATTACTGGCTGTTTTGAGTCATCCATCCCCACGGGCACAAGAAAGAATGTCTCTCTAACATGTTCAGGGGAAAAGAAGTTGTCAGTAATTTTGTATTTTATTTAGTTGCTTACCTGATCTTCACTCACTGGCCACTTTATTAGGCACACCTGTTCAACTGCTCATTAACACAAATATCTAATCAGTACCAACTCAACGCATTTAGGAATGTAGACACGGGCTGTGTCCGAAATCGCCCACCTATACCCTAAAGGGTCATTGCTGAACACTGTTGATATTTAAAATCAACCCAAATAAACACACCCCTCCCTTCATCCCAGACAGCAACACAGTGTCGGCCCAGATCCGGGCCACATATAGTACATGTGGATTCAATGCGTACCAGATGTGGATCGGATCTGGGCCGACACTGTGTTGCTGTCTGGGATTGCCTGCATGGCCCTAAAATGCACAAACACGCAACATGCAAGAGTGGATGTCTCTTGATCATAGCTAAAGAGAAGCAAAATAAAACTTTTCAAAAAATAAAGCGAAGACGACGAACAAACGACAAGGAAGAACAAAAAATTGACATACAGTACACAAGAGTATATACAAGCAAGAGTTCATTGTTAGTCACTCCAGCGCTGGAAAGCTTTACAATTATTAATGCGGGTCCTAAACCTTTTGCCTGATCATAACCCTTTCTTTTTCCAGTGATATTCCTCTGACCTTTTTTTTTTTTTTTTTTGAAGGGATAGTTCACCCAAAAATGAAAATGTTGTCATCATTTAATCACCCTTAAGTTGTTCAAACCTGTATGAGTTTCTTTCTTCTGTTGAGCACATAAAGAAGATATTTAAAAAAAAAATTGGTAACCAGACAGTTGACGGCACCCATTGACTTCCATAGTAGGAAAAAAATACCAAAATAGTTGCAAAAGGGGTCCAACCCGGTAATAACAAAGTGTACCTAAAATAGTGGCTGGTGAGTGTATAGTACAGTAGTCAACATGTGAAGTGCATGGATCAAAACCTTTATCAAAGTTATACATGAATTTTGAACAATACCTGTTCCTGTCTTAGGACAACTGTGATGCAACACTTCAATTGTTGACTTCTCTCTCTCTCTCTCTCTCTCTCTCTCTCTCTCTCTCTCTCTCTATATATAGATCAGAGTCATAGACTTACATTGAAGAGGGAGCAAAGCCTTTTGACCTGATACCACATGTTTTTGACCAGTAGGCCACTACCTAGCAACACCATAGCAACCACATAGAAATGCAAATTTTTTTTTGAAAGTTATTTGCAGAGTTGTGCTTTGTTTCAGCACTGCTCTTCTGTGGGGATGAATCTAACAGTTTATAAGGCCAATTCATACCTATTTTCCGGTTTGTATGAATTTGTACAATCTCAGTTGTATGTGTTGTATGTTGCATCTGCTTATGCCCCACTAGGCTACTCAGGCCAATAAGAGACAATTAACTACTGTTCTTACTTTTTTATTATACAAATGTGACCTTAAAATAATAAAACTGATCATCTGAGATCAGGTAAAAAATATATAGATATTTCGCCTGTTTTGAACATTTGAAACATTTTGTACCAGTTAGCTATTATTGAACAAAGCCTCGTTTACTGAAACCACTTGACTTTTTACAGTTTCTTCAGAAATGATCTAATCCAGTTTGGTCATTTGTGTAGCTTATTTATATTGTAAAGGTTTCGTTACATTCCCGAAATAACGCTGTTGTTTTGTTGACCTAATAAGTTATTAGATGAAATGGTCAATGTAACTGATACTACCTTCAAACATTATATAATTGTAATTTATGTGTTCTTGGCTGAGCCGAGCAGCTGTTGACTGAAGAAGCCTCACTGTTTTGGTCAGGTCAGGTTATGTTTTGTAACTCCCTCTGGGGGACTGAGGGAAAACCTTTAACAGGATCTGAGCCTGAGAACAGGCAGGAAGACCCATTTGACCTCTGCTAACTGGAGCCTCCTGGTTACACAAACATGCTCTCCAACTCCCACATACAAACACATTTACCATTTCAATATTCTTGCCAAATGCTCCTTTTTTTTTAAACAGCAGTAAAACACCGGTGACATTTTAGAAAAGTGAAGATCTGTTATTTTAAGCTCAAGGTGTAGTGTTCACACAGGAAGCATGACTGAAATTCTAGACAGTGTGGATATTTTACATGCACTCTCTCCTACGAGTTTTGAAGCACACTTTTTAACACATAAAAACATAATTGCAGGACCAATGCAAAAACATAAATTGCAATGAAAGATAAAACTGGTGCTTATATAACGATACATGGTTTTTGATTCATTCTCATATCACAGAGGATTCACCCAAATTCTTACAGTACCTCTAGATGGCAACGAAACCTCAGATTAGAACCTCAACCTTGGTCCAAATCTTGCTTGTTATAGTTAAACTGAAACCATAAAAACATTTTTGATAATAAACATCAACTTAAATAAGAAACTTTTTTTTTCAAACTTGACCGTAAACGTATTTTATTTTCATACAGTTTAACTTGATATGCTAAAATAATTAAAATTAAGACTGAAATAAAATCATCGTAATAAAAAATGTAAACATAAACTAAAAGTTTAGCTAAAACGAAAACTAAAATATAAAAATAAAAACTATTAAATAATTTTAAAGGGTTAGTTCACACAAAAGTGTACATGTGTATATCTACATACAGTAGATAAACAGTATCTACATGGTAAAATTAATCCAAATGAATTGAGCTTTGGTTTAGTCCAAATTTTCCGAAGAGAGACTCAATCACTTTATATGAATTTTATCCACATGTAAACATTCATCAGCTCACACATCAGTTGTGGTAAACAGAAGCTCATGCATGTTCGCTTAACGTGCGAGAACCAATGAGGTTCATTCTCGTGTCACGCAGCGCTTTGAGCTTCCGCGAGAGGTTTGTTCTCGCGCTGGTCCAAATGAATCCTAAATACAAAATGACAGACTTTAAAGTTCTATCTCTCACATCAGACCCTTATCTGAACATTTTTCCTCAATATCCGCTGGAAGCATTGACTTTTCAGGCCCTTCCAATAACACCCATCTTTTATGTACTCACCTCCTGACCTCCAGCATCTTTGCAGACTCTCTTAAAATGATTCTTGCAGAGTGATGTTTGGGTGGGTGTGTGTGTATGCGAGTGTGTGTGGTGTCGTGGGTATAGTTGATGTGAAAACAAAAAGCTATTGGTCAGCTGTTGAAAAGGTTAGTAGCCAGAGCCCTCCCTGCTGAATATAAAGCAGCTTTGGGGGGGGAGACCCGTCAACAAACGGTTCAGTCCAGACTCAGAACCCCTTACGGATGAGCTGATTCCTGCTGAGACCAGACGCTTCTCTGCATTTAACTTTGATAGAACATTGGGAAATGGGTAATATGGGAACAGAGATTATTGCCTTCCTTTTCACCATATCTGGATGGATTCTGATCTCCTCCACAATCCCAACTGACTACTGGAAAGTGTCATCAGTGGATGGGACGGTCATCACCACGGCAACATTTTGGTCCAATCTCTGGAAGACGTGTGTTACGGATTCGACCGGAGTCTCCAACTGCAAGGACTTTCCTTCTATGCTCGCACTGGATGGTACTTTATTACTTACTTTTATTGACTTTTATTGACTTTTTATTTCTCGCCTGAATGAATGGTCTGAATGTGTTTGTGAGTTATCGGTCCCTTTTTCCTTCTCCCAGAAGATCCAGGTGTCTAATTGTTCGGAAAAGAGTAGCATGGTGTTGGATTGCCCTAATGCTGCTTCAGCCAGAAGCTTCCACAACACAAACAAACCGAAGCCAAACCAATCATTTAAACAGGGAGTTTATTGTGTTATGATTAATGCATTTAACATGATGCTGACACCAGTTTAAGAATGCAATAATTTGAGCTCTGTGGAGGTAAAAAGAGACACAAAATGATCTGCTTGTCTCAAACTTCATATTTCTGACTCGCAGCCTGCAGGAATGTATTATCTCAAGGCAAGTACAAAAATAGTGTTTATAATAACCACACTTTAGCTTAATTATGTCTGGATGGCACACCCACAAACAGGAGAACAGTTCCCTCAGGCTGCCGTGCAAAAGCAGGTGGTTAATAGGTCATGTATTGAATGTTTAATGCATAACTGGCATGTTTGAGGCACTGCATATTTGTGATGTGACAGCTTTGACGGCTAACTGGAGAGTTTAATGAAAGATGCTCCATGTGTTGAGGGAGATCGTCATGTCGTCTCTGCATGCTTGCTAAGGTGTTCTGAGGGTGCGTCTCAATCTAGTTCAGTAGTCAGTAGGGCACTGATCAGGGAATCGGCCATTTTAAGGGCTTTCTCAATCAGACCAGTCACTAGAACGATCCAGGGAGCATCTATGTTCCCTTACCGGAAATTATGTCACATTTCTGAGCCAACTCAATGAATATAATGACAGACGAGACGTTTGAAGAGACAAACCTCTTTTTATTATATGTCAGCATAAATCACCAGTGAACACATATGTTACAGAACAATGTGTTTATACAGCGTTTTAATCAAAGATACATAGGTCCCGCTAGTTGTCGATTTATAGTCCCGCTAGTTGTCAATTTCGCTGGAAATTGAGTAATCACTGTCCCAGTGAGTTGTGAACCAGGGTCCTTACCAGTGCCCGGATTCGTGGACACGATATGCTGATTCACGAGCTCGGGAGCGGATTGAGACGCACCCTGAGGGATTGTTAGCATGTTGCTATGTGGTTGCTAAGGTGTGAGGCCCATTTTCAATGTACATTACTGGGAGTATCAGTGACATCATAACATAGATGAGGTGTTATCGAAGTTGCAAGAATGACTTGTGTTAGTCTTGGTAGCATCAGTAAAAATGGGTTGAAAATAATAAACCGATCTGTAGTGTTTCGTGTAGATGTATTCCATCATTTTCCAGACCAAGTTTATGAATTTATGACGTTATACCTATTTAGTATGACTTTACCTTTAGTTTTTATTGTAGATTTTCTCTGTAAAGAAAACTTAAAATATTTTTTTATAAATAATAGTGAATAATAATAATAATAATAAAAGGTTTAAAATACATTTTCTAATAATTTACAATAATTTTAATAATTCAGTTATTGTATTATATATATGCACACAATTTATTGTGCTTTGCATAAAAAGGATTTAAAAAGGATGAAACAGATGAAATAAAATTTACAAAAATAAAACTAGATTTAATTTGTATTAAAAAAAAAACAAATAAGCAGAAATATGCAAGTAAATAATTATGTTAAATTATAAATTTAAATGATACATTTTCAGTAACTGTATAACATATCATTTTTTTTGTGTGTTGGCACCAGTGAAAATGTTAGTGCAAGCAGAAATCTGATCTACTGGCCCGACCAGGCAAGCAGAAAAAAAAAAAAAAAATCTTCCTGTTTATCCCAGTGATTGTATAATAAATTCTTCCCTGATATATATATATTGCTTCTGCTTCTGCTGTTCCTGCAGCTTATATCCAGGTGTGTCGTGGACTGATGATCTCAGCTGTGTGCCTGGGATTTTTTGGAGCTATCCTGGCGCTAGTGGGCATGAAGTGTACTAAAATAGGGGGATCAGAGACCACCAAAGCCAGGATCACCTGTCTATGTGGACTGCACTTTATTCTCAGTGGTAAATGTCGCCTCATGGTTTCTTTTCTAAAGCATTTGCGATTCCCACTTTTCAGAATGAGAGTGTCCTGTAACTATACACCCATCCTCTGTGCAGGAATCTGCTCTTTGACCGCCTGTTCTCTCTACGCACACCGGATCACGTCAGAGTTTTTTGACCCCTTATTTGTGAAACAGAAGTAAGCAATAGCATCCCTTTGTAACATTCTTCCTGCAGTTTCCTTTCTCATCACCTATTACCAGCACCAGTGTTTTGCCTGTTTGGATTTAGGTTTGAACTCGGGGCGGCCCTGTTCATTGGCTGGGCAGGATCAGTTCTCAGCATTCTTGGAGGATTTATCTTTTGCTTTTCCATGTCAGAGGGATTCATCATCAGGTCTGATTCTTAGATTGTCCACATGCATACTGTCTCGCCTGTTTGACTCAGAAGAGGTACATAAAAAATAGAAAAAAATCCATAGTTTTTAGAACGAAGATGAAATTTTGTTTAAGATGTGTATTTTGACCGTAAGTAAGATGGTGAAAATACACACACTTCCCCCCCCCCCCCCCCCAGAATTTTTTAACATACAATGTAAGAGTGTGTAAATGTAAGTTGTTAGGCCTTTTAAGTTCGGGTCCATTTTGACCCGAAAGTGAACTGTGGCTTTTTTCTTACATCTATTTACATCTAGATTTGTCTAAAATTACTTCTGTAAAAATACATTTTGTTTATAAACATTGCTCGCTCATGCACACACAATAATTCTAAAATTGAAATAAAATGTCAAACTAATTAATGTGTTTGTAGAGCAAAATTTCATAGACCAAATGGTCTAAATTTGAAAAAGGAAAGAGGGTTTGGAAAAGAAAAAGTCCATATTTCACTTTGCTGCCACCTATTGGTGAACCATTGCAGCGTGAAAAGGAGATTCAAGCTGTTTATCGTCATTTTTTTTCACATGAAAGTAAAAGTGTAGGCAAGTAAAATGAATATATTTTGTTTGAAAACAGTTCAGAGTAATATTGATGTTGTTGTGTTAAAAAAACTGAGAATTTAGAAGTTTTGAGCAGTCATGAGTTATAAGTTTCAAATAAATGTAATTAAATCCACTGAAGTGGATAACAATATATCAAATAAATGTTCCCATAAATTTTGATTAAAATATATATTTTCTTGCATCTCACTGGTTTTTGCTATAGTTCTTGAAAAATTTTAAATTTCAAAGAATAAAAAAAAAAAAAAATTTTTAAGGGGGTAAATGAAGTAAAAGCATGGTAAAACATGGTAACACTTAAAACTCTAAAATATTTGTGCAATAATGAGAAGTTACTGATACATATTAAATATTAAGTTAAAATATTAAGTTATGACTGTTTTACAAGCTTACGTTCCACCGGGTCCAAACAGACCCTGGAATGAGAAAGGCGTATACAGTTTTTATAATGCATTAGGAGTTTAAAGGGTTTAAAAGGAATTTCATTTGGAATTTTCATGTCAGCATCCTAAAATATTAACAAATGAATGCCCATGTTTACATGTCAAATACACCTCTTTGAAACATAGCCCATCCATTCACAGTCATTTTATTGTACAGGGTGGGCCATTTATATGGATACACCGTAATAACATGGGAATGGTTGGTGATATTAAAGTCCTGTTTGTGGCTTCTAAATGGCCACCATGGTCACCACCCATCTTGAGGAGTTTGCCCCCTCACATATACTAATGTGCCACAAACAGGACTTTAATATCACCAACCATTCCCATGTTATTACGGTGTATCCATATAAATGGCCCACCCTGTAGTATGATATTTAAAAAACAATATTCTTAAACATCAGAAAAACTAACAACTTAAAATTGTATCAAACTGTTTCTTAAAGGAACAGTGCAGCAAATCAATCAATCAATCAATCAGATTGTCAATAGGAATGCTTCGCCCAAAAATTATAATTTGATGAAATTTCTTTCTTCTGTGCACGCAGATATTTCAAATAACAAGTATTTTGGGAGAACTCTTTTTTTAATTTTTTAATTTTATTCTATGGTCTAAGAGAATAAGTAATAAGTAAAAAAAAGTAATGTAAATACGTTGTTCTACACTGTAAAAAAAGTTGCTGCCTTAATTTTAAGTACAATTAACTTGGATGTTTAAGTCATTTCAACTTAAATTAAACATTAAACTGATTTTAAAAACGAGCTGAATCTTGTATAAAAAGGTGAAAATTGCTTAACTTATTTTGATGAGTTAAGGCAATGTACAAACATTTTCTGTATTGTTCTGTATTATTGATATAATAAAGTAGCTATTATTTTATTAATTATATTTCTATAGCTTTAATTTGTTTAGTTTTTTTAATTTCCGTTTTAGTAATTTTAGTGTTTCAGCTTACTTGTACTTTTTTTTTTTCAAATTACTACTAGTTTTTGATTATTATTTTTTGATTATAGTTTTGGTTTTAGTTAACAATAACAACACTGGTTCTAATGTCTTGAAATCATTCTCCTCTCCGACAGGGAATACTCCTACAACGGTGCCACGTCTTTCATATCAAAAAGAACCAAGATCACTGCGATGGGCAAGAGCCCTGCGACTCCTCGGAAAGATCCTCCAGACCAAAGCTTTTCTGCCAGGCAGTTTGAGAGGAACGCGTACGTTTGATTTCAGCATCCTCAGTCAAGCTGGAAATGACAACAAGTGATCAAGGCCAACAAATACACACTGTGTTAAGTCAACTATCCAACAAATCCTTGAATGGGGAATAAGGCTGCTTTCATCATTTGAAGACTGCACAGAGGCAAATGTCATATATTATAAATATATATATATATCCAGATATTTTTCTTTTTCAGAGGCTATTTTGGTTAAGATATACCTATAGACAATATTGAGACATTTTTCAGTTTCAATCCATATATATTACCCATTAGAAACCTCAAGAAAGTTTCCAAGTATGACATTGTGAAACAATCAGCAGATTTCTTCACTTGGGACTTTGAAGTAAGTCAGGTGAACTGATGACAGAGAAGACGGGGAGAACAGCTGCGCTCCACTGACCACAGGAACATGCTGTCTCAGTTCGGAAATTGCGCCGGTCCTGGAGTCTCTCTTCACCTCCTGATCAGTGGAAACTCGAGACTCTGACCCCAGTTTTTAGAGCTGGAGCTTCCGTGAGCTGCTGCGGGTTGGCAGAGTCTCCTTGTTCTGTCGGATTCTTCCTTAAACAAGTGTGCAGTGTCTCTGTGCTTTTTGTAAGAAGGTTTTAAAGTATTTTAGGGTCAGTAGTTTGTTTTTATTTTTTTAAAGAAATGAACACTTTTTTGTAGCAAGGATGCATTAAATTGATCAGAAGTGACAGAAAAGACCTGAAAAAAGATTTATTTCAAATAAACGCTGTTCTTTTTAACAATTTAAAAAAAAAGTTTTTTAAATGTATTAGATTAGTAGCATATGAGAATGATTTCTGAAGGATCATGTAACACTGAAGATTGGAGTAATTATGCTGAAAATTCAGCTTTGTATCACTAAATTACATAATTTAAATACATACTGTATATGTTCAATAGAAAACGGTTAGGCCTATTTTAAATTAATATTTCAAAATATTACTGTTTTTACTGTATTTTTGAGCAAATAAAAAGAGACTTTCTTTTTTCTTTTCTTTTTTTTTAACATTAAAAAATATATTTTTCAGTGTAATCTGATTAACTGATTTTTGGATGAATCTCCCAAATGTTACCATCAAAAGGAAAAATAATAATAATAAATAAGCTTATTGAAAACCAAAGTGGGATGAAAGATTAGGACAATTCTAAGGACCCTGGCTTAAAAAAAACACACACTATTTATACATTCAAAAGTAACGTTCCCATAACATTTGAAAAATTCTAAAATGGAATGTTGCCCCCCCCCCCCCCCCCCCACCAAAAAAGATATTTTGAACGTTCAGAGAACATTGTTTTATCACAGTACCACAAATCTGCACCAAATCTGAATACTTAGGCTTACAGATTTGTTCAAATATCAAATTTAGAAAAACACTTCTTATAAACAACCAATGACCTTCATCAGGAGTGATTGAGTGTAAAACTGGCCACCAGAGGGCATCATGGTCCTGTTTAAGACTAACAAGAAAAGACATCTCTGACTGGCCCTTCCACTGAAGATAATGTATCTTAGTAAGAGGTGAAGTGCTGTTTCTAAAGAGTCATCGGGATAATGGCTGAGGCTCTTCCACCAAACAAAGGCGTAATTCAACATCCCAGTCTTGGCTTCATTAGTTAAAACCATGAAGAAAGCACTGATCTTTATATTCTCAGAAGGTCGTTACATTCTGCAGGAGATAGAACAAGCAAGTCCCCTCTAAACCTGATCAAAGTTCAGAACGCAACATCAAACGCCGGAATCTGGGACAGTATATTACAACACACACACACACACACACACACACACACACACACACACACACACACCTGATAACTCTTAATTAAGTCTCTTGAACACACACGCACACACTTTTATGAAATTAATAATGTTATGAACCCTGCGGCTATTTTGAGGAAATATAAAGGCCCTTTTGAAAACGGCACCCTGTACAGCACCTAAAAACAGATCATCTAACCTGTGCTCAGCCTTGTGAAGAAGACGTGCACTTAATTGTATTGAATGTGCACTTGTAGTGTTTTCAAATCTTAAAAGTATATATTTTTAAAAACTTGACTTGCAGATAATACCAATTAATGAAATAAAAGGCAACTTAAATGTACTTAAAGAGAGTACACTTTCATGATTTTTTTTTTTTTTTTAACACAGTTAAAGGAATAGTTCAACCAAAAATACAAATTCTTTCATAATTTACTCACCCTCAAGTTGTTCCAAACCTGTATGAGTTTCTTCTGCTGAACACAAATACATTTAGAAGAATGTCGGTAACCAAACAGTTTTTGGACCCCATTGACTTCCATTGTACGACTTCCTGGTCCGTGGAAGGTATGGGCATTATTACACTGAAAAAAATGTTATGTTGACTTTACTTAATTTTATTATGTCAAGGGGTTGCACAAAATAAATTAATCTAAATCCAGATATTTTTTTTTTTAAGTTGAGTGTACTTATTATTTGTAAGTTGAATGTACTTAGGCCTATATTTTATAAATTGAGTGTATTAATCTCTTTCAGTAATTTCAGATTAATTATAAAGGGATCGTTCACCCAAAAATACAAATTCTTTCATAATTTACTCACCCTCAAGTTGTTCCAAACCTTTCTTCTGCTGAACACAAATATATTTTGAAGAATGTCGGTAACCAAACAGTTTTTGGACCCCATTGACTTCCATTGTATGGAAAAAATAAATACTATGGAAGTCAATGAGGTCCATCAACTGTTTGGTTACCCATATCCTTCAGAATATCTTCTGTTGGGTTCAGCAGAAGAAAGAAACTCATACAGGTTTGGAACAACTTGAGAGTGAGTAAATGATGACAGAATTTTCATTTTTGGGTGACCGATCCCTTTAAGTACACTTTTAAAAAATCCACTTAATGTCAAATTAAAAGATTTAGTTTAAGTACATTTTAAATCATTATGTTTTAATAATCTTTTGAGGTGCTTTAAAGATGCACTTATTTTGATGTGTTGACTAAAGCACAAGTAAGGTACTTAATTATAATTTTAACTGAAGTGTGTTATTCAATATTACGTTTAAAGTTATTTTTTAAATGTAATAAATTGCAGCTTCATCATTACAAATTTGTACAGATATTTCAGTTTCAACAACCACATAAGGGTATTTGGTTACACTTTATTTTAAGGTGTCATTTTTACAGTGTAATTGTATATTTAAGTACTGAGTAATATTAAGCAACTACATGTACTTACTATAGGGTTAGGGTAGGATTTGGATTTGGTTGAGGGTTAGTTGCATGTAATTATGCATAATTTACTGTTATTACTATGGTAAGTACATGTAACATATGGGACACTGTAAAATAAAGTGTTACCTAACTATAAAGTATGTATAATTACATGCAACTAACCCTACTAGACCTTTAGTAAGTACACGTAGTTAAATAAATGTAAACTACAAAACATTTTGTTTTAATTGCAGTTAACATACAATTAAGTGTGTGAAAACATTCAATTCAATTCAGAGTGTACTTCTTTCTTCTTCTTTTTTTTAACAAGGCCCCTGTGGTGTGTTTCTAGAAATTAAGATAATGATGAATAAGGGGTTTAAAATGACTGTCCGCCTGCATGTAGTGCGTCCTCTTGTTTATGAAATATGAGCTGAAAACCGAGGTAAGCATTCTCTCTGTCCTCCATAAACTTACAAACAAGACCCTGGGAACATGGAGAGTCAAACATTCACATCAGCACAAAACAGAAGTGAGTTTACTGAGCAAGAGATACTCATGAGGAAACAGTTTTATGGATCACAGACTGACATGATAATGCAAATGACAGGCAAAGAGATGCTGGAAGTGACAAAGTGTTGAGGACTAAGAAAGGCTACAAAGTGCGAGGTAGGTCGTTCAGAGAGACGTCTTGGAGTAGTGAACCAGAGCAAAGATGAAGATCCGTGCTATGCAGATCTGGGGATTCCTGTTAGCGTTACTGGGCTGGATCTTTGTCTCCTGCTCCATGGCCATGGAAGGCTGGAAGATCTCCTCTATCGGGGGGCAGGGTGGGAGCTCCATCATATCAGTGGGCTGGTACTGGTCCAGTCTGTGGAGGGCCTGCTTCACGGACTCCACTTCCACATCCAACTGCTACGACTTCCCTGTGCTGTGGTCCGTGGAAGGTATGGGCATTATTAGAGTCTTTGAATCTACATGTACAATTCTTTTAATGGCTATAATGAAAAAATAGACAAAGTACATTCATTTAATGTGCTCTGAAATCTCAGATAGTTAGATACAGTGGTGGGCAAAAGTGATGTCCGGTCTAGGAAAATGAGTGAGTATTGTGATTTTGTAAGAGGATTGTGTAGTTGTGCTTGGAGTCAATTGTTTTATTTGTGATAATGCAATGAAACATGCTGAATTGTGCAGACATCATTTTTGGCCTGCAGGCTGCCATAGAAATAAATTATGAACACATGCAAAAACAAGAGAGAACCAATGAAACATAGATAATTTATTATGTTCAACTTTTTCCTGTGAGCTTTTTTATTTTTCGATGCATTTTTTGGGGATTGTCAAATAAAATCTGCAGCTGTAGTTTGCCTTTTTTTTTTGGGCCTAAATAATTTTGTCAGATAAAAACCAGAAACCTTCAACCTTTGGTTGTTCCTTCATATTTAAATTCTTTTTAAATATATTGAATATTTTCCTCATATTTTGATGGTTTAATCAAACTTGTAGGCTCTTTAAAAACATCACTTTTTTGCCGGATGGATGGATGGATGGATGGATAGTATAATAAGTTATTTTGGATCTTGAATGTTCAGGTTACCTTCAGATCGTGAGGGCTCTGCTGATGTCCGGGATGGCTGTCGGAATGCTGGGATTTATCCTGAGTCTCGTAGGGATGGAATGCACTTACATTGGAGGAAAAGACAAGGAGAAGAACCGATCTGTGTTCACAGGAGGCATCTGTCATGTAACCAGCGGTAAATTTCTTTGTAAAATACAGCAGAACCATGGTAAATTAGGTTTACACATGTGCTTTACTGAGTCTGTTCTCTAAGGTATGCTGGCTGCCTCTGGTTATGCAGTTTACGCTCACAGTGTTTCTGCAGAGTTTTTCAACCCTAGATTTGATGGATTGGCGTAAGTATATCAAGCACCTGATCCTGTTTTATCTATCCTTGTAGTCTTATACTGTACGTTTCCTGAAATCACAATCAATCAGAATTAATTGTGCAAATATATATATTTTTCAATATTTAATTTACTAATTTTTTTGTATATTTAATTTATTAAATATATTTAATTAATGTATCATTTTTAAATGTGGTAATATTTCAGATTTGACTTGGGAACTCCATTGTTCCTTGGATGGACAGGATGTGCTTTCCAGATCACTGGAGGGATTTTCTTCCTAGTTTCAGTCCGCAAGGCCTGGTCTCAGACATACAGCAAGTAAGTGTTCAACTTCAGAATAATACAAATGAAAAAAGAAAAAAAAAACATAATATTTTTAGACGTGCCAGTGTAAAGTGCAAACTCTATATTTAACATAGAAAACTATAATGATTCATGCATTAATAACAGCAGCCTTAACTACATGTTAGTGCATGTTTGATAGTTAATGCATTAATTGACATTTAGGGGTAAAATTAACCAATCAGGCTCCATAAGAATAAATAAGAAGTAGGCCTACTCTGACTTTGAATTAAACGTGATTTAATAGGCTACTGTCATAATTTCACCTGTTAAATCAAAATCTGCCATCTGCAGCTTTGTGACAAATATTTGGAATGGCACAGGATTATTTAGCCATCTAGACTATACATAGATCCGTCTAATCAAACGTGGAACTCAAACTACCAGTGATAAATTAAATTTGATCTTGACCATTTTCTGATTTCTGATAGAGTTTGTTTCTGGTGGGACAATCATTAGTGGCGCACTCTATGTGTTCTTTTGGCGTGTTAGTTGTGTTCCCACGCCACGGTAATAGACCTTATTCACAGCAGCGCCATCTTTGATTTTTTTTTTTTTAGCGGGAATAAAAGAGAGACTGTGAGGGACAGACATCTCTTCAGTGGGTTGTACTGTTATTTAATGTGTTATTGGATGGTTCTGCTGATGAAACACTGCTAAAATATATTTCAGAGAAATTTCAGTAGACAAAAAGCTCAACATCGAGCTGTGGAAAATTATAAGTGATCTAGGTGGAGCTTTAAACAGCTTTTTACAGCGTATGCCATTTAAAACACGGTAAGTCTATCCCTCACAGGCACAGCCTCGCTCTGAATAGAGGTCTATACTGGCGTTTTAATCTAATCAATGTGGACTGCTTTAGTAAACCGAATTAATAATTAAAGACATGTTTGCTTACGTGTTGTATTGGGATTTTTCAGGGAGTAATGTGCAGTAATTAACTGTATTTCTTGTCATTTAAATGTATATGCTTCGATTAGCATTGGACGCGCCCTATTTTACATGTAACGTGCCTTGTGTTTGGGCTTTCTTTTGAGTCCATATATGTTTAATTACATACAATAACTAAAAAGTATTTTTATCTTTGGTTTTTGTACTGGTGGTATAAAGGAATAAGGATGACACTCTTAGTGTATGTTTATTCACATTTTAGTTAATGATTTGTAAGTGCGTCATTGTGTCATGACTTTTCTTTGAGGGGCACATCATTACTAACTCATTATTAACTACCCATACACTGACATCAGCTCATCTCCTGTTAATGCATTATTTTGTCATTAATTTACTTGGGGGCACATTAGAATTAATTCACTGTTTACTATTTACTAAATTCAGCTAATGATTTATCATCATAAACTTCCTATCAAATACACATGTACTAGTACAACTAGTGTTCAGCCCAGTTAAGTGATGTTGTGCGGCTTTTCAAGAAGTCAGAGAGTTGAGGTATGGTATCATCATGGCCTGTGTCTGCATGGACAGTGAACTGTACTGATACCAGCTAATGTTCCCCTGATCTTAGGCTTAGTGCATGTTTCCGGTTTGGTTCTTTTTTTGGGAACCGATTTCTCAGAATGTTTGTAACCAAGCAGATCTCGCCCCCCATTGACTACCACAGTAGGAATAAAATAATATGGTAGTCAATGGGGGGGCGAGATCTTATTGATTACAAACATTCTTCCAGATATCTTCCTTTGTGTACAGCAGGACAAAACAAATTATACAGGTTTGGAACAACTTGAGGATGAGTAAATGATGACAAAATTTTCCTTTAATTCAGGTATTAGTACATGATTATTCATGTACCTTTATTGTAAAGTCTTACCCCATAAAAGTATATAAAAAATAGTCCATATGACCTGTGCGTAAGTATTCCAAAGCTATACGATACATTAACATGATGAAATGGACGAAATTTGCTCTTATAACTCAATTAAAAAATATTGCCTCACTCCATCATTTATGACATTTGTAACATTACCCAACTGAGGGCAGACTTTCTGTTAATACTGAACTGCCTTTTTTGTTTTTACAAAAAGTTATCATATTAGATATTACTCATTCATTGATAATTGCACAGGGGAACTTTTTGTGGAAAGATTTCCACCTTACACATTCGTACGCAAATTAATTTGTTCCTAAACTTGTTTCTAATGTTAATGATTTTTGGTGTATTTTAAATGAGTGTCTGCGTTCCCAAGGACAGTCCTTTGCATAAAACACACCCAATAAGGGCTTTCCACAAACCCTTTCCTTTGTAGTCTTTCACTCTCAGCAAACATATGACACTCTATAAAGACAGCAAGCAAGATCCTCAAACAATGCCTACGTTTTTTTCATACATTTAAAATACTTTTTAGTACGAAAGCTGAATCATGATTTATTTGTGAAAACCTTTGAGAGTGTAGGTCATATGGAGTACTTTAATTGTTCATTTATGGTGGTTTGGTATGGCTTATTGTCATTGTATGGAAAGCTATGGGAAGATGACATTATTCCTTTAATATTTTAATATTAAAATGTTTGTCCTCAGGGCACCAGCTCTCAGCGTTCCTGTTGTGGAGAGCAATGTCTTACGTTCTTCCCACGCAAATATTTCCATCATATCTGAACTCTCTACAAAATCCAACATATCAGCCATATCTGAGCTCTCCTCAAAGTCTGAAACATCACCTTCGTCAAATGCTCCATCAAATACCACCTCCAGAACTGGACGTCCCTCAAGATCACGACACTCTGATAAATCAAGAGGCTCTGTCAGATCAGAAGTGTCACGGTCAGTGAGCTCCACACGGTCCTCAATGATCAGCAGATTACATTTAAACAGCAAGAAAGTGTCTTCACCATCTGGAGCCACTACACATCTCTTCAGCAAGAACTCTTACCTCTGAAACATTGAGCTTAGCCTTAGATTATTGGATCCGAAAAAACACTGGTTCAGGAAAAAACACACTGGAAATGACTTCTAACCAGTTAAAACATCTCAGGTTGCATATGCAACCCGGTTAACTGAGAAGGGGAATGAGACACTGCGTCTTTAAAGGGAACAACGTCAGTATGAATGGTGTCTGAAGCATTTGTACAAGCCAATATTCATTGGCAGATGGCAGTCTGTGACTTATAAAATTATTTTGTTTGAAGGAGACGCGCAGGCAAGCCTGAGGCATGGCAACGAGACGCAGCAATCTCTATCCTCTTCTCAGGGAACCTGGTTGCATTCGAAGCCTGAGACGTTCCCTTTCGAAGTGGAACTTCAGTGCTGTGTCTTGGTGTTGACGCTATGGGCAACCAATACCAACTACGCCATGCTGAAGGAATGCCTGCCTCACTGAGCTGTGATTACAAGCAGAGTGGGCATAGCACTAAATGACTCTACGGGCCTAGGCCGGAGTCAAGAGCGCGTCAACCCCGAGGGCGCATCCTATGCGACTTGAATAGTGGCACCACTCCTCACAAATGCTCAGCCTAGAGCCCCAAGCAGAGCTGCAGGGGAATACCGACATCGCCTCTCTGGCATGCCTCTTAGGGAGCAGTCTACCAAAGGGAGCCTGCGAGGTCCTGAAAACCACAGTAACCGGTACTATCAGACTGAAATACTGAGAAAGGGGCTGGACAAAGAGTGAACTGCTACTTGTTTTTCTAAAATGCAGTCCATCTCTACTCTGTCCCAGCTACCACCTTCAGTATTGCTACCCATCCCAGGAAGAGAACATATCCCTACCCAATTATGATTGGGGAGAGCGGCAAAGAAGAGAATAGGATGCATATGCAACCTACTTCAAATCTCCTTTACCAAGATCATACACTGACTTGAGTAAAGGCACTTCCAAAACCTGCTATAGGTAGAGAATTCAAATGCCACTCTATAGTAGGTATGGCTATATCCCCAGCCTAAGGTGAGCGCATATTTCTACTTCAAATCCAACCATAGTTGGGGAGGGAGGTAAATGAAATGGAAGAATGCTTGCAGACTGCCTCCCATATTTTCATTTCGCTTGCCTCAACCCTAAGGAGGTATCAGTCTTAAGGGAGCGTTTAGCCTATACTTAAAACTCCAATTAACAACTGGAGAGGGTGGAAACCAAGCAATCAGCCACAGGGAAGTATACAATTCTACTTTAGACCCTAACATATGGGAGAATAAGGAAGAGAGATAGTTGGAGAAAGGTACTTTTTGGATAGAGAGAAGCAAGAGAGAAATGCCAAAGGCAATCTACCTCTGCTCAAAGCCATTGACCAATACTACTCTCACCTTGGGGGGCAGGTGAAGGGGACAGGATGTCCTCAGACTAACTAAATCAAAAAGTATGTTGAAAACACGGCTTTCAGCGTGTAATATAGAACGGAAGCAATTTCTGATTCCTATTTTTCTTTGAACAAAATCTGTTTTCACAGTGTTTTTTTCAGCAGTCTTGTTGTTTTCCTGACCACTTTTTGTCGATCCCTTCCCTGAGGTCTTGGCGACTCCTGGCCTCACACCTCCTCTGTCCCTTTACTCCTCGGAGCGGGGGACACGAGTTTCTTGCCTCCTTACCCAGTCTCCAGTTATCCTACGACAGGTCAGGAGGGTTGGAGGTTGAGGGAGATGAATTGGATTGGAATATGTATAGAATACTGTATATATATATATATATATATATATATATATATATATATATATATATATATATACAGGCACGCACTTTCTAATGAACTTCCTGAAGACAAAAAAGGTGATGAGGTGTAACTCAGGCGTCTTTTATATGAACGGGCGCTGACCTGTCAATGAATATTGGCATGTATGTACTCGTGCTTCAGACACCGGTCACGGTGATGGCGTTACCTATAGCATCAACACTAAGACGCAGTGTTGAAGTTCCACTTCAAAAGGGAATTGCAATGTTCAACATAGTTCTCTAGATGATTTAACTTTAATAAGGAACTCTCCAAATTATGGATTTAAATGCAAGCATTTTTTTAACATGAACTGAAAATTAAACTAAAATGACATGCTGCATGCCTGGAATCTTTTTGAGCAAAAATGTAAAAAAATATATATTTATTGATGGTTCATTCATTCATTGAGAAAAGTAGATCAAATATTTGTAGAGAGCATATTACCCATGACTTACAATGAAATGTGAAATGTGGAACAACAGTTTGTGCTTTGTCAAAACTATTATTCATTTTATGTTTTGTGGAGTTGATGTAAAAAAGCAATGCAAGAAGACAATAAAACATTTTAAAGATGTTTTAAACAAATGGTTTTTATTTATTTATCCATTTTCTCCTCTTCTCCAGTGCAATGCAAGTATAGGGAGGTCTAGGGGTCTTATCATTATCATTATTCGTTAAAAAGAAAACTTTTTTTTTTATTTTTGTTAATTAAAATAGAGCTGAAATAAAATATAAATATTAGAAAATAAATTAAAACTAAACAAAAATTAGAAATGTTGCTTTGGCAACAAACTGAAATTAGTTGAAGCAGTAAAATTACTAAATAAAAAAAATACAGAATTGAGCAGTTTCACTTGCTTTGTTTCCTTTTCTACAATATGTCTAACATTGCTGTATGTTGTTTATACATAAACAGTATCACTTACCCTGTACGTGCAGCTCTACAGCAATATTGTATTACTTACAGTGCTATGCATAAGTTTAGACACCCATACTAAAGTTGACTAAAAAGAGGAATAAAAAATCTTCTTTTGGAAACTGAACTTAATCCCTTAATTTAAAAAATTAGGAAAAATCCAACCTTTAAGGACACCAATTTTCTTTGTGAATGAATAATGCATCGTAAATAAATAAATGTTCTTCCTTAAAATACAGGGTGCATAAGTTTGGACACCGCTATGTTAAATTCCCATAGAGGCAGGCAGATTTTTATTTTTAAAGGCCAGTTACTTCATGGATCCAGGATACTATGCATCCTGATAAAGTTCCCTTGGCCTTTGGAATTAAAATAGCCCCACATCATCACATAGCCTTCACCATACCTAGAGATTGGCATGGTTTTATTTCAGTTAGCCTAATAGCTAGTTTGATTTGCATTGAGAGATGATCTTATGGAAAGTACCCCATGCCAATCTCTAGGTATGGTGAATGCTATGTGATGATGTGGGGCTATTTTAATTCCAAAGGCCAAGGGAACTTTATCAGGATGCATAGTATCCTACATTTTTTTTTTTTTAAATACTTAAAAATAAAAATCTGCCTGCCTCTATGGGAATTTAACATAGGGGTGTCCAAACTTATGCACCCTGTATTTTAAGGAAGAACATTTATTTATTTACGATACATTATTCATTCACAAAGAAAATTGGTGTCCTTAAAGGTTGGATTTTTCCTAATTTTTTAAATTAAGGGATTAAGTTCAATTTCCAAAAGATGATTTTTTATTCCTCTTTTTAGTCAACTTTAGCATGGGTGTCTAAACTTATGCATAGCACTGTATGTTATATAAGCCTGTATATAGAAGATAAATATCTGATTTAAGAAGAACACTCGACCAATATGATATTGAATACCTAGCCGAACACACACAGGTCCTCCACTAGTATACTGTTTTAAATCTTAAATCTTTTACATTTATAAACTATCAGACTTCTGACCTGAAAAGATGATAAAACAGGTGAAACCCCATATTTTCAACAAATCCTTTCATTTTTCATCGTTTCATTTCTGTTTCCTTTATCACAAATGTTTGTCCTGGGAAAGGACAAGTGATGTCCTTTTAGGGACTTGTGACCCTGGTTGTCAGATTCAGAGATTTGATAGAACTCATGGAATGAGAAATTGCTTATGAGGTAAAACCATGTAGTTTTACCGGTTTTAAGCTGTAATATGCCGAAAAAGCATTGTGGAGGCACTGGGTTCAGATACCAAGACGGGAGGAAGATGTCCTTGAAGGACACACACCACCATGTAATTTTATTCCATGTTGACTTGAAACTTCTCAGCAGTTCAGGGAACTTTCTTTCCATCGCTCTTTTAACTTTTCTTCCATTCATCCGTCGCATGAAGCCGGCAGCATGAGGCAGCGAACAGTGGTGATGTATGTGGAGATCGGCTGCTTTGTGTCCTGTCTGTGTGGCTGGATGTTGATCTGTTCCACTCTGGCCATTGAGTACTGGGTCTTCTCTGAGGTCAGCTCTGTAGTTCTGACCACCGGGAATTACTATTCCAACCTCTGGATGGACTGTGTCTCAGACACCACAGGAGTATCTGACTGTAAATACTACCCTTCCATGATGGACCTGTCAGGTGAGGAATCACTGCTTACACTTTATAATAAGGTCTCACTTGTTAACATTAGTTAACGAATTAACATGGACTAGCGATGAGCAATATATATTTACATCATTTGTTAACCTTTGTTAATGCTGCTTAATAAAAATGTTCATTTTCATGTTAGTTCACAGTGCATTAACTAATGTTAACAAATACAACTTTTGACCTTAAAAAAAGTATTCGTAAGCGTTGAGATTAACATTAATAAGTATTAATGAATGTTGTAGATATATTGTTCATTGTTAGTTTTGTTATGTTAACAAATGAAACCTTATCGTAATGTTATTGAATCACAACTGAGAAATTGTGTCAAAATGTAATAAATGGCTCATGGCTCTCAGTAAAATCTATAAAAAAAAATCATATATACTGTATATATAGGGTGAATGCAGGTTGATTGGGACACTTTTTGCCAATAAAATGACTGGGAAAAAGTGTTAAATAAAACCTTACTTTTATTATAATTTTAATATTTTTTCAGCAAAAACATTAAGCAGCAAAACTGTTATCAGCATTGATAGTAAGAATTTCTTGAGCAGCAAATCAGCATATTAAAATGATTTCTGAAGGATCATGTGACACTGAAGACTGGAGAAATGATGCTGAAAATTCAGCTTTACAATCACAGGAATAAAAACATACATTTCAAAATATATTATTATAAAATCAGTTATTTCAAATTGTATAATATTTCATAATATTACTGTATTTTTAATCTAATAAATGCAGCCAACTTGATATATAATATTATGATATTTCTCAATCAGGAGGAGATGCTGTCATGCGTTTGGTGAATATTAATATCCTCTCTTTGTTAGTTTTCCTCCATGTGTGCAGGGCTCTGTCTGTGGTCTCTGTGATCTTTGGGTTCTGGGGAGCTGTGCTCGCCCTCATTGGGATGAAATGTACCAAAATCGGAGGCTCTGAACTCGCCAACGCCAGAGTTACATTCGCAGCAGCATTGACGTACATGGCATCCGGTATGAATGTTCCTTCATCATAATTTTTGCATAAAGCATAAATTGAGTATCATTAACCGATGTCTGTTTTGCAGGGTTCAGTGGTATGATAGTTTACTCCTGGTGGGGAGATAAAGTGCGTTCAGAATTTGTGGATCCATATTACTTAGAAGCAAAGTACGTAATTATGACAGTTGTGTTTGTCATATTACTGTATGTCTAACTTTGAAAGTGTTCACTATATATAATTTTTTTTTTAAATAAATACATGTCATGATGTACCAATGGGCTTATAGGGGTCATATAATGAGGAATCAAATATCTTTTGGTCTTCTGAGAAAGAAATGTTCCTTGGATCATGAAAAAAAAAAGATGGATGGATAGATAGGCAAAAGCATTGCAAAAGAAAACTTTAATTCTAACGGCCAATTCACACTGCACTGACAGACGTCGACCAACGTGGACAATCACCAGATTACAGTTCGAAACTTTTCTGACATTCCACGACCCGACAAACACTGATTAAACATACAAGCTCCAACAGAAGCCAACACACACTGACAGGAGTAACACACTGATCCGACAAAACCCTGGTGCAGTGTGATTGGGCGTAAGATTCTAAGACAGTAATTTGCATTGACAAAGCAGCCAGTGAAATAAGCGTACAATAGTGACAGTTGGCTTTTTAAATGAAGTGACTGTGTTAAAACACTTTTTTAAGGGCGTATGAGTCAATTTAACATGTTATTTCAGTGCAATT
This sequence comes from Rutilus rutilus, assembly GCF_951802725.1. Classification (NCBI taxonomy): domain Eukaryota; kingdom Metazoa; phylum Chordata; class Actinopteri; order Cypriniformes; family Leuciscidae; genus Rutilus; species Rutilus rutilus. The sequence continues at coordinate 6,895,716 of NC_140217.1, read as the reverse complement.
AGTTATTTTAACAAATAGTTATTTTAAAAATGTGTGGCACACGACGTAGACGTAAGACAGTTTTTAGTACTTCGTTGTCGTGTAAACGTACTCTCAATTGCAAAATAGATCGCTGTGGACTATAAGCTATTGGTAGACTTATGTTCAATGAAATAGAAATGTAATTCAACCTAAATACCATTTCATTTCATATTTCATTAAAATTACTTAAAATAAATTCTTCATCAATTGATTCTTAATCTGTGGGACTCAATAAAAAAAGAAAAAAAATGAAAAAGGAAAGCGTTATGATATGGTCCTTTAAAATATGTGACTTTTATTTCTCAGGTATGAGCTCGGTGCCGCTCTCTTCATTGGTTGGGGAGGTTCGTGTCTGGTTATATGTGGAAGTGCAGTCATGTGCTATTTCTCTGGGAAAGAGTCATTTCCCAAAAGGTCTGACCAGTCACACAGTATACATCTACTGTACGTGGAAACAAGCTAAAAAAAGCACAATGAATATGTGGTTAAATTGGTACCTTTTTTCTTCCTCAGATTCAATAAACAACTCATAAGACCCCCAACCAAAATGACGGCACGTACCAGACGTACGTATATGCTGCCCGTCTCGTCCAGACCCACAACAGTCTTCATCCCTCCTTCACACCAATCATACAGTGAGAGAAGAGGAAGAAGAGAGAGCAGAGGGAGGAGAGGAACACAAGGAAGCCAGTCATCAAGAACCGTCAGACCCATAAGGCCTCCTATAGACTCAGCTGTGTAACATTTGCAGTGTTTGTTGACACTTTTCCAATAAGAGAACTTCTCTAATGCAAGAAATTTTAATATAACAGGAGTGCAAAGCAAAGAAGAATCTTTGAAGTGTTATAAAAAGTGAATTTAATAAATCATTTAGCATATAAACAATCAAAAAGTGTGAGGCAATTATTTTAAAGTGCAATATCCCTTAGATGTTCCTCAGTATTAACTGTACTTGTACCTTTATATTTCATATAAAGTACCTTTAACACTGTCAATATCAAACTCAAGGAATGAAAAATGAAAGGCTGTTTTTGCACTGCTGTCCCTGAATAAACACTAAGCCTGAGCTACAACAGATACTGGGTATTACAATTATGAGGTTTATTAGCTTGTGAATGTTTTGGTATTGCTCTGCTGCATTTTCTTATATCTTAGTACTGAGCATAACAGAAAATATTATGGATATTTTAAAAAGGTTCATTGAAGTTGGTAAGTAAATAAATTGAACAGTGACTAACATAATTCTTCAAAAGTAAAAATACTACTTTCATATTATAGCTAATTTAGCTTTTGTTTACGGTAAAATTAAGTTGTAAAAAGACTAAATGAAAGGTTAGGCAGTTAGATATGGGTCATGGACTTAGCCGAGGCTGTCTATTGGTAGTATGTAACTCTCTAATGAGCTATGACCGGTTTAATATCAGACAATATTTTTACGGACCGGCCTTTAAGGTGTGGCGGATAAATACAACAAAATAAAATGATACGACTGGCATAAAAACTGGGGTATTTATGAATGATTATGAATATGTAAAATATAGCAGTAGACATTTACTAATAAACAAGTGTTTTCTGTGTCAGTGTCGGCTGGAAAGATGAAGTTGACAATGCTTACATTTTTTTTTCACTGTAGCTTTTCGGCAAGCAATCTGAGTCTCTATGATGTAAATAAATTATAACTATGATTTCTTATTAGCAAACTCTTGAAAATATGTTTAGTTAAAAAGGAATTCTATGTACCTGGCTTGTGCCCTTTGCCCGTCGATGAGCCCCACACACTAGTGCTGGTGTCCAGACTCTTGTCCAAGCTCTTCCTGATGATGGGCACGGGACATTGGCTGGCTTTGGGTACAGCGGGCACATCCTCTATAGAGGAGATATCCCAGTCATCATCGTCATCATCTTCATCTGTGTACTGAAAGCAATAGAGCAGAAAAACAACACTTTACAAATTTGGTATAGAGATAAAAACAGCATTTATTTAAAATAAATATCTTTCTTAACATTATAAATGTATTTCCTGTCACTTTCTATCATTTTAATGCGTCCTTGCTGAATAAAAGTATTAATTTCTTACTGAACCCAAACTTTTGAATTGTATATCTACAATATTTCCTACAGTTATGTGATGAGCCACATTATTTGATTGAAGTGCAAAAATACTCAATATAATATCAATATAATATAAAAATATTTAAATAAATAACCTATTCTCCATTGTTGTAGATTTCAGTGCCATGTTTATGCAACATAATATAAACATCTGTGTCTGTTTAAAGGGGCAGATCTCACCTTTAGAACTTTCTTTGCATCTTGCTTTGTATTTTTGACAGCTGTTGGCTTTTCCAGGAATGTATTAACGCCCCCTGCTGGTTTCTTTGGGCCTCGTGTCGCCAGGTGTTTTTCAAGGCTTTTGCCAATAGCTTTGACATTACCTACAGAAAACACACACAATACAAATATAAAACAAATCCAATGCAATACAACAACTGACATTAGAAGCGAGTCTTACTGTGAGTAATCTTCTCCACGTTTCCATTCTGGTCGGTGTGTTTGTGCAGCTGTGAGAGGTTGATCTCCTTGATCTCGCTGCCGTCGGTCCACTCGCTGTCGCTCTCGCTCAGAGCGGTCACATCTGTCCTGTTCGCACTGATCACGGGAGCAGCGGAGCGCACAGCAGGAGTGTGAGGGCTCGAGCGCTGCTGTGTTTTAGCAGTCTGAGTTTTGACTGAGGTGCTGTTGACCAGGACAGATTTCTTCTGTGTTTGAGGGGCTTCGTCCTAGACGTCTCCTCTTCCTCGGACGAGTCTTCATCAGAGCTGAATGGAGGGGTTCTGCAAGCGAGACATCATATTTACATGTTCAGACAACACAGGAAAAGCCACTCGATCTAAGTATAAAAATACTGATAACGAGTGATAACATAAAATCAGTGATCATTTAAGCCAAAGTGATATCATGAACAGCAAACTAAATAAATTAAAGTTAACAGGAAAAGGTATTTGCGAAGCATTTCACTTCTGTAAAAGTTAAAATTCTTTAAATGATATGCATGAGTTTCAGATGAATTTACAGGTTTCAATATTCATACTATGTTTACGACTCAGTAAAGCCCTGACATTCGGTTCTATTTATTTAATGATTCATAATGTGATCGTAGCCTATTATTCAACGCACTATGTTTGAGACATCAACCACTGGTTGATGACCATAATGTTTGTATAAACTGTAGGTAACTGGTAAAATGTACATCTAGGTCATAAAAACCGTAATATTTTCTTCTCAGCCATGTCAACAATTATCCAGTGGTTGGGTCGGGTCGCGGGAATGGGGGTGTTTCATTATTATTATTAGTGTTTTTATTATTAATAATTGCTCAAAGTATTTATTAAATTTATCTCTGTGTGTGTGTGTGTGTGTGTGTGTGTGTGTGAGAGAGAGAGAGAGAGAGAGAGAGAGAGAGAGAGAGAGAGAGAGAGAGAGATATTATGACTGGTGTTGTTTATTGTAAGTGTTTGTTGCCTTTTTGGACTTGTTGCCTTCCACCTGCACTGTCTCTTCCTCTGTCTCCTCCTCTAATGGGCCTATACCCATTTCACCACCTTCTCTGGGCCAGCATCCTCTAACATGGCCTTTTTAGGGGACTCTCCTCTCAGGGCGAATGAGAGGATGCTTAATTGCTTTTTACCTGACATCTTTGAAAGACAGATGCAATGATACAGATAAAAGTTTTAAAAACACGACTGAGATCCGACTGCTGAACGACGAAGTAAGAGGGGACTGCTATGTTCTCCGCGAGAGGCCTGCACAACACCGACTCTTCGCTCCAGCGCTACCCGCCATCAGAGGAAGCGGAGGCGGTGTTTGCGGAGGCAGAAGAGGGGTAAGCGCGGAGGAGCTAGTGTTAAAGGGATAGTTCACTTTGAAATTAATTTTTGATATGTTTTAGCTTACCTCAAGGGCATCCAAGATGTAGGTGTCTTTGTTTCCGCAGAAGTTTCAATTTTGATATTTTTAGGTCAAACCGTTCTTGTCTGTCAGTCATATAATGCAGGTCGATGGTCACTGTCTCAAAACACAAGCACAGAGTCCAAATTAAAACAATTCCCCATCGTCCAAATGAAACAATTCCCCATCATAAGTACACATTGATGGCCTAAGACACGAAACGAGCGGTTTGTGTGAGAAAACGAACAGTATTTATACCGTTGCTATCTCTTGAAAACAGCACACGTCCAAATGATCTGACGGCGCGGGCGGGTATAGATATATACATAGATTTCGCCTTGGCTACGGTTTCGTTCCAATGAACTGCAGTAGCCAAGGCGACATCTATGTATATATCTATACCCGCCCGCGCCGTCAGATCATTTGGACGTGTGCTGAAAATTGACCCGCGGAAAGCTGCTGGTCCAGACATGATACCGGGCTGCTTGCTTAGGGAGTGTGCAGTCCAACTGTCTCATGTCCTCACAGACATATTCAACATCTCCCTGAGTCAAGCTGTTGTGCCTTCATGCTACAAAACCTCAGCCATCATTCCTGTTCCAAAAAAACACACCATCAATAGTCTGAATGACTATCGGCCCGTAGCACTCACTTCCATAAACAATGAAGTGCTTTGAGAGACTAGTAAAGGACCACATCTCATCTGCCCTCCCCCATTCACTGAACCCATTTCAGTTTGCCTACCGCCCAAACCGCTCTACTGGGGATGCCATATCCACCACACTACACTTTAGCTTGGAAAACTTGGAGAACAAGAACTCTCTTGTGCGGATGCTGTTTGATGATTTCAGCTCGGCATTTAACACCATAATCCCCCAGCATCTGGTCAACAAGCTGGGCTCAGACGCACTGGGCATAAGTTCTCCTCTGTGTAACTGGATACTGGATTTTCTCACAGACAGGCCTCAGTTTGTGCGAGTAGGCAATAACACATCCACCATCATCTCACTGAGCACTGGCTCCCCGCAGGGATGTGTTCTCAGCCCTCTTCTCTTCACACTGATGACTCATGGCTGTTGTGCAAAGTCCAGCACCAATCACATCATAAAGTACGCGGACGACACGACAGTGGTGGGTCTTATCCAGGATGGAAATGAGAGGGCATATAGGGAGGTGAGACTTTTTGCAGACTGGTGCAGGACAAACAACTTAGCCCTGAACGTCGATGCTACGTCCACCTGGCTCAAGGTGAAGCAACATATTAACGGGGACGCCACACATGGAACTCAATTTAACAAATAAAGATTTAATGGAAACATAAGTCAAATTAATAATACTACAACTCAAAGAAATAAAGAATAAAAGTAAAACAATCTGGAACTGAAGAGGAAGAGCCGTCCTGAGTCCAACTCCGTCATTCCTTTTGTACTCGCTGTCTCTTGATGCAAACGCAATCACCGGTAACCCACCACACCTGTTCCTGTCGCTCACTCCAGAACACAGAACAACGCCACCTGGTGGAAAAACACTGTAGACCATAACACCTCCCCTCTTAAAACAGAGGCCCCTAAAAGGGAACTCTGCAAACACCAAAAAATAACTCCAACTTTAACACAATTATTTTTTTAAATTTTTTTTTTTAAATCGTAAGCTCACACAAATGTCACTTACCCCTTTTCTTCTCATCACTTTACCCAAACTCCATCTTTCAGTGTTCTCAGACGCCTTGAGAACACTAAACAGATCAAACAAAGGCAACGGGCAAATAACACATTTGATTTTATTCATCCACCAGAGAACGGGATAAAGCATCCGCCATAACATTATCTCGCCCTCGAATATGGTGAATGTCCAAACTATATGGCTGTAACAATATAGCCCAACGAATAAGTCTTTGGTTAGGGGTTCGTAATGATTTCAAAAAGGTGAGTGGATTGTGATCTGAAAAAACAACCACCGGCATCGAACCACCACCCACATACACATCAAAGTATTGCAATGCCCACACCAAAGCCAATGTCTCTTTTTCGATTGTGGAATAATTAGATTGATACGAATTAAACTTCTTAGAAAAGTAACTAACTGGCCTATCAACCCCATTATCGTCCTTTTGCAACAAGATTGCTCCTGCCCCTACCTGACTTGCGTCAACCTGGAGCTGAAACGCTCGATCCCATCGAGGCGCAACTAACACAGGAGCAGTACTCAGCAGAAGTTTTGCGTTTACAAACGCACCCTGACAACTTGAAGACCATTCGAACTTATTTTTAGCCTTCAACAGCTCAGTAAGCGGGGAAACTAGTCGAGAAATTTACGCAAGTCAGGTAGGGGCAGGAGCAATCTTGTTGCAAAAGGACGATAATGGGGTTGATAGGAAAACCAAGGAGACGGTGATTGACTTCAGGAGAAATCAGCCTGTGCATGCCCCGATCCACATCAATAGGACTGCTGTGGAGATCGTAAAAAACACAAAGTTCCTGGGGGTTCACGTGGCTGACAACCTGTCCTGGGATCTGCACATCTCCTCCCTCATCAAAAAGGCACACCAGCGTCTGCACTTCCTGCGGCGGCTGAAGAGGGCCCACCTCAGTCCATCCATCCTGACCACTTTCTACAGGGGCACCATCGAAAGTGTTCTGACCAGCAACATTTCTCTCTGGTTTGAGAACTGTAAAGCTTCAGAGAGAGAGGCGGTGAGGATAGCTGAGCGGACTATTGGGACTACTCTGTTGACCATTCAGGAGCTGGCCCAGCAAAGATACCTGTCAAGAGCAAAGGGCATCATCAAGGACCCCACTCACCCTGGCCACAAACTGTTTTACCACATCCCCTCTGGTAGGAGGTTCCGCAGTCTGAGAACAAGGACTGCAAGGTTCAAAAACAGCTTCTTCCCCACTGCTGTCAGACTATTGAACACAAAAACCCACTAGAACATACCAAATAATGGAAATACTACATGTACATAATTATCTGTTCTGACTGTACCCTATTCTCAACTGCACTATTTTAAATATGGATATTTATACTCCCAACTATATATATCTAGATACTTCTATTTTACCGGTTTAGATGTTGTATATTTATATTTATCACTCTACATGCTTTGCATACCTATATAAGCATATTTATTTATATTATGTAGCTAATATTTCATGTTTCTACAGTGTTTTTGATTGTTTCTGTGCTGTATTTTTAAGCTGTGAACTTTGCACGTAATTTCGGACTACAGTGCACTGTGGAATGACAATAAGGAAATCTTGAATCTTGAATCTTGAGAGAGAGATGTTTATAATGTGACAATATGTCAGTCATGGTGTGATAGCAAAAATATGACTAGGCCTAGACTACTTGTTCTGAGCAGGTGCTGTCAGTGAACAGGCTGTAAAACTGTTGGCTTCAGTTTTTGACTGAATTCCTGCCGGTTCTATAGTGAGAGCGGCGCGGCCAGATACATTTTGGGCGCCGCGGCATATTAAATATATTATAAATATTTTTTCTGCGTGAGAAATACAATGTGTGGTGGGAGTGCATGACAAAAGACCGACACTTGAGACTTGAGAGCCCTGATAGTATGATAAAATTTTTTTTTTAAATCACTGATTTTGACACCCCTATGGATTAGTGAAGCCCCTAGCATTTGCCTATTCTGCCTATGACGCAGGCCGGCCCTGCCTATGGATTAGTGGTGCCCCTAGCACTTGCCTTTTCCGCGGGCCGGCCCTGCCTTGAAGGACACACACCACCATGTAATTTTATTCCACGTTGACTTGAAACTTCTCAGCAGTTCAGGGAACTTTCTTTCCATCGCTCTTTTAACTTTTCTTCCATTCATCCGTCGCATGAAGCCGGCAGCATGAGGCAGCGAACAGTGGTGATGTATGTGGAGATCGGCTGCTTTGTGTCCTGTCTGTGTGGCTGGATGTTGATCTGTTCCACTCTGGCCATTGAGTACTGGGTCTTCTCTGAGGTCAGCTCTGTAGTTCTGACCACCGGGAATTACTATTCCAACCTCTGGATGGACTGTGTCTCAGACACCACAGGAGTATCTGACTGTAAATACTACCCTTCCATGATGGACCTGTCAGGTGAGGAATCACTGCTTACACTTTATAATAAGGTCTCACTTGTTAACTTTAGTTAACGAATTAACATGGACTAGCAATGAGCAATATATATTTACATCATTTATTAACCTTTGTTAATGGTGCTTAATAAAAATGTTAATTTTCATGTTAGTTCTCAGTGCATTAACTAATGTTAACAAATACAACTTTTTATCTTAAAAAGTATTCGTAAGCGTTGAGATTAACATTAATAAGTATTAATGAATGTTGTAGATTGTTCATTGTTAGTTTATGTTATGTTAACAAATGAAACCTTATCGTAATGTTATTGAATCACAACTGAGAAATTGTGTCAAATTGTAATAAATGGCTCATGGCTCTCAGTAAAATCTATAAAAAAAAAATCATATATACATATAGGGTGAATTCAGGTTGATTGGGACACTTTTTGCCATTAAAATGACTGGGAAAAAGTGTTAAATAAAACCTTACTTTTATTATAATTTTAATATTTTTTCAGCAAAAACATTAAGCAGCAAAACTGTTATCAGCATTGATAGTAAGAATTTCTTGAGCAGCAAATCAGCATATTAAAATGATTTCTGAAGGATCATGTGACACTGAAGACTGGAGAAATGATGCTGAAAATTCAGCTTTACCATCACAGGAATAAAAACATACATTTCAAAATATATTATTATAAAATCAGTTATTTCAAATTGTATAATATTTCATAATATTACTGTATTTTTAATCTAATAAATGCAGCCAACTTGATATATAATATTATGATATTTCTCAATCAGGAGGAGATGCTGTCATGCGTTTGGTGAATATTAATATCCTCTCTCTGTTAGTTTTCCTCCATGTGTGCAGGGCTCTGTCTGTGGTCTCTGTGATCTTTGGGTTCTGGGGAGCTGTGCTCGCCCTCATTGGGATGAAATGTACCAAAATCGGAGGCTCTGAACTCGCCAACGCCAGAGTTACATTCGCAGCAGCATTGACGTACATGGCATCCGGTATGAATGTTCCTTCATAATAATTTTTGCATAAAGCATAAATTGAGTATCATTAACTGATGTCTGTTTTGCAGGGTTCAGTGGTATGATAGTCTACTCCTGGTGGGGAGATAAAGTGCGTTCAGAATTTGTGGATCCATATTACTTAGAAGCAAAGTACGTAATTATGACATTTATATTGTACTGAAGAATTGACTTGGCTAATTGTTGCATGGGTAAAACGGTATTGTGTCATAATAATCACTAGCATTGTCTGCATGGCATGCATGCTGTGCTGTTAGTCCAATAGATAGATAGATAAGATAGATAGATAGATAGATAGATAGGCAAAAGAAAACTTTAATTCTAACGGCCAATTCACACTGCACTGACAGACGTCGACTAACGTGGACAATCACCAGATTACAGTTCGAAACTTTTCTGACATTCCACGACCCGTGGACCCCTATTCTAAGACAATAATTTGCATTGACAAAGCAGCCAGTGAAATAAGCGAAAGTGACAGTTGGCTTTTTAAATGAAGTGACTGTGTAAAACACTTTTTTAAGGGCGTATGAGTCAATTTAACATGTTATTTCAGTGCAATTAGTTATTTTAACAAATAGTTATTTTAAAAATGTGTGGCACACGACGTAGACGTAAGACAGTTTTTAGTACTTCGTTGTCGTGTAAACGTACTCTCAATTGCAAAATAGATCGCTGTGGACTATAAGCTAGTGGTAGACTTAGGGCCAATCTCATTTCTCTGTCTTACCCCTTCCCCTTCCCCTTCCCCTTCCCCTTCCCCTTCCCCTACCCCTTTGTCTGCGTCTTCCCCTTGCCCCTCGATACCGAGTGAAGGGGGCTAGGGGGAAGAACGTTTCTCTAAGAAATGAGACACCACTCGATTACCGTTTGCGTCATCTTCCCTTTCCGCTAGCTGGCTGCTACGTCAACAGAGGCGATACGCGTTGACATAAACAAACGAAGATGCCGTCGTCTCGGGTTGTGATATCGATTGCCTGGTCTCTCTTTATCTTTGCACACTTGTGTGCCATCAGTCAAAGACATTGTTTCATTGTATTTAACGGCGGCGCCGGCGACACCATAGCTAAGCAAAACATTAGCAAACGGCAAATAGCTGCTAGCTAGCGGTTAACTAGCGATTCAAAAAAAAACATTACAATTAAAACCGCTTGAACATTTTATTAAAAGTATCATAAAACACGAGTGTCATTAAACTGCTGAAAATACTTACATTTGTGCGACTCACTTCTGGGAAATTCCTACCCCTCTCTTTCAAGTGTGGTCCTCCGCAAACTTCGTTTCAAGGGCTATGTAGCCCTACGCCTTGGCCCTAGCCCTTAATCAAAATGAGAATTGGGACACCACTTTCCCTCACATGAACGAGCAAAACCGAGGGGAAGGGGTAAGAGTAAGGGGTAAGACAGAGAAATGAGACGCAGCCTCACCTAAAGGATTATTAGGAACACCTGTTCAATTTCTCATTAATGCAATTATCTAATCAACCAATCACATGGCAGTTGCTTCAATGCATTTAGGGGTGTGGTCCTGGTCAAGACAATCTCCTGAACTCCAAACTGAATGTCAGAATGGGAAAGAAAGGTGATTTAAGCAATTTTGAGCGTGGCATGGTTGTTGGTGCCAGACGGGCCGGTCTGAGTATTCCACAATCTGCTCAGTTACTGGGATTTTCACGCACAACCATTTCTAGGGTTTACAAAGAATGGTGTGAAAAGGGAGAAACATCCAGTATGCGGCAGTCCTGTGGGCGAAAATGCCTTGTTGATGCTAGAGGTCAGAGGAGAATGGGCCGACTGATTCAAGCTGATAGAAGAGCAACTTTGACTGAAATAACCACTCGTTACAACCGAGGTATGCAGCAAAGCATTTGTGAAGCCACAACACGCACAACCTTGAGGCGGATGGGCTACAACAGCTCATCTCCACTACAAATAGGAAAAAGAGGCTACAATTTGCACGAGCTCACCAAAATTGGACAGTTGAAGACTGGAAAAATGTTGCCTGGTCTGATGAGTCTCGATTTCTGTTGAGACATTCAGATGGTAGAGTCAGAATTTGGCGTAAACAGAATGAGAACATGGATCCATCATGCCTTGTTACCACTGTGCAGGCTGGTGCTGGTGGTGTAATGGTGTGGGGGATGTTTTCTTGGCACACTTTAGGCCCCTTAGTGCCAATTGGGCATCGTTTAAATGCCACGGCCTACCTGAGCATTGTTTCTGACCATGTCCATCCCTTTATGACCACCATGTACCCATCCTCTGATGGCTACTTCCAGCAGGATAATGCACCATGTCACAAAGCTCGAATCATTAGGGCCCGAGCACCGATGGTGAGAGGACCCTATTGTTTTTGCTCCGTTTATTATTATTCTTCTTCTTCTCCAAAGTGAATCGCTTTTTAGAGGGTCTAAACATGTTCGAAAACTCATGAAACTTTGCACACGCTTCAGAAGTGGTGAAAATTTACATGTGATGTGGTTTTCAAAATTGGGTGGGGCAAAATGGCTTAATTATTGCCCCTACATTTTGCCCCGGCTCTACGTTTCACGTACAGGTATGGAATTTGGTACATACATGTAATGACCCAATACCTACAAAAAAGTATCTTGGAGCATAGCCCTAAACACAACAGGAAGTCAGCTATTTTGAACTTCCTCTCAGATTTTGGGCAGTTTTTGCCATTTCCTGATGTTGTACTTTAACGAACTCCTCCTACAGTTTTGATCTGATCCTCTTCAAATTTGGTGAGTGGAATCTTAAGGCCTTTACTAAAGGCGCCGGGTGGCGGTGGCAGGGGTGCGAGAGCCCTTTTCATCGCTGCTTGCAGCTTTAATTTCAAATTGGTTTCTTGAACATGACAATGAGTTCACTGTACTAAAATGGCCCCCACAGTCACCAGATCTCAACCCAATAGAGCATCTTTGGGATGTGGTGGAACGGGAGCTTCGTGCCCTGGATGTGCATCCCACAAATCTCCATCAACTGCAAGATGCTATCCTATCAATATGGGTCAACATTTCTAAAGAATGCTTTCAGCACCTTGTTGAATCAATGCCACGTAGAATTAAGGCAGTTCTGAAGGCAAAAGGGGGTAAAACACAGTATTAGTATGGTGTTCCTAATAATCCTTTAGGTGAGTGTATGTTCAGTGAAATAGAAATGTAATTCAACATTAATACCATTTCATTTCATACATTTCATTAAAATTACTTAAAATAAATTCTTCATCAATTGATTCTTAATCTGTGGAACTCAATAAAAAATGAAAAATGTTAAAAAGGAAAGCGTTATGATATGGTCCTTTAAAATATGTGACTTTTATTTCTCAGGTATGAGCTCGGTGCCGCTCTCTTCATTGGTTGGGGAGGTTCGTGTCTGGTTATATGTGGAAGTGCAGTCATGTGCTATTTCTCTGGGAAAGAGTCATTCCCCAAAAGGTCTGACCAGTCACACAGTATACATCTACTGTACGTGGAAACAAGCTAAAAAAAGCACAATGAATATGTGGTTAAATTGGTACCTTTTTTCTTCCTCAGATTCAATAAACAACTCATAAGACCCCCAACCAAAATGACGGCACGTACCAGACGTACGTACATGCTGCCCGTCTCGTCCAGACCCACAACAGTCTTCATCCCTCCTTCACACCAATCATACAGTGAGAGAAGAGGAAGAAGAGAGAGTAGAGGGAGGAGAGGAACACAAGGAAGCCAGTCATCAAGAACCGTCAGACCCATAAGGCCTCCTATAGACTCAGCTGTGTAACATTTGCAGTGTTTGTTGACACTTTTCCAATAAGAGAACTTCTCTAATGCAAGAAATTTTAATATAACAGGAGTGCAAAGCAAAGAAGAATCTTTGAAGTGTTATAAAAAGTGAATTTAATAAATCATTTAGCATATAAACAATCAAAAAGTATGAGGCAATTATTTTAAAGTGCAATATCCCTTAGATGTTCCTCAGTATTAACTGTACTTGTACCTTTATATTTCATATAAAGTACCTTTAACACTGTCAATATCAAACTCAAGGAATGAAAGGCTGTTTTTGCACTGCTGTCCCTGAATAAACACTAAGCCTGAGCTACAACAGATATTGGGTATTACAATTATGAGGTTTATTAGCTTGTGAATGTTTTGGTATTGCTCTGCTGCATTTTCTTATATCTCATCTGAATCATCCCAGTCACTGACGGTCACTAAGCTGCTCTTGAGAGTGCTGCTGGTTCCTGCGTCTGTGAGGCCTGCAAAACACAAAGAAAGAAATCAGAATCACCGTCCGAAGACTAGCAACAGGTTTTGAGCTGAAGAGCCTCTGCTTATAAGAGAGGGGTCACGACTCACGAAACACTGGCTCAAATGTCTAACACATACTATAGAAACATATACTACGGGTGTGCTCACACTTCAAACCGACTCTGGTGCGATTGCTCTGTTAGTGCGGTTCATTTGAATAAGTGTGAACGCTGCCATCCGAACTCTAGTGAGGTTTGACTGAAATATGAACACAACACAAATCGAAGACATCTAAACTAACCAAAAACAGGACGTGATGTCACAAGATGCGACCCTAAAGAGGACAGAATGTTTAAGCACACCTGTTTTTTCTCGTCATAAGAGCTACGTTGGCCATTACAGTTCAGTACAGCAGATCTTCGTTTGTGTGTGTAATGGAGGAATTCCTGGAACTTTTTGAACTCCTTTACATGTTTTATACTGGCCAGCTTTACTGACTGCAGAAATTAATGTGAGGTTTATTAATTTGTCTATTTTTTTTGGGGGGGGGGGGGGGGTAAGTACTGAGCATAACAGAAAATATTATGGATATTTTAAAAAGATTCATTGAAGTTGGTAAGTAAATAAATTGAACAGTGACTAACATAATTCTTCAAAAGTAAAAATACTACTTTCATATTATAGCTAATTTAGCTCTTGTTTATGGTAAAATTAAGTTGTAAAAAGACTAAATTAAAGGTTAGGCAGTTAGATATGGGTCATGGACTTAGCCGAGGCTGTCTATTGGTAGTATGTAACTCTCTAATGCAGCGGTCCCCAACCTTTATTGCGCCACGGACCGGTTTAATATCAGACAATATTTTCACGGACCGGCCTTTAAGGTGTGGCGGATAAATACAACAAAATAAAATGATACGACCGGCATAAAAACGGGGGTATTTTTTAAATATAATAATAAACGTGAATCCAATGTGTAGGCCTACTCGCAACTTTATTAGCAGCGTCCTCGTAACATCGCGCCTAAAGACAATTGAGAAAGCCTGAACACAAACTAAATGCCCCCCAAAAGAAAAAAATCTCCATGTTTTCTGTGCTGATGCGTTCATGTAACATGTAACATGTAAGAGCTGCCAATAAAGCACCTAAAAGCTGTCACAACGAACCGGCAAAATGAATGATTATGAATATGTAAAATATAGCAGGAGACATTTTAACCGTTTACTAATAAACAAGTGTTTTCTGTGTCAGTGTCGGCTGGAAAGATGAAGTTGACGATGCTTACTCGCGATCTTCGCAGTAGTGAAATGCACATTTCATATGAATTACATAAGCAGAGAACAGTCTGTTTTCTTTCGTTTTGAATTGTTCTGTTTAAAAGTAGACATTTCAAGCTTTCTATATATGTCTCAGGTCTGTGAGGCAAGTAGGCTACCTTATCACTGAGTTTCAGTTCATTTAAAACACGGGCCTTTTATAAGTTCACGCGCCGGCACCTCCGTGTCGTGATTATCTATTTTCTAATATATTTACTTCTTATTTATTAAATCCAGGCAATTGGTTGATGAAACATTGATTAAAAATAAGATACAATTAATACGAAACGAAATTAAATTTAAAGACAGGGTTTGTGCTTTCTGTTTGAGGTCTCTGTGAAAGTTTTAAAGCAGTCTTTTAGTGCCGCTTTCAGAGAGCTCACGGAGAACTGTCCCGTCTGTATCATTGTTTTTTTTTTGTGTGTGAAATAAATTTCGAAATAAATGCGACTTATAGTCCAGTGCGACTTAGGCTATATATGGTTTTTCTTCTTCATGGCGCATTTTTTGACTGATGCGACTTATACTCCGGAGCGACTTATAGTCTGGAAAATACGGTAAGTTATTTATTCTTTCTGTGCGGCCCGGTACCAAATGTCCCACGGACTGGTACCGGTCCACAGCCCGGGGGTTGGGGACCCCTGCTCTAATGTACTCGCTCATGATATAAATTTTGTACATTTTGAACATAAAAAAGTTACATAGTGTAGCTTTAAGAAAAATAAATAAATAAATAAATAAATATATAATTTTTCAACTCAAAAATTAAAAAAAAGGCAACAATAGGTAACATGTTTCAATGTGGATACATAACAGAAAATATGATGCATATTTTAAAATGGTCCATTGAAGTTGGTGAGTAAATAAATTGACTGAGTAACAGTGACGTCCTCAAAGATGGCAATATCCGAAATCCTTGTCCTTGTGGGGACATTTTTTGGTCCCCATTAAGAAAACAGCTTATAAATCATACTGTGAATGCTGAAAGTTTTTTTTTTAAGTTGGTCCATATAAAAAAATGTTCACTGTAGCTTTTCGGCAAGCAATCTGAGTCTCTATGATGTAAATCATTTATAACCATGATTTCTTACTAGCAAACTCTTGAAAATATGTTTAGTTAAAGGTATAGTGGAGGATTTTCCCGAATTTTAGAAAAGAACCGCCCTCTCCAGTTTTTGAAAAAATGCACATGCGGAACACTCTACCTGCTCCCGAGAGGGAACACCTATTAAACGTGTGCACGAGAGAGCATGCAGGAGCCTAGTTCTCCTCGTGCACGCACTGTTTACAAGTTGCTGTCGGTGCGTGACTTGTGCCAGGGCTAGCATCGCTAATCATAGCTTACATTAACTTTTACTAGCAGTGATTTTAAATGGATTTCTCCAAATAGCATGCCAAACTTTACCTGTCGAGTAGAAACTTCGCGACTGAGGCATCAGTGGGAAGCCCAACCTGTGCTTTTAGCGCACGCCATCGTGTGAAATATTCTCCCAAAAACACTCTGGTCTTGTTTCTTTCTTCAGAGGCCTTTCTCTTCTTGTCATACAATTCGTAGACACTTTTTCTCTTGCGACCCTCAGACATTTTGAATAAACCCGATGAGAACGGCGAGCTTCAATGAATGGCTGAAACCGTAGCTCACCACCATAGACAGTATATAAACGGCTCACCACACATATACACCTGAAAGTGCGCATGCGCAGAAAGCGAAAACTACCTAGGGACGAGCACGTATGACGGCCTTACGTAAACATATCACCAGAATGATTGACAACTAGGAGGACCAATAGTCTTGATGATCCACCCGGAAAAAGAAAATCCTCCACTATACCTTTAAAAAGGAATTCTATGTACCTGGCTTGTGCCCTTTGCCCGTCGATGAGCCCCACACACTAGTGCTGGTGTCCAGACTCTTGACCAAGCTCTTCCTGATGATGGGCACGGGACATTAGCTGGGTTTGGGTACAGCGGGCACATCCTCTATAGAGGAGATATCCCAGTCATCATCGTCATCATCTTCATCTGTGTACTGAAAGCAACAGAGCAGAAAAACAACACTTTACAAATTTGGTATAGAGATAAAACCAGCATTTATTTAAAATAAATATCTTTCTTAACATTATAAATGTATTTCCTGTCACTTTTGACCATTTTAACGCGTCCTTGCTGAAATACTTAATATAATATATCAATATAATATAAAAATATTTAAATAAATAACCTATTCTCCATTGTTGTAGATTTCAGTGCCATGTTTATGCAACATAATATAAACATCTGTGTCTGTTTAAAGGGGAAGATCTCACCTTTAGAACTTTCTTTGCATCTTGCTTTGTATTTTTGAGAGCTGTTGGCTTTTCCAGGAATGTATTAACGCCCCCTGCTGGTTTCTTTGGGCCTCGTGTCGCCAGCTGTTTTTCAAGGCTTTTGCCAATAGCTTTGATTACCTACAGAAAACACACACAATACAAATATAAAACAAATCCAATGCAATACAACAACTGACATTAGAAGCGAGTCTTACTGTGAGTAATCTTCTCCACGTTTCCATTCTGGTCGGTGTGTTTGTGCAGCTGTGAGAGGTTGATCTCCTTGATCTCGCTGCCGTCGGTCCACTCGCTGGACCCATCTGTCCTGTTCGCACTGATCACGGGAGCAGCGGAGCGCACAGCAGGAGTGTGAGGGCTCGAGCGCTGCTGTGTTTTAGCAGTCTGAGCTTTGACTGCGGTGCTGTTGACCAGGACAGATTTCTTCTGTGTTTGAGGGGCTTCGTCCTCAGACGTCTCCTCTTCCTCGGATGAATCTTCATCAGAGCTGAATGGAGGGGTTCTGCAAGTGAGACATAATATTTACATGTTCAGACAACACAGAAAAAGCCACTCGATCTAAGTATAAAAATACTGATAAAGAGCGATAACATAAAATCAGTGATCATTTAAGCCAAAGTGATATCATGAACTGCAAACTAAATAAATTAAAGTCAACAGGAAATGGCATTTGCGAAGCATTTCACTTCTGTAATGTGATGCATGTCTGACTGAAACTTGATTTTGAGTGTTATCGTCAACTACTAATAAAACTACAAATATTAGGCTATATATTTCTGTTAAATAAAATAAGCATGAACTAAAATAAAATAAAGTATAAAAAAACTTACATTTATGCCAAGGCAACATTTTCATGAAATTCTAAAAATAAAATTTAAATAAAATTTGTAAAAACAAAATAGACATAAAAAAATAAAATAAAAAACCTAATAAAAATGACAAAAACAACAAAATTAGGCTACTATAACTTTTACAAAAAATAAAATGATAACAAAAATGTATAAATAAAACAAATTCAAAATATGAATAAATACTATATTAGTATATTAATAATACTATAATGACACTGTTGATTGTATACATTGGGGCATGTTTGGTTAAAAAAATATCAGAGTATTAAAACAATAAAAACCTTACAATAATGTGCATTATAAGACAAGGATTTTTATGATTTCTTTTATTTTACTTATTTTTTGTGTGATTTTATTTTAAATTTGAAGTAAATATCTGAAGATAAAACCCTAACACTGCCATGACCTCCTCCGTACCTGTGATGCTGCAGTGGTGTGGAGGTCTTGGGCAGGGTGCTGGTTCCCTATCAAGGCGGAACTTCGACATTACGGATGTCGTATATGGGAACTCCTCCCTACTTCACTTCTGCTGAAATATTATGGCTAACGCCAGCTAACAGCTGGCCAATGACGTAAATATGCAAATACTGACAAGCCCGCTGGCAGCAGCAGCGGGGATCGAGCTCACCGCCACCAGAGAGCCGCTGGTGAGCCCCCCCCCAGCCGAGGAGGCAGGGAACGGGAAGCAGTCAGCTTCCCTGACGCCACCTTTCGCCCCCCTCCTGAAGTCGCTGACTTTCTGTCCTTCGGGGCGAATGAGGAGGGCGATTCTATGTCCCTGTCAGCGTCGGAGAAAGACTGGGGTTCCGAGCACACCCAGTTGGAACAGGAGAGCCCAGCGGACCTCCAGGAAGAGCTCCTTAGGATCCTAACCATGGCCGTTGCCGAGCTGGATCTCTCCTGGAACGCTCCGGACGAGCCGTCCAAGAGTAAGCTCGACACGTGGTTCCTCCAATCGAGCCGCCGCCAGGCCGCATCGAAAAGAGGAACCCCGTTTTTTCCTGACGTACATGATCAGGTAGTGAAGTCTTGGGCTGCACCCCAGTCGGCGCGCACCCTCGCTTCTACTCAGGCTATGTTTGCCCCTGTGGACGATGCAGAGACCCATGGATACCTGCACATGCCCCCCGTCGAGGAAACCGTCGCCGCCCATCTCTGTCCGACCTCGACACCTGCCCTGGGCTCGGACCGCAGTCTGCCGTCCAAACCCTGTAGGTTCACGGCCCACCAGGCGGACAAGGCCTACGGGGCAGCTGGGGAGGCGGTATCCACGCTTCACGCTATGGCAATCCTCCAAGTCCTGCAAGCGAAACTACTTAAGTCTTTGGATGGCGCCGCCTCGGTAGATGCTGGCGTCATCCGAGACCTGCGCTCAGCGACGGACCTCGCGCTCATGGCCACCAAGCGCTCAGCTCAGGCTATCGGCCGCTCGATGGGGTACCTGGTGGTCCTTCACAGGCACCTCTGGCTCACCCTATTAGATGTGAAAGACGCTGATAGGAAGACGCCACTCAATGCGGCGATCACCTCGACTGGCCTATTCGGAGATGCGGTAGATAAAGTTACCGAGCGCTACTCCGAGACGCAGAAAAAAGCGAAGGCGATGAGTCACGTCATCCCTTGTGGGGCACTCTTGCGGGGCACCGCCGCCTCAGCAGCGCTCCCGCTCTTCGTCGGCCACGCGCCGCCCTCAAGCGCCGGCCAGACAGCCATCAACCCACCGCGCAGAACCGGATGGCCGCGGCGGACGAACCGGCCAGTGGCAAGGCGCCGGGAAAAGGAGGATGGCCCGGAGGAATAGCCCGCGCAGAGAGCGGAAGCCCGCGACGAACCCGGCGGCTTCAAAGCAGTCGTCCTGACGGCCCGGGCACGAGGGAGAAAGAGCACCAGGGAGGTCCCGCTCCCAAGCGTCGTGCTCTAACGCACTTAGTCCCTCAGAGTTCTGCCCTGTGCGACGCGTGTTCAAAATGTGTGAAGGTTGTTGTTTGTGTTCCAAAATGTTCAATAAAGCAAATTATCTCTTCACAAAAAGAGCCTTTTCTCCCTCTTATACCCCACACTGTGTCACTCGCCCTGCCCTCAAGCAGCGCAGAATCACGGTTCATAACTATAAAGCCACCTCGTGGGCGCGAGGTGTCTCCCCTCTCTCACAACTCTCCGGCAGCGCCGGCGACCTCTGCTCTGGTCTGCTTGGGCGAGCCCGCATTGGGTCAGTGGTCGGAGCCGGAGAAGGGATAGCATATAAACCGCCTGGAGCTAAAGGCGGTCTCCCTAGCCCTCGAAGCCTTCAAGCCTCTGTTAGTGCAACGGCATGTGCTGATTCGGACAGACAACACATCCGTGGTTTCATACATAAATCGCCAGGGAGGCGTTCATTCCAGAGCCCTTTTCAAGCAGGCGGAGACTCTCCTGCTATGGGCGGACAGGCACTTTCTCTCCGTAAGAGCAGCGCACATCCCCGGTGTTTTGAATCACGGGGCGGATATGCTGTCGAGGAACGGGATTCCTCAAGGAGAGTGGAGG
Organism: Rutilus rutilus; assembly: GCF_951802725.1. Classification (NCBI taxonomy): domain Eukaryota; kingdom Metazoa; phylum Chordata; class Actinopteri; order Cypriniformes; family Leuciscidae; genus Rutilus; species Rutilus rutilus. The sequence continues at coordinate 6,875,389 of NC_140217.1, read as the reverse complement.
CTTCACCCAGGGACGGTTCAGCTGATCTGGAACCGTTTGCCACGGAAGAGAACACACACTGTCAGGCGTTCTTCTCGCTGTCTCGCTCCCCGCTGGGCAGAGACGTGCTGTCTTCGCGCTGGCCGGAAGCCAAACTCTATGCCTTTCCTCCGGTGAAAATTCTGCCCACAGTTTTGTGCAAAATCAGGGAGGAGAGAGCGTCAGTGATCCTCGTAGCTCCCAACTGGCCGAACCAGCCGTGGTAAGCGGACATGAGGGAGCTGCTGGTGGGACAGCCTTGGGAGATTCCCCTCAGGAAGGACCTGTTGTCTCAGGCGAGCGGCACGATCTGGCATCCCAACCCTGGGTTGTGGAACCTACATGTGTGGCCGCTGCAGGGTCGCTTAGCGGGCAGGACGCGCTGCATTCGCGAGCTCTGAACACCATTGCAGAGGCGCGAGCCCCGTCTACCAGACGTTTGTATGCCTTAAAATGGGGAGTTTTCTCTAAATGGTGCCAGGATATCGACATCGACCCAGGGAGCTGTTCCGTGTCGGATATTCTGCGCTTCCTTCAGTACAGGATGGACAACGGGAGTTTGCCGTCCACTCTGAAGGTTTACTTGGCCGCTATTGCCGCGTTTCATTCCCCGGTCGATGGACAGTCTATCGGTAGACACGCGTCGGTAATCGGTTTCCTCAGGGGAGCTAGGAGATTAGGGAGTTCTCTGTCATAATCATTACTGGTGTCTACATACCTCCCGATGCAGATTCATAAAGCAGCCCTAAAAACTCTGTCTCATTCCATAAACGAGCTGCAAACTATACATCCAGAGGGAGTACTCATAGTTGCTGGGGACTTCAATCAGGCAAACATGAAAAAAGTCCTCCCTTACTTTTACCAACATGTGGACTTTGCAACGAGGGAAACCAACACACTGGATCATGTTTACACAAATATTAAGGGAGCATTCAAAGCATCACCCCGCCCCCACCTTGGCTCATCTGACCACATCTCTGTCATGCTAACTCCAGCATACAGACCCCTGCTTGTCAGAACAAAGCCCTCCTTAAAACAGGTGAGAGTTTGGCCAGAGGGAGCCATGTCAGCTCTGCAGGACTGCTTTGAATGCACTGACTGGTCTGTCTTCAGAGATGCTGCTACCAAAGGCCATACCACAGACATAGAGGAGTATGCTGATGTTGTATCAGGATACATACTCATGTGCATGGATGATGTCTGTGTCACAAAAAACATTACAGTCCGGGCGAACCAGAAACCATGGATGACGACAGAGGTCCAAGCCCTGCTCAAAGCCCGGAACTCTGCCTTCAAAGCTGGGGATGTCACTGCTCTCAGGTCTGCAAGAGCCAATCTGAACAAAGCAATCAGATTGGCAAAGAGGGCACATGGACAAAAAATCCAGGGTCACTTTAATGACCACAGAGACACCAGGAAACTGTGGCAGGGAATCCAGGCTGTCACGAACTATAGGACTGCCCCCCAGTCCTGTGAGGACAGCATGGATTTCCTCAACAACCTCAACAATTACTTTGGTAGGTTTGAAGCACAGAATACCACACCAGCGAGGAAAACCATCCCACAGGAAGGAGACCAGGTGCTCAGACTGAATCCAGCAGATGTCCACCGGGTGCTGAAGAAAATTGATCCGCGGAAAGCTGCTGGTCCAGACATGATACCGGGCTGCTTGCTTAGGGAGTGTGCAGTCCAACTGTCTCATGTCCTCACAGACATATTCAACATCTCCCTGAGTCAAGCTGTTGTGCCTTCATGCTACAAAACCTCAGCCATCATTCCTGTTCCAAAAAAACACACCATGAATAGTCTGAATGACTATCGGCCCGTAGCACTCACTTCCATAAACAATGAAGTGCTTTGAGAGACTAGTAAAGGACCACATCTCATCTGCCCTCCCCCATTCACTGAACCCATTTCAGTTTGCCTACCGCCCAAACCGCTCTACTGGGGATGCCATATCCACCACACTACACTTTAGCTTGGAAAACTTGGAGAACAAGAACTCTCTTGTGCGGATGCTGTTTGTTGATTTCAGCTCGGCATTTAACACCATAATCCCCCAGCATCTGGTCAACAAGCTGGGCTCAGACGCACTGGGCATAAGTTCTCCTCTGTGTAACTGGATACTGGATTTTCTCACAGACAGGCCTCAGTTTGTGCGAGTAGGCAATAACACATCCACCATCATCTCACTGAGCACTGGCTCCCCGCAGGGATGTGTTCTCAGCCCTCTTCTCTTCACACTGATGACTCATGGCTGTTGTGCAAAGTCCAGCACCAATCAGAGTTTTGCAGACTGGTGCAGGACAAACAACTTAGCCCTGAACGTCGAGAAAACCAAGGAGATGGTGATTGACTTCAGGAGAAATCAGCCTGTGCATGCCCCGATCCACATCAATAGGACTGCTGTGGAGATCGTAAAAAACACAAAGTTCCTGGGGGTTCACGTGGCTTACAACCTGTCCTGGGATCTGCGCATCTCCTCCCTCATCAAAAAGGCACACCAGCGTCTGCACTTCCTGCGGCGGCTGAAGAGGGCCCACCTCAGTCCATCCATCCTGACCACTTTCTACGGGAAAATATGTTTTCTTAAATATGTTTTCTGCGTGAGAAATACAATGTGTGGTGGGAGTGCATGACAAAAGACCGACACTTGAGACTTGAGAGCCCTGATAGTATGATGAATGTTTTTTTTTTAAATCACTGATTTTGACACCCCTATGGATTAGTGGTGCCCCTAGCATTTGCCTATTCTGCCTATGCCGCAGGCCTGCCCTGCCTATGGATTAGTGGTGCCCCTAGCACTTGCCTATTCTGCGGGCCGGCCCTGCCTTGAAGGACACACACCACCATGTAATTTTATTCCACGGTGACTTAAAACTTCTCAGCAGTTCAGGGAACTTTCTTTCCATCGCTCTTTTAACTTTTCTTCCATTCATCCGTCGCATGAAGCCGGCAGCATGAGGCAGCGAACAGTGGTGATGTATGTGGAGATCGGCTGCTTTGTGTCCTGTCTGTGTGGCTGGATGTTGATCTGTTCCACTCTGGCCATTGAGTACTGGGTCTTCTCTCAGGTCAGCTCTGTAGTTCTGACCACCGGGAATTACTATTCCAACCTCTGGATGGACTGTGTCTCAGACACCACAGGAGTATCTGACTGTAAATACTACCCTTCCATGATGGACCTGTCTGGTGAGGAATCACTGCTTACACTTTATAATAAGGTCTCACTTGTTAACATTAGTTAACGAATTAACATGGACTAGTGATGAGCAATATATATTTACATCATTTATTAAACTTTGTTAATGCTGCTTAATAAAAAGGTTAATTTTCATGTTAGTTCACAGTGCATTAACTAATGTTAACAAATACAACTTTTTATCTTTAAAAAGTATTCGTAAGCGTTGAGATTAACATTAATAAGTATTAATGAATGTTGTAGATATATTGTTCATTGTTAGTTTATGTTATGTTAACAAATGAAACCTTATCGTAATGTTATTGAATCACAACTGAGAAATTGTGTCAAAATGTAATAAATGGCTCATGGCTCTCAGTAAAATCTATTAAAAAAAATCATATATATATAGGGTGAATGCAGGTTGATTGGGACACTTTTTGTCATTAAAATGACTGGGAAAAAGTGTTAAATAAAACCTTACTTTTATTATAATTTTAATATTTTTTCAGCAAAAACATTAAACAGCAAAACTGTTATCAGCATTGATAGTAAGAATTTCTTGAGCAGCAAATCAGCATATTAAAATGATTTCTGAAGGATCATGTGATACTGAAGACTGGAGAAATGATGCTGAAAATTCAGCTTTACCATCACAGGAATAAAAACATACATTTCAAAATATATTATTATAAAAGCAGTTATTTCAAATTGTATAATATTTCATAATATTACTGTATTTTTAATCTAATAAATGCAGCCAAGGTGATATATAATATTATGACATTTTTTCAATCAGGAGGAGATGCTGTCATGCGTTTGGTGAATATTAATATCCTCTCTCTGTTAGTTTTCCTCCACGTGTGCAGGGCTCTGTCTGTGGTCTCTGTGATCTTTGGGTTCTGGGGAGCTGTGCTCGCCCTCATTGGGATGAAATGTACCAAAATCGGAGGCTCTGAACTCGCCAACGCCAGAGTTACATTCGCAGCAGCATTGACGTACATGGCATCCGGTATGAATGTTCCTTCATAATAATTTTTGCTTAAAGCATAAATTGAGTATCATTAATCGATGTCTCTTTTGCAGGGTTCAGTGGTATGATAGTCTACTCCTGGTGGGGAGATAAAGTGCGTTCAGAATTTGTGGATCCATATTACTTAGAAGCAAAGTACGTAATTATGACATTTATATTGTACTGAAGAATTGACTTGGCTAATTGTTGCATGGGTAAAACGGTATTGTGTCATAATAATCACTAGCATTGTCTGCATGGCATGCATGCTGTGCTGTTAGTCCAATAGATAGATAGATAGATAGATAGATAGATAGATAGATAGATAGATAGGCAAAAGAAAACTTTAATTCTAACGGCCAATTCACACTGCACTGACAGACGTCGACCAACGTGGACAATCACCAGATTACAGTACGAAACTTTTCAGACATTCCACGACCCGACAAACACTGATTAAACATACAAGCTCCAACAGACGCCAACACACACTGACAGGAGTAACACACTGATCCGACAAAACCCTGGTGCAGTGTGATTGGCTGTAAGATTCTAAGACAATAATTTGCATTGACAAAGCAGCCAGTGAAATAAGCGAAAGTGACAGTTGGCTTTTTAAATTAAGTGACTGTAAAACACTTTTTTAAGGGCGTATGAGTCAATTTAACATGTTATTTCAGTGCAATTAGTTATTTTAACAAATAGTTATTTTAAAAATGTGTGGCACACGACGTAGACATAAGTTTTTAGTTCTTCGTTGTCGTGTAAACGTACTCTCAATTGCAAAATAGATCGCTGTGGACTATAAGCTAGTGGTAGACTTACACTCACCTAAAGGATTATTAGGAACACCTGTTCAATTTCTCATTAATGCAATTATCTAATCAACCAATCACATGGCAGTTGCTTCAATGCATTTAGGGGTGTGGTCCTGGTCAAGACAATCTCCTGAACTCCAAACTGAATGTCAGAATGGGAAAGAAAGGTGATTTAAGCAATTTTGAGCGTGGTATGGTTGTTGGTGCCAGACGGGCCGGTCTGAGTATTTCACAATCTGCTCAGTTACTGGGATTTTCACGCACAACCATTTCTAGGGTTTACAAAGAATGGTGTGAAAAGGGAGAAACATCCAGTATGCAGCAGTCCTGTGGGAGAAAATGCCTTGTTGATGCTAGAGGTCAGAGGAGAATGGGCCGACTGATTCAAGCTGATAGAAGAGCAACTTTGACTGAAATAACTACTCGTTACAACCGAGGTATGCAGCAAAGCATTTGTGAAGCCACAACACGCACAACCTTGAGGCGGATGGGCTACAACAGCAGAAGACCCCACCGGGTACCACTCATCTCCACCACAAATAGGAAAAAGAGGCTACAATTTGCACGAGCTCACCAAAATTGGACAGTTGAAGACTGGAAAAATGTTGCCTGTTCTGATGAGTCTCGATTTCTGTTGAGACATTCAGATGGTAGAGTCAGAATTTGGCGTAAACAGAATGAGAACATGGATCCATCATGCCTTGTTACCACTGTGCAGGCTGGTGGTGGTGGTGTAATGGTGTGGGGGATGTTTTCTTGGCACACTTTAGGCCCCTTAGTGCCAATCGGGCATCGTTTAACCCATTTAATCCCACCGGTCACAATAGTGACCGTAAAAAAATGTTTCATTTCTAAGGCTATAAAAATGTTACTGAATGATCTATCAATGCATTTCCAGCAGATATTGAAATAATAAAGGGTCTCAATGAAATATGTGCAGTGTCGCATGTTTACTATAAATTGTCACATGACCAGAGCTGTTTACTTCCTGTTTGCGCCAAGAGAAGAGGATGGCAGCAAGAAAGCTCCCAAAGAAAAGGTTATTAAAGTATGTTAACATAAAGATAGGACATAGATTTTTGGTACACATCATGTTTAAGGTGTCTAGTATTGATATATGCATTTGCAATTACTCAACTTTATTTAATGTGGTCATAGAACTCACAAACATGTCAACGGCAACAATAGTGACCGGTGGGATAACCCATTGTATCTACATGCTAATACACATAGGCTAACTGTTCTACCTTACTTTCTGCTGCTACCTAACTTTCTACCTAATTTTACACACAAACACTATCCCGTGACCTCGAGACACTATCCCGCTATCCCGTGGCCTCGAGACACTATCCCGTGGCCTCGAGACACTATCCCGTGGCCTCGAGACACTATCCCGTGGCCTCCAGACACTATCCCGAGGCCTCCAGACACTATCCCGTGGGTCAGACACTATCCCGTGGCCTCCAGACACTATCCCGTGGCCTCGAGACACTATCCCGTGGCCTGCAGACACTATCCCGTGGCCTCCAGACACTATCCCGTGGCTTCCAGACACTATCCCGAGGCCTCCAGACACTATCCCGTGGCCCCGAGACACTATCCCGTGGCCTCGAGACACTATCCCGTGGCCTCGAGACACTATCCCGTGGCCTCGAGACACTATCCCGTGGCCTCGAGACAGTATCCCGTGGCCTCGAGATACTATCGCGTGGCCTCGAGATAGTATCTCGTGGCCTCGAGATACCATCTCGTGACCTCAGGATACCATCCCGTGGCCTCCAGACACTATCCCGTGGCCTCAAGATACTATCCCGTGGCCTCGATACACTATCCCGTGGCCTCCAGACACTATCCCGTGGCCTCCAGACACTATCCCGTGGCCTCCAGACACTATCCCGTGGCCTCGAGACACTATCCCGTGGCCTCGAGACACTATCCCGTGGCCTCGAGACACTATCTCGTGGCCTCGATACACTATCTCGTGGCCTCCAGACACTATCCCGTGGCCTCCAGACACTATCCCGTGGCCTCCAGACACTATCCCGTGGCCTCCAGACACTATCCCGTGGCCTCCAGACACTATCCCGTGGCCTCCAGACACTATCCCGAGGCCTCCAGACACTATCCCGTGGCCTCCAGACACTATCCCGTGGCCTCCAGACACTATCCCGTGGCCTCCAGACACTATCTCGTGGCCTCGAGACACTATCCCGTGGCCTCCAGACACTATCCCGTGGCCTCGAGACACTATCCCGTGGCCTCGAGATACCATCTCGTGACCTCAGGATACCATCCCGTGGCCTCCGGACACTATCCCGTGGCCTCAAGATACTATCCCGTGGCCTCGATACACTATCCCGTGGCCTCCAGACACTATCCCGTGGCCTCCAGACACTATCCCGTGGCCTCCAGACACTATCCCGTGGCCTCCAGACACTATCCCGAGGCCTCCAGACACTATCCCGTGGCCTCGATACACTATCCCGTGGCCTCCAGACACTATCCCGTGGCCTCCAGACACTATCCCGTGGCCTCCAGACACTATCCCGTGGCCTCCAGACACTATCCCGAGGCCTCCAGACACTATCCCGAGGCCTCCAGACACTATCCCGCGGGCTCCAGACACTATCCCGTGGGCTCCAGACACTATCCCGAGGCCTCCAGACACTATCCCGTGGCCTCCAGACACTATCCCGAGGCCTCCAGACACTATCCCGTGGCCTCCAGACACTATACCGTGGCCACCAGACACTATCCCGTGGCCTGCAGACAATATCCCGTGGCCTCCAGACACTATCCCGTGGCCTCCAGACACTATCCCGTGGCCTCCAGACACTATCCCGTGGCCTCCAGACACTATCCCGTGGCCTCAAGATAGTTTCTCGTTGCCTCAAGATAGTATCTCGTGGCCTCAAGGATTTTATAAGGATTTTATACACTCTTATGCACACGCACACACACAGTCACACACACAAAAACACAAAAACACACACAAAAACACACACACACACACACATACACACACACACACACACACACAAACACACACACACAAACACACACACAAACAAACACACAAACAAACGCACAGGTCAAATAGACCTATATTCAGTCTGTCCAATGGTTGATACAACACAGTATCCCACCGGTCACAATTGTGACCGATCATAAAACACACTTTTTCACATACTTTTCCATGAAAATTTAAAAAAATTATAATTGATTGTTTCAAAGGGATACTAATGACACATGATTTGGATATTTTTGTGTCTGAGAAAAATTTGGGATTAAATGGGTTAAATGCCACGGCCTACCTGAGCATTGTTTCTGACCATGTCCATCCCTTTATGACCACCATGTATACCCATCCTCTGATGGCTACTTCCAGCAGGATAATGCACCATGTCACAAAGCTCGAATCATTTCAAATTGGTTTCTTGAACATGTCAATGAGTTCACTGTACTAAAATGGCCCCCACAGTCACCAGATCTCAACCCAATAGAGCATCTTTGGGATGTGGTGGAACGGGAGCTTCGTGCCCTGGATGTGCATCCCACAAATCTCCATCAACTGCAAGATGCTATCCTATCAATATGGGCCAACATTTCTAAAGAATGCTTTCAGCACCTTGTTGAATCAATGCCACGTAGAATTAAGGCAGTTCTGAAGGCGAAAGGGGGTCAAACACAGTATTAGTATGGTGTTCCTAATAATCCTTTAGGTGAGTGTATGTTCAATGAAATAGAAATGTAATTCAACATTAATACCATTTCATTTCATACATTTAATTAAAATTACTTAAAATAAATTCTTCATCAATTGATTCTTAATCTGTGGAACTCAATAAAAAATGAAAAATGTTAAAAAGGAAAGCGTTATGATATGGTCCTTTAAAATATGTGACTTTTATTTCTCAGGTTTGAGCTCGGTGCCGCTCTCTTCATTGGTTGGGGAGGTTCGTGTCTGGTTATATGTGGAAGTGCAGTCATGTGCTATTTCTCTGGGAAAGAGTCATTCCCCAAAAGGTCTGACCTGTCACACAGTATACATCTACTGCACGTGGAAACAAGCTAAATTGGGGGGTGCAATGAATATGTGGTTAAATTGGTACCTTTTTTCTTCCTCAGATTCAATAAACAACTCATAAGACCCCCAACCAAAATGACGGCACGTACCAGACGTACGTATATGCTGCCCGTCTCGTCCAGACCCACAACAGTCTTCATCCCTCCTTCACACCAATCATACAGTGAGAGAAGAGGAAGAAGAGAGAGTAGAGGGAGGAGAGGAACACAAGGAAGCCAGTCATCAAGAACCGTCAGACCCATAAGGCCTCCTATAGACTCAGCTGTGTAACATTTACAATGTTTGTTGACACTTTTCCAATAAGAGAACTTCTCTAATGCAAGAAATTTTAATATAACAGGAGTGCAAAGCAAAGAAGAATCTTTGAAGTGTTATAAAAAGTGAATTTAATAAATCATTTAGCATATAAACAATCAAAAAGTATGAGGCAATTATTTTAAAGTGCAATATCCCTTAGATGTTCCTCAGTATTAACTGTACTTGTACCTTTATATTTCATATAAAGTACCTTTAACACTGTCAATATCAAACTCAAGGAATGAAAGGCTGTTTTTGCACTGCTGTCCCTGAATAAACACTAAGCCTGAGCTACAACAGATACTGGGTATTACAATTATGAGGTTTATTAGCTTGTGAATGTTTTGGTATTGCTCTGCTGCATTTTCTTATATCTCATCTGAATCATCCCAGTCACTGACGGTCACTAAGCTGCTCTTGAGAGTGCTGCTGGTTCCTGCGTCTGTGAGGCCTGCAAAACACAAAGAAAGAAATCAGAATCACCGTCCGAAGACTAGCAACAGGTGTTGAGCTGAAGAGCCTCTGCTTATAAGAGAGGGGTCACGACTCACGAAACACTGGCTCAAATGTCTAACATATACTATAGAAACGTATACTACGGGTGTGCTCACACTTCAAACCGACTCTGGTGCGATTGCTCTGTTAGTGCGGTTCATTTGAATAAGTGTGAACGCTGCCATCCGAACTCTAGTGAGGTTTGACTGAAATATGAACACAACACAAATCGAAGACATCTAAACTAAACAAAAACAGGACGTGATGTCACAAGATGCGACCCTAAAGAGGACAGAATGTTCAAGCACACCTGTTTTTTCTCGTCATAAGAGCTACGTTGGCCATTACAGTTCAGTACAGCAGATCTTCGTTTGTGTGTGTAATGGAGGAATTCCTGGAACTTCTTTAACTCCTTTACATGTTTTATACTGGCCAGCTTTACTGACTGCAGAAATTAATGTGAGGTTTATTAATTTGTCTATTTTTTTTTTGGGGGGGGGTACTGAGCATAACAGAAAATATTATGGATATTTTAAAAAGATTCATTGAAGTTGGTAAGTAAATAAATTGAACAGTGACTAACATAATTCTTCAAAAGTAAAAATACTACTTTCATATTATAGCTAATTCAGCTTTTTGTTTACGGTAAAATTAAGTTGTAAAAAGACTAAATTAAAGGTTAGGCAGTTAGATATGGGCCATGGACTTAGCCGAGGCTGTCTATTGATAGTATGTAACTCTCTAATGCAGCGGTCCCCAACCTTTCTTGCGCCACGGACCGGTTTAATATCAGACAATATTTTCACGGACCGGCCTTTAAGGTGTGGCGGATAAATATCACAAAATAAAATGATACAACCGGCATTAAAACTGGGGTATTTTTTAAATATAATAATAAACGTGAATCCAATGTGTAGGCCTACTCGCAACTTTATTAGCAGCGTCCTCGTAACATCGCGCCTAAAGACAACTGAGAAAGCCTGAACACAAACAAAATGTTCACAAACAGTTCACGCGCCGGCACCTCCGTGCCGTGATTATCTATTTTCTAATATATTTATAGAAAATATATTTTCTTATTTATTAAATCCAGGCAATTGATTGATGAAACATTGATTAAAAATAAGATACAATTAATACAAAACGAAATAAAATTTAAAGACAGGGTTTGTGCTTTCTGTTTGAGGTCTCTGTGAAAGTTTTAAAGCAGTCTTTTAGTGCCGCTTTCAGAGAGCTCACGGAGAACTGTCCCGTCTGTAACACTGTTTTTTTTTTATGCAAAATAAATTTCTAAATAAATGCGACTTATAGTCCAGTGCGACTTAGGCTATATTTGTTTTTTCTTCTTCATGGCGCATTTTTTGACTGATGCGACTTATACTCCGGAGTGACGTATAGTCCGGAAAATACAGTAAGTTATTTATTCTTTCTGTGCGGCCCGGTACCAAATGTCCCACGGACCGGTACCGGTCCGCAGCCCGGGGGTTGGGGACCCCTGCTCTAATGTACTCGCTCATGATATAAATTTTGTACATTTTGAACATAAAAAAGTTACATAGTGTAGCTTTAAGAAAAAAAAAGAATTTTTTATATATATATAATTTTTCAACTCAAAAAAAAAAAAAGGCAACAATAGGTAACATGTTTCAATGTGGATACATAACAGAAAATATGATGCATATTTTAAAATGGTCCATTGAAGTTGGTGAGTAAATAAATTGACTGACTAACAGTGCCGTCCTCAAAGATGGCAATAACCGAAATCCTTGTCCTTGTGGGGACATTTTTTGGTCCCCAATAAGAAAACAGCTTATAAATCATACTGTGATGTTTTTTTGAAAATGTAAAAATGCAGAAAGTTTTTTTTTTTTAGTGTGTCCATAAATATAAAAAATTTTCAGTGTAGCTTTTCGGCAAGCAATCTGAGTCTCTATGATGTAAATCAGGGGTGTCAAACTCATTTTCACTGAGGGCCACTTCAGCATTATGGCTGCCCTCAAAGGGCCGGTTGTAACTGTAAGACGTTTAAAATGTTAATATATTGTCTCTTTATTTGATTATTACTTATTTAAGTTACAAATATTGTATATGCATTTGCAGGGGTGTTTCTAGGTTTCAAAAACATCAGGGGATGAGCCCGAAACATCAGGGGCTGGGTAATAATGATTTGATACAGAGAATAATGTATATTGTATATGCAGGGGAAAACTGGCTAAAAAATTCAGCCTTGGCACTGTAGCCACACCAGCACACATTACCACACAGTCATGCGTATTCAAATGTGAGGTAGTTAGGGGGGTTCGGGGGCATGCTCCCCCGATAAAATATGGATTTCTCGGACCTACATATGTGCATTTTAAGGTGTTTAAAGGCCAAAAAAATTGATAACAATAGCTTTAAAAGCATGTTAGTGGGCAGTAGCATAAATTATTTGTCAAGATAACAGATTCTTAAAAATGAGAATGAGGATAAATGTTGCAATGAATGATCCACACTACAAAATGGAAATGCAGAATGTTTCTGCTTATTGTTGACAATACACAATCACATATTCCAAACAGGAATGGCCTTAAATGAGAAATCTTTCAAGGATTATTTTGCATAGATGTTACATTTCAATCAAAAACCAGTGCAAACTTTTTGTGTCCAGAGGCAAATGAGCAATTTATATTAGCATTAAAGATTGGTTTCAGCAACTTGTTTCTTTCCTGAGTTAATCAATGTTTTTGTCACCAAAGGATCGTGATTCGTGTAATTTTACCAGTGTTGCCCAGCACGGCTATACTATACACACCATGTTACAGCACAGTAGTGCTATTGCAAAAAGAAACAAGTCCAGAGAAATGTCATGTCGGCACGTTTTTTTCAAAGCGGACTTTGCCTTTCCGGTGAGCGTGAGCAGAGCTCGCTACACAAACACACACACACACGCGCGCGCGGAGGTTGCTTGCGGAACATTGAGCAGAACTGTGAACACGGAGCGGAGAGCACAGCGCGCACACACATAGCGGAACGCGCTTCGAAGTTCTTCGAAAGCGGATTCGCACTCAAAGTCATAAAACACACTGAGCCAGAGTCAAACCATCGTCGAACACGGAGGGGCGCGGCGGCTTTTTAGTATCTTTCGGCCAAAAACCGAAAATCAGGGTTCCCACACCTTGGTTAACTTCAAATTCAAGGACCTTTCAAGGACTTTCCAGGTCCAATACTCTCAAATTCAAGGACTTAATGTGGGGACAGATTTCAAGAGAGAGCAAGGTTATATCGTGTTACCTTTTAAGATACATTGTTACAGTTTTGCGCGCGTGAACGTCATGGCAACGTACAACACAAATTACCTTACGCGGGAAACACTTAGCGTAATGCGTAAATGCGGGTAACTAAGGTAAATCAAGCAAGCTAATATGCATGGGCCACGAAGTGTTGACGAAATAACATTAGCGGACCGGAGGGAATAATATGGAATTGCACAAAATAAATTCAAGCACTTTCAAGGACCTGTATCTATGTGTGTTTATTTTCAAAAACTTTCCAGGGCCTTGAATTCTTTTTGTCAGATTCACAAACTTTCAAGGATTTCAAGGACCCGTGGGAACCCTGGAAAATGTTATTTTCGTTATTTTGTTGCATCCCTAATTTTAAGACACCCATATGCTCTCGCGGGCCATATAAAATAATGTGGCGGGCCGGATTAGGCCCGCGGGCCTTGAGTTTGACACATGTGATGTAAATCATTTATAACTATGATTTCTTATTAGCAAACTCTTGAAAATATGTTTAGTTAAAAAGGAATTCTATGTACCTGGCTTGTGCCCTTTGCCCGTCGATGAGCCCCACACACTAGTGCTGGTGTCCAGACTCTTGTCCAAGCTCTTCCTGATGATGGGCACGGGACATTGGCTGGGTTTGGGTACAGCGGGCACATCCTCTATAGAGGAGATATCCCAGTCATCATCGTCATCATCTTCATCTGTGTACTAAAAGCAACAGAGCAGAAAAACAACACTTTACAAATTTAGTATAGAGATAAAAACAGCATTTATTTAAAATAAATATCTTTCTTAACATTATAAATGTATTTCCTGTCACTTTTGATCATTTTAATGCGTCCTTGCTGAATAAAAGTATTAATTTCTTACTGAACCCAAACTTTTGAATTGTATATCTACAATATTTCCTACAGTAAAGTGATGAGCCACATTATTTGATTGAAGTGCACAAATACTTAATATAATATCAATATAATATAAAAATATTTAAATAAATAACCTCTTCTCCATTGTTGTAGATTTCAGTGCCATGTTTATGCAACATAATATAAACATCTGTATCTGTTTAAAGGGGAAGATCTCACCTTTAGAACTTTCTTTGCATCTTGCTTTGTATTTTTGACAGCTGTTGGCTTTTCCAGGAATGTATTAACGCCCCCTGCTGGTTTCTTTGGGCCTCGTGTCGCCAGCTGTTTTTCAAGGCTTTTGCCAATAGCTTTGACATTACCTACAGAAAACACACACAATACAAATATAAAACAAATCCAATGCAATACAACAACTGACATTAGAAGCGAGTCTTACTGTGAGTAATCTTCTCCACGTTTCCATTCTGGTCGGTGTGTTTGTGCAGCTGTGAGAGGTTGATCTCCTTGATCTCGCTGCCGTCGGTCCACTCGCTGTCGCTCTCGCTCAGAGCGGTCACATCTGTCCTGTTCGCACTGATCACGGGAGCAGCGGAGCGCACAGCAGGAGTGTGAGGGCTCGAGCGCTGCTGTGTTTTAGCAGTCTGGGCTTTGACTGCGGTGCTGTTGACCAGGACAGATTTCTTCTGTGTTTGAGGGGCTTCGTCCTCAGACGTCTCCTCTTCCTCGGACGAGTCTTCATCAGAGCTGAATGGAGGGGTTCTGCAAGTGAGACATAATATTTACATGTTCAGACAACACAGAAAAAGCCACTCGATCTAAGTATAAAAATACTGATAAAGAGCGATAACATAAAATCAGTGATCATTTAAGCCAAAGTGATATCATGAACAGCAAACTAAAATTAAAGTCAACAGGAAATGGCATTTGCTAAGCATTTCACTTCTGTATGTGATGCATGTCTGATTGAAACTTAATTTTGAGTGTTACTGTCAACTACAAATATTATACATTTCTGTTAAATAAAATAAGCATGTCAATTTAAATTTATGCCAAGGCAACATTTTCATGAAATTCTAAAACTAAAATTTAAATAAAATTTGTAAAAACTAAATAGACATAAAAAAAAAAAACGGATAAAAATGACAAAAACAACAAAATTACTATAACTTTTACTAAAAATAAAATGATAACAAAAATGTATAAATAAAACAAATTCAAAATATGAATAAATACTATATCAGTATATTAATAATACTATAATGACACTGTTGATTGTATACATTGGGGAATGTTTGGTTAAAAAAAATATCATCCTCATGGATATGTTAGCAGAAAACAATTGATAGAGTATTAAAAACAAACAATAAAACCTTACAATAATGTGCATTATAAGACAAGGATTTTTATGATTTCTTTTATTTTACTTATTTTTTGTGTGATTTTATTTTAAATTTGAAGTAAATATCTGAAGATAAACCCCTAACACCGCCATGACCTGCTCCGTACCTGTGATGCTGCAGTGGTGTGGAGGTCTTGGGCAGGGTGCTGGTTCTGCTGCGTGGGACTGGTTGTGGAGTGTGATGCTGTTTGGGAGCAGGACCTGACACCACACGAGTTACTGTTGATGGAAAACTGCTGGATCTGGGTCTGGACTGCATCACTGCAAAAGAACAAGAAAAAAGCTGGAAACAAGTGATCCAAGAAACAAAACATCAACTAAAATACAAAGCTTTAATACGTGCGAATTAAACCGTGTATTTGTTCTTCCTTGTCGTTCATTCATTATTTTTTACAAAGCATTATTTTGCTTTGCTTCAGCTATGATCAAGAAACATCCACTCTTGCATTTTGGGGCGGAGCAATGAAGGGAGAGGTTGTGTTTTGTTCAACAGTGTTTCTTAGAAATCGCTTGCTGCACCTTTCGGCAGCGTGTTCACCAGAGCATTTTTGGCCAGCTGAAAACACCAGGCACTGAAAGCGCACAGCTCTGGGCACTTGAGACTGTTTTTTTCAGTTGAGACGCTATGCTTGCTTGACGCTCAGCGCCTCGTCACGTTGCTTCCGTTTTAAATACGTGCCGCTCACATTGAAAACAACTGGAAAAAATGCTTTGGTGGACACACGGCTTTAATGCCTTGTTCTCAGCCTTGAAACTGCAAAGCCAAATCCTGACCTTGTTCGTGTTGTTTGGGCTTGGCTGGCTGCTCCGTGTTTCTCTCCTTCACTCTTTGCTCTAGTTTATGGTTGATCTCTTTCTGCGCCCTCCGATACGCTGGATCCTCTTCCTGTCTCTTCTGACGATCAGTGACTATCTGGACCATGGTGCTCTTGTACACTCCTTTAGAGAGACCATTGACTCCCTGAACAACACCGGAGACATTGAGGTTATACAGTGCTATGGCTTCTCAACTGTCATAAGTAAAAAAATGTTCATGCAGTTTGACACTCAGTACCTTGATGCCTAAGTTCTGCAGTCTATCATCAAGATTCTGCTGAGCTGCCAGACGCATGTCTCTCCTCAAACCCGGGTTCTTCAACAGCTCCTGCACTTCCTGCTGCCACGACCGGCTCTCCTCGTGGCTTTCAGAGACGCTAGAGGAATCTGAAAATATAAGATGAATGATTATGGTAACATGCTGGATGGCACATCTTCTGGGATACATTTTCTGTCATTCTACAATCGCTGTGGCAGATGCTGCCACTCACTGTAAAAAACACTTTTAACTTGGAATAGCAATGCTCTATAATGCAGTTGCATAGAGACTAAATTAAAATGATGAATATATACACAATACCGTTCAAAAGTTTGTGGTCGTAAGAATTTACTTTTTTGAAAGAAGTCTCTTATGCTCAACAACGCTGCATTTATTTGATCAAAAACACAGTAAAAATAGGAATATTTTGAATTTTTATTACACTTTGAAATATATTATTTCTATTTTAATATTTTAAAATGTCATTTATTCCTGTGATGGTAAAGCTGAATTTTCAGCATCATTACTCCAGTCTTCAGTGTCACATGATCCTTCGGAAATCATTCTGATATGCTGATTTGCTGCTCATGAAATATTTCTGATTATTATCAATTTTAAAAACAATAGTTCAGCTTTTCAGTATTCTTTGTTGAATAGAAAGTTTTTAAAGAAATCATTTATTTGAAATCTTTTGAAATGTCTTTACTGTCACTTTTGATAAATTGAATGCGTCCTTGCTGAATAAAAGTATTAATTTCTTTCAAAAAAATCATATTAACCACAAACTTTTTAACAGTATTGTATATAAATGTACAATTTCATTATTTAAAAAAACAAAACATTTATCACCTGACCACTTCAGATGTTAATATTAGCTGCAAATATGAATTTTCTTTATTTATAAAACTATATATTTTTTTTAAAATATTGTTTAAAATGATTTATTCTGGCCTTACAAAAAATAATGTAAAATGCACAACCGAAAAAAAAGAAGAAAAAAAAAACTGGAAATGCCACTGCACTTGCACAATGTCTCTTTTATATTTTTAAACCCGTAAATAACAGAGAACGGCAAACATTTAAAATACGTTAATTTCCTGTGGCTCCACATTGACATTCCCTTTCTCTTGCTCTGAGCTGTCCAATAATTACATGCATGCTGTAACATCTGTGTTTACTGAGGAGACAGATCTTTAGTTTGCTGGCGACACAAGCTCAGACTGAACACGCAGACCTAAGCAACAGATCATGCAGACAGGATGCGAGCATGCCACTCAATCACTACCGCTTTACCTTTCTCCTCCTCAGACAGCTCCACTATAGGATCCAGTTTATGGCCTGAGCTGGACTGCTCTAATAGGACAGCGCAAAGAGGTCAGAGAAGAGTGCAGGGGTTACGGAAGGACTGAGGCATATTCAAATCTAAACCCCTGGCCTAAAACATCTCATTTTGCACTGATATTACCCATACTGACCCCATTAAATCACATTTTGTGGCTGTTTGTGAATACATGTACATTAGCTTTGAAGCCATCCATATGCAAGTGTCCACCAAAAAGACACATGCTGGGGATACTGCGTCCTAATTTGCATACTGTCCATCCCAACTAGTATCAAAAATTAGAATGAGTGTGTCTCAAATTGTAGTATGTTGAAATGAGTATTCCAAAGATACCCGGATGGTCTACTTTTTCCAGTTAGAATCCGAAGTGCAGATCCGTGCACACTCTGACGGCTAACGTTGCCCACAATTTATTGCACGTTGGATTAGATTAGATTAGATTATTACTACAAACACAAATAAAGTGTTAAAAAACTACAAACATGGCGGATGCGCAAGACAAACAGTTAAGTAGATAGGATTAGATAAAGGGGTTTGAGTGATTAATAATCAGTATGTAAATATATTGATTGAATGGTATTCTGCAAAAGCATTGTGAAGTTTTATAAAGATTTGTTTGGTCATTAAAGGAGAGTCTGTCTGTCATGACTGGCAGATCAACATGCTCTCTCCGAAACGGTAGGAAATTTAATTAAATTGAATGTGGAGGATGTTAACTGTGACAGATGATTGACAGGGCAGATTAAACCGTGATGGGATGTATGAAACTAAGCATCAGAGAGGTCAGTTAAAGATGCAATTATGATGAAGTAGCATGTCCCAAAACTTACCTACACTCCTGCTACACATTCAAAAGTATGTACTTTTTCTTCACAAAAACAGTACATACTTTTAGGGCATAGTAAAAGTAGGTGAACTGGGACGCAACAACAGTTAACCGTTAGCAGATATACACTACTGTTAAACATTTTGGGATCAGTGAGATTTAAAAAAAAGAAGAAGAAATTAATACTTTTATGCACAAAGGTTGCATTAAATGAATCAAATGTGACAGTAAACACATTTATGAGTAAGAGTAAAGAATAGCTCTTTCGGCATTATCCTGAACATAAACGTATGCACACGTAAACGTCACATCCTTTTGATTTTCCCGGCAAAAACGTTCCGTGTCCTTCACATAAAAATCATCCTACATGCTTGTAACAGAGAATCTAGGAAGTCGGGTCTAGTTTTTTAAAGATTTTTTAGGTTTGTTTACATATTGGCATTGGCAATAAAAAAAAAGTAATTAATACATGAAAATTCTTACATATAGCCCATTTTATGTTTAAAAAACAGCATGATGCGATGTCACTGTGACCTGGGCAACCCAGCAAGACTAAATTAAGAAAAAAAATAATAATAATAAAGCTGCATGTAGATCCTCTGCTCCAAAAGCCTGACATTACAGTGTGCAACACCACTGATAGTTGCAGTTGAGATAATGCTCATCTGGACATTGTCTAGCAATATGTCATGCAGGAACTTACCACTGACCACTACTTTAGCTTTAGTCTCTGGAGCCGGGGCAGCAACCACTGAAACAAAAAACAAAAATTAGGAAGTTAATTTAGCACTGATATATTAAAAAGTTATTTTACGTTTGTCTAAAAACATAATATTTACATACCTTCACGCTGTACTGTTATTGTTGGCGGCTTTGACGAGATCTGTTTCATCTGTAAAAAAGAAACGCATGTTATTTGCTATTATGAAAAAACAGCAACACGTTATCTGAGCGCTGTCACTTTAAATTCAAATGTTTCACTGAAAAGACAACATGCATAATGACAAGCTGACAGCATAATCAGCACGATGATAATAGCTCAAGAGTCCGGATATGTTCCCACATGCGCACTCCTTAAGCTCGAGCCTAAAGATTACACTGTGGGCCGCCGCGCTAATACAGGATATCCTGAACAATCGAGCCTCTTCCTGTGCTGAGTTACAGTACTGACCTGCTTGTTGTGGGAGGCAATGATCTGCTGCTGTTCCTGCAGCCTGTGGCTCAGCTCCTGCACCTGTCTCCGCGATTCCTCCCTGCCTTCTGACACAGCAGAGCTCAGTTTGAACAGGTCCTCCTGAAGCTGATGGACCAGAGAGAGGCATTACGCATGTGCGGACATGTGAGCTATTCCCATATTTAAAGAGCTACATGATGCCTGTGATACCTACCAGACTTTTTTCACTGTCATGGTCTTCCTTTATTTTTTGCATTTTCCCTTTCCACTTCACCTCCTGAGTAAAGAAAATATACATTTTATAACTACAGCAATATCTATTTCAAATCATCTGAATGCTGCATCTCTTACTTGTTTGTGGAGTTTTTGTTGAAGTTTTACAACTTCCTGCCAGTGTTCATTGCTGGCTGATGGACTGGGCTGTGTCAGTACCGGCTGAAGGCTTTCCTGCATATTTTTCTGCTGCAATTTGATCAATTCCTAAGGGGAGAAAAGTAAACATATTAAATGTCATGATTTCAGCACAATCACATCACATATTATCAATACTTTTTTACCTTACTTGATCAGTTTAACTGATCCTTTATAACATTGTTAATTAAAATCCAGCCAAGGTTTATGACATTATATTATATTATAATTAATGCTGTCAATCGATTGAAAAACAATTAACTAATTAATCGCACATTTTTCTGTAATTAATCGAGATTAATCGCAGCCAACATTCAAGTTTTTTAAATATTTTAATACTGTAATAATTTCACATTTAATCTACAAATTAATGTAGAAACAACATAAAGACAGTAGCCTATATTTTAAATATTTATTTAATAGCATCTTTTTATGAAAGATAAAATACTGCTAACGTCTCTATGAAATATTTTTTCTCAAAGTTTTTCTAAATTTTAGCCGTTACAGCCATTCAGCATTACAGTATAATTGAAATCTATAAATTTTAACATTTATTAGGCTTTAAAAAAATATAACATCTTTTAATTTAAGTGAACTTAAATCTTCACATAAACCATTTTAATAAATGTCACATTTACCTATGCCCTTTAATTGATCAGGGCTCAATTTTTTCTAATGACCCAGTCAGACCACTTCAGATTTTTACTTGCCCTGTAAAAATGTACAAAGTTATTGTTTTCGTTGTTTTTGACCCATGTAACCTTGTAAACAACGCTTTAAGATTTTCCGGTAGGTCTAACAGGTAGGACATATGCAGAAATTGAATACAATAAATTATAAATTAAATATAGATTCCTTATTAAAGCTACAAAAGCTTATTCAGTCAAGAGCAGTGAGTGATTTTCTCTTTTTCTTTTGCTCTTTAATTATCCTTATTGACAGACAGCAGCAGGTTTAGTAGGATGCTGTCACTTTAAGACCTGCCACAGATGACACCGGATCTGACACCCATCCCATTTTCTCAGAACTCTTTACGTTCATTTAACTCATTTAAGACTGTGCTTGTGAGGATACTCAACAAAATGGGCATTTTTATGGAAGTAAAATAATGTCAAATGTTTTTGAAATAAAAAAAGCTTGTTGAATTGCACTACTTGAAAAAAAAAGGCATGCTTGCATTTTAATGCATTGTATTTTTAGGGCTTGCATTTTTATGGGCTGAAATTCAACATGGTTGAATATTTAAGCTGTGAATATTTCAATTAAAAACATTTCAAACACATTTTCATTATTCAAAATTCAATAATCCATATTCACCTTTCATATTTCACTTCCAAAATATTCAAACTGTTTAAAAATACAACCTATAATATTCAACAGGCAATTTTCGGTCCATTTTATTTCACTTTGCAAATTCGCTTCCACAAATTCAGTGGTTCAAATTCGACAGTAAATTCAACTTTGACATCCAGGAACTGCAGGAAAAGCAGTAGATTGCCGAGCATACTCTCCATCTGCTGTTAGTCGACCTCACCAGCAGGGGGTGCAAAAGCGCGGGTTGTTGACGAAGACCAGCAACAGTTAGAACAAGCCATTCATTCATAAAATGAAAATGATTATCTGTGTCAGTATATATGCGGAAAAGATGATAAACACACAAAAGCTGTGTTTATGTTTCATTCAATAACTTCATTGTTACTTTCCCTGTGTAGCCTACATGTTATCAGCTTTCTCTATGAACGGGATTATAATCAGTTTCCCTCAATACCTCATACTCAAGGATTCCCCTTCCGTTGGGACAAAACGCTTAACGTAGCTTAATGGACTAATACAGTGATATAAAATACCAAACTCGCACTTTATTGGGGCTGTAGGCTACTATATAGGCTACAGGCAAGCAGATGGACTCAGAATATGAACTTAACGCGCAAAGTTTCATGCTGAGCGTTTCGTGATATACTGGCATAAAATCAACACTTGATCAATTAATACTAACACTTGCTCTTCTATTCTATTCTCTCTCTCTCTCTATATATATAGTATGCCTACGTGTATTGCATTAGCTTAAACTGGGAAGAGTCATAGCACTTGCATATTGTTGTCCTCCTATTGTTAGTTTAACTGTAAATCGCTTTGGATAAAAGCGTCTGCTAAATGACTAAATGTAAAATTGGCTTGACATTGGACATTCGCACATTTGGGGACCGTCTCTAAAGTTGCATAAAACATTGGCATACACGTTTCTAACTTCAATAGCAAACTTAAATTTATTTGAATAAATATTAAAAATCCAAAGGGTGCGCAGTATGCCTGACACTACATGAACACTTTACAGTCGGTTTTATGACTGTAAGTCGTTCTATTCAAATGCTATCGAAGTTAGAAACGTGTAAACACCTTAGAGACGGTCCCTAAATGTGCGAATGTCCAACGTCAAGCCAACTTTATGCCAGTCTATCACTGGGAAACGCTCAGCATTAAGCTTTGCGCATTATTCTGAGTCCATCTGCATGCATGAGATATGTTCAGCAGGGGAATCCTTAAGTATTGAGGGAAACCCTAATAGCCTGCATACAGCACATCGCCACAATATAAAGTTAAGGCAACTAAACAACCAAGAGAAATATATGTCAACCTCAAAAATTTAACATTGGATCTGTACATCCGCATCGGGGAATAACATTAATTTCGTTCACGGTAGAGAAAGACGCATGTAGGCTACACAGGAAAAGTAACCGCGAAGACACTGAATTTAACATAAAACAGCCGTCATAATAATCACAAATACACTTGCATTGCTGTAAATGAGATTTATGAATGAATGGCTTGCTCTAACTGTTGCTGGTCTTCGTCAACAACACACGTTTTTGCACCCCCTGCTGGTGAGGTCGACTAACAGCAGATGGAGAGTATGCTCGGCAATCTACTGCTTTTCCTGCAGTTCCTGGATGTCAAAGTTGAATTTACTGTCGAATTTGAACCACTGAATTTGTGGAAGCGAATTTGCAAAGCGAAATAAAGTGGACCGAAAATTGCCTGTTGAATATTATAGGTTGTATTTTTAAACAGTTTGAATATTTTGGAAGTGAAATATGAAAGGTGAATATGGATTATTGAATTTTGAATAATGAAAATGTGTTTGAAATGTTTTTAATTGAAATATTCACAGCTTAAATATTCAACCATGTTGAATTTCAGCCCATAAAAATGCAAGCCCTAAAAATACAATGCATTAAAATGCAAGCATGGTTAATGCAATGCCTATTTTTTTCAAGTAGTGCAATTCAACAGGCTTTTTTATTTCAAAAACATTTGACATTATTTTACTTCCATACATTTTGGCATAATTTTGTGTGTTTTTGTCCGTTCAACCGCTGACTGAAGCGGCTTTCTGTGCGCACGAATCACGTACACATACACAGAAGTGCGCCAGTACACCACTGCGTTCTCCTTTGTGTCTTATCACGCTTGGATGGTTTAAAAGCGTTTGCATGAATAAGAGCGTGGTCATATAATGTAATGCTAGCCAAAGGATGACTGTGTTAATTGTGTTAAATATTTTTAACACGTTAAACTGAAAAAATTAACACATTGATTTTGACAGCATTAATTATATTATATATATGGTGACCAATAAAAGCTTTGTCTGAAATAAAAACATACGGTTTCTAGGTTTCTGTTCTTTTGATGCATTGACTCCATGTCCCGTTGACAAGCTTGCTTGATTTCATCTATTTTGCTGTTCATCCGCATTTTCTCATCCTCCCTCCATATTTCCAGTTGTCGCTTAAACTCCTCCTGCCTTTGAATGAGCTCT
Source organism: Rutilus rutilus (assembly GCF_951802725.1). Taxonomy (NCBI): domain Eukaryota; kingdom Metazoa; phylum Chordata; class Actinopteri; order Cypriniformes; family Leuciscidae; genus Rutilus; species Rutilus rutilus. Next base: position 6,851,299 of record NC_140217.1, on the reverse strand, counting down.
TTCTCCTGGACAAAATAGAGAATGAAATACTTATTTTAAATATTTAAATAACAAAATATACTAATAAAAACATGGTGGTGTCTTCTCTAACCTGTTTAGCAGTGTAGTCTTTCTGCTGTGTCTCCATTTGGGACGTGACCAGGGTCAACTGCTCTTGTAGTTTGTTGATCTCATCTTGTAACTTCACAGTCTGAATTTTTTTTTGATTATCTGTTATCACTTCTGGAAAACATCAGATGCTTGAATCACCCTTGTGAAAAAGAAGTGAATTGCATTAAATGTAAACTTGAAATGTACTTCAAATTAGAGGTCTGCAATGCCGTGGATGTGCGGCACAGGACAAGTTTTGAATTGCTGAGAGGGAAGATACTGATATGTGTGCGGGAAGCAGGAGAAAGAAATGACTCGTGGGCTCCTGCAAAATATAATTATCTATGTGGCGAGCAGGACGAGGCCGAGGGCCGTGAGAGAGCGGCGCGAGTATCTCGTATCTCTCACGGAGGAGCGGAAGCATAAAAGGAGGAGCGACGACAGTGAAGGATGAGAGAGGCCAGGTCTGGATTTATGTTGTGTTTTGTTATGTGACATGTAAAGTGTCTTTACTTTCATTTTGTATTTGTTTCATTTATTGTATTAAAGTTGTTGAACGTTTGCTGGTTCCCGCCTCCTTCTTCCGACAACAACGAACTCGTTCGGGGGAACGGGGGACTCCTGCCGACTGTCGAGCCGTCCACCGAGGGCTATCCAGCGCCACCGTCAGGCATCGAGGAGAAGCTCGCCCAGCTGGTGGAGGACCAGATGGCAGTGCATTGTGGGATCCGGCGAAGGTTCAACAACTTTAATACAATAAATGAAACAAATACAAAACGAAAGTAAAGTCAGCAGCCCCTCACGGACGACTGCTGTCACATATAACAAAACACAACATAAATCCAGGCCTGTCCTCTCTCGTTCTTCACTGTCGTCGCTCCTCCTTTTATGCTTCCGTTCCTCCGTGAGAGATACGAGACCGGTGCGTCGCGCAGGTGTCACTCAGTAATCACGCCACCGGCCTCACGCCGCTCCCTCACGGCCCTCGGCCTCGTCCTGCTCGTCACAATCTAATAATAACAGCACACACAAGTCTGTCACTGGAGGTCTTAAGCGCTGTGTGTGTGGAAATTAGAAATAATAGCCTAAAGACTCCGGAACAAGACAGAATCTAACTGGACTGGGACTGAAAAATCCGCATAGACCTATTCCTTTTGCTTGAGGAAATGGGGCAAAACGTGAAAAAGTTTCGGGTGGGAGCGGGATAAAATAATAAATATTTTTAGCTGATTGCATTTTATATAAATTTAAACTGTAATACATTGTCACTGAATTGCAATTAACATGCAGTATGGTGTCCGAAAACATTAGCTTCATTTTGACATTTTTTATTCTTTTACAGTATATTAATTCTGTAATAAGTACTCTTTTTGAAAGTATGCTAAACACTGATGGTCACTCACTGATGTCAAACTCCGTAGGGTGTCTGCGCTGCGTGTGACTTTGCAGGAAAGAGGCATTCATGAAGGCTTTCTCACAATGTTGGCACTGAAAAACAAAAACAATCAGGGGCTTTATTAATTTACATGACATCAAATCTGTGAAGACCAATACTGATTACGTTTTCTCAAATGGCTTGCTTCTCCTTTTGTGCTCCATTGAGAAAAGAAAGTCATAAAGGTTTGGAAAAATTTGAGGTTGAGTAAATGATGATTTTCGGATGATCTCATTTCTTTAATGACAATCAATCTAAGCAGGTTGAAAAAAGCTAATGTGCCTGGGAGGATCATTGCTGAAGGCCGGAGTGAACACGAGCCTCACCACAGCTGTCACTCACACTCCGCTCAGGAATGATACCAAGAGACAATGTGGGCATGTTGCCATGGAAACACCGGGTGGTGCAGGGCTGATGTTGCATCTTATCGCCGCTCTACCTCTCGCTCCAATTCACTGATATGTGGAAAATCCACAACACTGCACATCACACACCACATTTAGCATCCAAAACACCCGTCTGGTACTCTCATTCAAATTTAACCACACTGCCACTGATACCCATCAAAAACACAGGCTCTGGATTAGCATTTCTTTCTGCAGCAAGAATGCCCCCGTAAAACATCCACTGTGCGACACATAATTGCATTGCTGCACTGACATAACTTCCCAAATCAACTGTGAAATGCAATTATGTTTTAAGGATCCAGGCAAACAGGGATTCACTGGTGTCAATCTGCAGCCTCAGCAGGTTTTGTATTACAGAACCAGAGGAAGAACCTCACGGAAACAGTCCCATTTCACCCCAGAGTCGAAAGAAAAAACATATTTTGCAATGAGAAAAACTGTTTTTTCAAGATTTTTTTGTTGTTCAAGATTTTCTCCAGTTGCATACTGTTGTGCGATATTAAATGTAGGCTAATTGTCATATTTGTAAGTAGCCTAGGATATATATTATGGTAGAATTCATTGAAATGGTTTGTATTTATTCTGATTTTGATTCATTTAAAAACTCTCTGGAGCAGGGGTCTCCAACCTTTTTGTGAGTGAGGGCTCCCTGAAGGAATAAAATAATCTAGAGGGCTACTTGTTTGATATAGGCTACTCATACACACACACACACACACACACACACACACACACACACTTTCAAGTTTTGAAAAATACAACAACAAACAGTAATATTGTTAAATATTATGACAATTGAATTTATAATTATATATTAGTTGTGTAACGGTTCACAAAATTCACAGTTCGGTTCAATACGATACAGTGATGACACGGTTCGGTACGTTTTCGTTACAGCAAAAAGAAAGAAATGGCAGATAAATTTCCTTGATTTTTTTATCTATTTTTTTAAAGATTTTTTTTAAATTAAAACTAACATCATAAAGTATGATCTTTTTTTTCTTTGAACAATGATGGAGCTATACTTGACCCATCTTCTGGGTGTCGTCTTAGCAGCAAATAAAACTTTTAGTTTTATAAATGGGGGGTAATCTTTGAAGGATGAACAAAATAATGTTTTGGTCATCACATTAAAAATAACATTTAAATATATGATCATATTTGAGTTTTGAAGTAGCCTACTAAAAAATATAAGTGATGTACTTGAAAGCATTTTACTATTCCTGCCAAACTTCCATGGTGACAGTTAGTGTTTTAGCCTACTAGCCTACATTAAATCCATCGTGAATGTTTCTTATTTCATGGCACAATGTTTCTCCTGGTTTCCACGGCAGCGCTGTTTGATCTAATAGAGATCTACGGGTAATAACGGAGAAATCTGAATGCTTCTCACTAGATCTCGCAGCAATGTTATTATTTCTGTGGCGAATTCAAATGCTTCTTTACTGTATCTCTGTGTAGTAACAGTGTCGCTTGATCAAGATCGGCTCGCGCTGCACTGACATTGGTCCAAACTGATAAACGGTCAGTGAAGCAGAAGCACAGATGATTAGCGCATGATTGAGTTTGCATTTGATGTTGGGCAGCGTTGTTGTGTTCGCGCCAGCGCGACTGCTTTCTAAATTTTGGTCAGCAGGAAAAATGGTTCAACGTATCGTTCGGTTTGTAATGCGTATTGCAGATTCTAAATATTTTAAATTATTGAATGATTTTAGTTATTTTCTCATTTTATGTCATTAACATGAAAAAAGAAAAGAAAAAAGAAATTGAAAGATAACAATTCAGGCTATTTTTAGAACGTGCTCGGCGGGCGACTCAGGGTCTCCATGCGGGCTACCAGGTGCCCGCGGGCACCATGTTGGAGACCACTGCTCTGGAGAGTAGTGCTGCAAGATGTTGGATACATTGAGAATCATCATTTTTTTTGTTTAAAATAGCGATCACGATTCTCCCATGATTCAGAATAGACAACTAAACAAAATAACATGTAATTTGCTAAAGGTTCTGACTAAATGTTAATTGCTGCAGTCAATTTTAATTACTTTGAATGATTTTTTTTTTAAATCGGCTTGAATGAATGATTTAATGCTCAGCGTTTTTGAACAAATCTACTGAATGAATGATTCAATGACTCACTCATAAAGACTTCACTTGTTTCATTACTGGATGAATCCGCATTTTTGAACAAAACAATTGAAAAAATTATTCAATGACACAATCATAAAGACTTCACTTGTTTCATTACTGGATGAATCAGCATTTTTGAACAAAACAATTGAATAAATTATTCAATGACACAATCATAAAGACTTCACTTGTTTCATTACTGGATGAATCAGCATTTTTTAACAATGACAATTATTAATTATTTGACGTGTAAAGTTACTTCCTAAAGGTGTTTTACTCTATTTTGATCGCTACTGTAGACATCAGTGTTTATATCCGAACTATAAACTTACTTCCTCGTATGTCTGTGATCATCTGAATGTAACAACAGAAATAATGATGCGAATACATAATGTTTGTGAAGCTGTGTCATACCTATATTATGTCATGCTCTCTCTGGGTCAGCGGCAGCGAAAATACATATTTAAATGTGATCGTAAGGTTTAATAGACATAGCCGAATCGTTGTCATTTAGGAATAAAATCACGTGGGTGTTTGAATCGAGATCGTAATATTTTAATAATTCGTTGTGCAGCTGTACTGGAGATTACACAGTATTACAGTACAGTCTCATATTACAGTAATGAGAACTTATTTTTACATTACAGTAGTGACAATTTTGGGGGGAAACGTGCTTAACTGTAATGATGATTGTCCTTATTTATATGTAAAAAAAAAATATTTTTGTTAAATTACATTTTTCCCATTTTGACATCAGTTTTATTACATTTCCCTTATTAATTCTCATAGCATAATGAAAAAAGCATCTTATTCTCAGTACTGTAATACAAAATAATTAAACATTTAATATTATACAATTATACTGTATTACAGTTACCAAATGAGAAACTCAAAAAAATGTCATTATAATATCACAATGCAAAACAATATTAACAAAAAAAAAAATAGGTCTTGTTTAATTTATGCAACATACAACTTCTAATTATCTGATTTTGAGCTACATTTTGGAAACCACTTCACTGCTCTCTGATGAAATCCCTTCATGATCCCGAAATAAACAGTAAATCATGAGCGGCACTTTCATTTCGATTCTGCTGTCAGACGCCTGTGCTTCTCCTAGCAACCACATGAAACACCAGGTGTTGCCTTGGCAACAGCTGGCCACAATCAGGAAGGGACAGTTGCATGATTACAAATGAGCAAACATCTGATATAGCCATGAGACAAAGACTGTAACATGCATCAGAGAATTTTCTAAGATGAATTGCAGCATGCAGTTTTATTTCAATGAAGAGACGAGTGGGAGGGAATGATGGGGGATGGGCGCTTTGATTTGTTTCCTCCACTTAAGGCTCTTTTATAAGTAGAGTACAAGTCATAGTCACCGGCTGACACCATCTGCTCTATTCGCCAAATCCTGAATGCTGTGTCCAAAAAACACCGCGTCTGGTGATTAGCTAATCCTGTCCCGGCCTGCTTGTCCTGATTATGGACTTAAAAGTGTTGACAACACTTAATTCAGGATAGAAACTTATTTACATACATCTGCTGGATACGAAAAGCACAAATTACACTAGTGATGGTAAAGTACTATTAACGACCCCATCAACATTTTAGTCCATGTCTGTTCTCTTTAATGCTAAATCTAAGTTAATATACTCCTAAAGTTAACAAAATGTACTTTTCGGCAGATATACACATTAAAATGTTCGATGTGGCAAAAAAAAAACCTGTTGACTCATTGTAATGCACTTTTTTCCCCAAATAAAATCAAATTCTATGAAAAAATGGATGAGCCCATCAATATGTCCCACCCCAACTTCCTGTTTCAATGGGACTTACACAACCATTCAAAAAATGTGAGGTCTGTATGATTTTTTTTGAAGTTACAGTCAAGGCATTTATAATGTTAAAAAGGATTTCTATTTCAACATTTTTAACATTAATAATAAAATGTTTTACTTGAGCAGCAGCAAATCAGCAGAATGATTTCTGAAAGATCATGTGACACTGAAGACTGGAGTAATGATGCTGAAAATGCAGCTTTATAAATTACATTTTTATATTAAAATTAAAAACAGTTTTTATAATTATAATATTTTACAATATTACCGTTTGACTTCTTTCAAAAATATTAAAATAAATAAAATAAAAACGTATGACACAGGAAAGAAAACTGTACTTTTCAAACTAATTAATGGGATCTATGACAAACTAGAGATGGGTAACAACAACTAATTGAGGGTGACTAGTTTTTCCTAGACTTCGTGCTCATATCCATATTTTTAGTTTTGCTATTTTTAGCGGCAATGCTCTAATTAGCATGCTGATTGTTTGATTGATTGTTGCTTAGACAGCTCGCTGCTGCTATAGTATTTATTATTAATATTTTTTTTTAGTTCAAGTTTGAGTAATTTTGACAAAAAGTGTTTTAATTTTAGTGCTGTCAAAACGATTAATCGCATCTTGCATAAAAGTTTGTAATTATATATACACACATTTATATTTACATACTTTTATGCTAGATGCGACTAATCGATTTGACAGCACTATTTTAATTATCGTACTTTCCGTCTAGTAATTTTTGTACTTTTAGTGTCCCATTTAGTTTTTCAAGTCCAATTTTAATTGCCATTTCAGTTTTTTTAAGTGATATTTATATTTGATTTAAGCTTCATTTCAAATGAATGAATGATTTTTAATCATTTTAGTTTACAATAACAACACTGATGGGAGTATAGCGTGCAAATTGAGATTCAGCTCCTTCACGCCATCAAACAGTGAGAAAAGCACACGTTGAATTCCCTGGGGTCAGTGAACAGTGAGACTGGGGTGGAAGCAGAGTCTGGCCCTTGGGGGGAGGCGACAGCGACAATGAAAATGCTAATACACACATTCACACTCCACCATGGGGCTGTACAGACCTTGTGGTAATTGGCACCGATCCCCGCGCTGAACATGGCTTGCTGAGAGGCAATGATCTTCTTCCTCTGCTTCAGTTCCTCCTTTAAGGTCTTGGCATCCTGGCTTTTTTTCTGCAGCTGGACGAGGAGCTGCTCTCTTTCCCGTGCCTCCGTCAGGAGTCTCTCCTCGGCCGCCTGCAGACTGACGCTCAGGCAATCCTGGGAGTGCAGCAGGTACTCCACGGTGAGCTGGGCCAACCGGAAGAGCTTGATCAGGGCCGGGTCTACGGGGCTCTGACAGCGGTGGCAGCGCTCGCCCTCCACGTTGCAGAACGTCACCGCCGTGATGTTATCCTGTAATGCGTGGAAATCCATTTCGCAGGCCACTCGGTCCACATCCACTGCATTGATCCGACGCCAATCCACATTCTCACGCCGGACCCTGAACTTGAAGGGCGGGGGAATGCTGGTGCTGGTGGCGGCTCCGGATGAAGTAAGCGGTCCGGACATGGTGGATGCGGCCGTTCTGCTCTGGCTGCCGGATGAGGGCTGACTCTGTGGAGAGCTCAGTAGAGACGGGATCCCTGCTGAGGAATGAGTTCCCGGGGGATCTGACTGGTACGGGTAGTAAACGTTGTCATAAAATGGCTGAAGGGGAAACAAAGAGCAAGGTGAAATTTATAATTCCAGGTATATTACATTTAATTCATAAACAAGCCTGTTTTTCAAGGTCACACATAAAAAAAACATTCCTGATCGATTCCACCACTGAAAGCTAACCGTTACCAGCTAACAGCAACAACACAGGTCCACATGACTAAATGAGCGTTCATTAAACGCGAGAATGAAATGATGAAATCGTTGATATATTTATTAAATTCCACCTTATTTTGCGGCTTCGTGGTGTCTGTTGTCTCCTTACCATCTTGCGGTTTTTGTGAAGTCTTGATGAATGATCAGAGCGGCGCGCGGCACAGCAGTGTCAGAGCGTCCTGAGCGTTTCTATGGAAACAAGAGCGCGCGTCCCACTTTGCACAGCACACTGCACGAGAACAGAGGAAAGAGCACGTGCATGTTAAAGGTATTTTGGGGTGTTCCTGTTTATTTGTCACTCAAGACAGATCGTTATTATTATGTATTAGTTCATAAATTCGAACATTTGAGTTTGGACAGTTTTCTTCTACGAAATGATATACTACCAAAATGAACAGATTACAGTGTTTGTTTTATTTTTAATATTCACTAGCCCAAAACAATCACACATCAGGCATTTTTTTTTGGCGTTTGACGTTTTAAAATAGCAAAATATTTATATTTATCTTGCGTTTGCACTAAATTTATATTAACCTTAAAGAAAATTAAACCTGTTTATGCATTGTGAATTATTGTATTATTTATTTACATAAGCATATAATAAAAGTCACTAAAACAAATACCACGTGCCATGTCGATACTTAAATAATGTATCTCTATTTTTCGCATTAAAACAATGTATTTTTATTCTTTGCGTTAATGGGAATTAATTCGGGGTTGTTAAATGTCATGAAAATAATGTCACGATGCAAAAAAATGTCCTTTATGGAAAATGTTAAGTGTTAAAATGATTACTCTTTTCGTTTGTTATTAAAGAGAAATGTGACGTACACATGCTCTTCTTGGTTTACCCATAAACATGTTACACAGACTGAACTCGAACGAGAGTCTCTCTCAGGATTTCACCAGCCTTCTTCTCAGATTACTGCCCCTTAAAAACATCTCAAGTTGGGACAGGCTCAGTTAAGAACAAAAGGGGGGCGGCGTGCACAAGAACGACACAGAGAGAATGGTCAAACCAGAAGAAAAAGTTTTAAGTTTTAACCCAACAAAACGAAAAGATAACATGAAGTTCGTCTTCAGCCATTTTTACAGCAAACTAAAGTATTTCGGCGACTCACTCACTCCCTCCCTCACTCACCCATCGGCCGCGGAGTAACGGGAAGGACAGATGCAATGGCTCTTACCTCTCGACTAAGAAGTTTCTGCAAAGATTCCAGTTAGAAGTGCGTCAAATCCTGCCCATCCGAAAGCTGTGAATCAAACCAAACAAACGCCACACAGTTGTGGGAAACTTTAACACACGGGCAGAAGAAGCAAGCCCGACAAAACGATTCCCCCAAAACTGTGAGGATTCAGACAGAGCGGCGTGACGTCACAGCACATTCCTGGCGCGAGCCTCATCTCATCTCTGGGGCTCGAGGAGGGGGAAGGGCGAACATGAAGGAGTCCCGCAGGGAGCATCCACAGGCCCGAGAACAGAATCAGTTATGAGCTTTATTGACAATTGGGCTTTTCTTTTATTCTTTTATACCAGACATTCAGAAATATGCTCAGGCATAATTCATCAACACCTTATCATTTAGCAAGACTATATATATAATTTTCCACCTCTTCCCTTAGTAGGCTATGTATTTTTGACTACATCATGTTCCTATATATATATAATAATAAAAAATAAAAATAAAAAAAAGAAATAAAAATTAGCAGGATTCCTACCCGGATTGATATAAAACAGAATTTAACTCATGACAGGATGGAACCTAACATGATATAAATCATTTTTGAAATTTTTAAATGTATTAATGAAACTTGTACTTTTGAAACTTTTACAATAGAGGCTACTTGTTTTCTGTAGTTTTATCAAACACAATGCTCAGAGTCATAGCACAAAAAATATTTGAGTTTAATATTTTATACATTATATTAAGATGTATACATGAAAATATACAGCATAACAGGAATGAACCGTGTGTGCTTACAATAATTTTCCACCTCTTTCCCTTAGGCTATGTATTTTGACTACATCATGTTCCTTATATATATATATATATATATATATATATATATATATATATATATATATATATATATATACACATAATAACAAGAAAAAAAAAAAAAAAAAAAAAAAAAATTAGCAGGATTCCTAACCGGATTGAAATAAAACAGAATTTAACTCATGACAGGATGGAACCTAACATGATATAAATAATTTTAGAAATTTTGAAATGTATTAATTTATGAAGCTTGAACTTTTGAAACTTTTACAATATACTTGTTTTCTGTAGTTTTATCAAACACAATGCTCATAGCACATAAAAGATTTGAGTTTAATATTTTATCCATTATATTAAGATGTACACATGAAAATATACAGCATAACAGGAATGAACCGTATGTGTTTTTGAATTTTCCACCTCTTTCCCTTAGGCTATGTATTTTGACTACATCATGTTCCTTAATAAATAATAATAATAATAAAAAATATCAATCATGCTGCTTATATACCTTGTAGCACCCTCAAGGATCAACGAACGCACGATGTAGAGTCATAAAACAGGGTTTATTCTGGTCTTGACAACCCGTGAGAACTGCTCACAAAAGAAAACAACAAAAAAAAACAAGATTTCAGAGCTTGTTCTTATCCAATGTTACAACTTTGTTGATAAGACATTAATCACAGAAAAAACATTTCAAGAACACAAACCTCGTGAGCTGACATCCCAGAGGGGGCTAAATAATCCTTTATCTTCTTCTCTATCTTCTTTCTCTCTTATTTCTTAATTTTATCTCAAATTTTCACGTTTCTTTCATTCTTAGTGGAGCTAACCGGCAGCTACAGCCTGCAGATAGCATGTGTCTCAGCAAAACGGGCTCGGGCAGAAACCCAAACATAAAACAATTGTACCTGCTATAATCTACCAGTAGATGGCGCAAAAAGAGCATGCCTGGACACAGCTCAATGGGACATTAAATGCTAATACTGTTACACTCCCACCAATCACTTGTGATTTTTAAAGAACAAATTATCAACTATGACTAATGAATAGCTTATGAATTAAAGAATATGAACTATATTTTAGGCAGAGCGAGGTTGAGAATCATCTTCCGCCTCCATCAGAACGACTGTCTTCTGAATGGGCCTTTCCAGATGAACGGGTTTGGAGGTACGTTTTCCTTCTTCGTCCAGGTTTTGATCACTCATTAACAATTTCACCTTCCTCACTATTCCATCCTTTCCAGGGTAGACTTCAGTGATCTTCGCCAATTTCCACTGGCTGCGTGGAGTTATCTCGTCCTTCAGGAGAACAACATCATCGACCTTAGCATTTCTATGCTCCTTGGTCCACTTCTGTCTACCTTGAAGGTTTAACAAATACTCTTTTTTCCACCTTGTCCAGAAAGTGTTGGCGAGGAGTTGAACACGACGCCACCTCTTACGGAGATAAAGATCTTCCTTTACAAACCTTCCTGGAGGTGGGGAGATGATTGTTGACTTCATGGTCAGTATGTGGTTTGGCGTTAAAGGTTCTGGGTTTGATGGATCACACAGTTGGTCAGTAGTCAATGGCCTGCTATTGATGACTGCCATTACCTCATACAAGAATGTCCTTAGAGAAGAGCTGTCGAGTTGTTTGCTTGATTGATCCAGGATTGACGTGAGTACACTTCTTATGGTGCGGATTTGTCTTTCCCAGACACCACCCATGTGACTTGACGCTGGGGTGTTCATGAGAAACTCGCAGTCCAGTTTTTCCAGCTTTGCTTGATCCATTTCCTTGAATGCTTCAGCAAACTCATTTCTGGTGCCGACAAAGTTCGTGCCTTGATCACATCTTATCTGCCGAACTGTACCTCTGATGGCTATGAATGCACGTAAAGAGTTGATGAGGGAATCCGTTGATAGATCATCAAGCATCTCAAGATGTACTGCTCTGGAGCACATGCAGGTGATTAACAATCCATAACGCTTTAACTCCTTGCGGCCATCCTTGATGTAAAAAGGACCGAAGCAATCCATCCCACAGTAGGTGAATGGTGGTGTAGTTTCCATCCTATCCTCCGGGAGGTCTGCCATCTTCTGCTGCTCTGTGCACCTTCTGAATTTTCTGCATTTTACACATTTATAGATGTAAGATGAAACAATCTTACTGCATCCAAGTATCCAGTATCCGTTAGCTCGCAGCTCGTTCATCGTGATTCCTCTTCCTTGATGGTATGTCTTCTCGTGATAATGTTTGACGAGTAATGTAGACACATGACTGTTTCTTGGCAGGATCACAGGATGTCTGACATTAGGATGCAAAGCAGCATGTGTTAAGCGTCCGCCTACCCGAAGAATGCCTTGGTTGTCGAGAAACGGACATAACTTGCTGACCCTGTTTTTGGTCTGCATCACCTCATGATGTTGTAAGGTTTTTATCTCCTGAGTAAACGCTGCTGCTTGGACCATCTTTATTATGGTTACCTCTGCTTCTTTTCTCTCTTGTAGGTTAACAATGTTACATGACTTCTTGTGATCCTTTGATTCTTTAACATAGCGCTTGAGTCTGGCCACAGCTTTAATCATTCTCAACCAGTCGGAAAACTTCTGAAGCCGATCTAACAGTGACCTTTGTTCTTCTGCTTGTATCGTGTGGACTTGAACTTTCCTGACCTCTGGGTCACTGTTCGATAACTCTCCCACCTTGAGTACACTACTGGTTATGACCTTCTGCCAGAGAAGATCTGGGCCCTTGAACCAGTTTGAAGCTACAAGTTGTTCTGCTGTAAGGCCTCTTGAGGCGTGGTCTGCCGGATTGTCTTTGGAAGTTACATACCACCATTGTGTTGACTCTGTACTTTGTTTGATGCGTTCGACACGGTTTGCGACAAACACGTGAAACCTTCTGGCCTCATTACTGATATAGCCAAGCACCACTTTAGAGTCAGTCCAGTACCTTTCTTCTGATATATCTATTCCCAATTCCTTTTTTAGCATGTCACCGGTGCGAACAGCAACAACGGCCGCTGACAACTCTAGACGTGGTATAGTTGTGACTTTGGATGGTGGAACTCTCGATCTTCCCATCACCAAGGTGCAGTAAACTTCACCAGATGTGTTTACTGCTCTCAGGTAGGTGCACATGCCATATCCAGATGCACTTGCATCGGAAAAATGATGCAGTTCGTAGTGTTGTGCCTTGAAGTTTGAAGGAATGTAGCATCTGGAAATCTTTACATCTGCCAGGTTTCCCAGGTCCCGCAGCCAAGACTCCCACTTAGGTCGAAGACTGTCAGGTAAGCTATCATCCCAGCTGAGCTTATCTCTGCACATTTGTTGCAAGATTTGCTTTCCTAGCAAAATGAAAGGCGACACAAACCCAAATGGATCGAACACAGAGGCGACTGTGGATAATACTCCTCTTCGGGTGAGTGGATTTTCCTTAACAACCACTCGGAACTGGAATTGGTCTGATTCCACACACCATTGTACGCCAAGTGCTCTCTCCATATGCACTTCACCAAGTGCCATATCTAGATCTTTGGCAACTACCGCACATTCTTCCTTTGGAAGCGAAGCTAGAACTTGGGTGCTGTTTGAGATGAACTTATGCAGCCGAAGGTTGCCCATCCTGCAGAGCTTGCGTGCTTCATTGACAAGCTGAATTGCTTGATCTTCAGTGTCGACACTTCCTAGTCCATCATCGACATAGAAGTTAGTTTTGATGAACTTGATGGTTTCTTCATCAAAACTTCCTTCTCCTTCAGCTGCGAGGTGTTTGAGGCCATAGTTTGCGCAACCTGGAGAGGACGCTGCGCCGAATAAGTGTACTTTCATTCGATAGACAGTGAATGGAGTTTCTAGGTCTCCGTTCTCCCACCACAAGAACCGTAGGTAATCTTGATCGCAAGCATTCACATGAAACTGGTGGAACATGCGTTCAATATCACACATGAAAGCCACTGGGCCTCTTCGGAAGCGACACAAGACTCCAAGCAGGGTGTTTGTTAGCTCTGGACCAGTCAGGAGATGGTCATTTAGTGAGGTGCCTCTGAACTTGGCGGAGGCGTCAAAGACAACACGAATCTTTCCGGGTTTTTGGGGATGATACACCCCATGGTGTGGGATGTACCAAGCTGGTCTCTTGTCGATGTCTTGCTCTGGTACTCTTTCAGCATCCCCAAGGGCTATTATCTCATCCATGAACTTCTTGTAGTCCATGTAGTACTGCTTGTTCCTCTTGAGCTTTTTTCCTAAACATTTGAGGCGATGAATAGCACATGCCTTGTTATCTGGCAGGTTAGGCCTTTCACTCTTGAATGGGAGTGGCATCTCAAAATGGCCATCCTCCTTGTGTCTAATGCCTTTCTTTATCGTTGCTAGAAATCTGAGATCTTCTTGAGAGATGTTTACATCTTCTGGGAACTTCTCAACAAAGTCAGATTCCAACATTTTCAGGACCTCTGTAGGGGAGATCATTTCCTTTATTTGAGTTCTGAAAACATAGTGAACCTTGTTGGTGATGTTTGAGGAGGTTTGAATATCCGGCACCACTTCCTTCACAATGACTTGATGACTTACTCCGAAAGGATCTCCATAATCGAGACATGGATTGCCATAACCCACAATACTCCATCCCAGATCAGTCCTTTGTGCAAACGGCTGATTTTCGTTTCCTGACACAACTTGACGAGGAACAAGTGCTTGGGGGCAGTTGTAGCCAATCAGTAGGCCAATATCACAGCTTTGTAGTGGAGCGATCTCCTCCGCAATGCATTCAAGATGAGGCCATGCCTTGGCTGTTCCAGGGGTTGGAATGTGATCTCGGTTTGCGGGTATGAAGTCCCTTGCATATGTTACTGGTAGGGAAATTGTCTTATTTGAATAAAATCCTCTTACTTGTAGACCTGAGAGCTTGCGACACGACACAACTGTGTTTCTTGATGACATGGTGGTAAGCCTTAGCTGAACTGATTTACTTTTAATATGCAGAGCTTGTGCTGTTTCTTCGAGAATAAAAGTCGTGTCGCTCTGCGTATCAAGGAGCGCGTACACAAGAACTTCATGCTCTGGCTTGCCTTCAGCTGACACCCATACTGGAACAATGGAGGATGTGTGAGTGTCATCAACATTCTGTGCGACTCTGTTAGATGTTGCTTCGCTTGTTGTTGGTGTGACGGTATCGTCTTGTAAAGTGTCTGGGTTTCTTTGTCTTGTCCTGTCACTGCTGGTTTGATTTTTTCTTGTTCTTTCTTCTCTGGTACGGTTATCATGAAGACATGTTGGATGTTTTTTATCACATGTATCACAGGTGGCTCTGCTTTCACAATCCTTGGAGTGGTGACCAGACTTTAGACAGCCAAAGCATAACTTCTTGTCTTGAACAAAATTTAGTCTCTCATGAATACTCTCACTCATAAACTTCCAGCAGTTAAGTAGGCTGTGACCCAACTTCTCACAGTACGCACAACTAATACCGACAGATCTTTCATTTAAGTTAGTTGCCAGTACCTTTGCTCCATAGCCTTTGTTCTTTGGTGTTTTTGTACTTTCAATTTCAATTGGTTTCAGAGCGAAAAGAGATGTTATAGGGTTACAGGCAATTTTGGCTTCCCGTGAGATGAAGTCCACAAATTGGCTGAAGCTCGGGAAGGTGTGGTTTTCCTCTTGCACTTCCATAACCTTTCTATTCCATCTTGAAGTGAGCCAATCTGGGAGTTTTGCAAGCATTTTTTGGTTTTCATTGCAGTCATTGAACACTTCAAGCCCCTTCATTTGTAACATGGCTGTCTTGCAGCAGCAGAGGAAGTCAGCAAATGCCTGAAGTTCCATACTGTCTTTAGAGCTTATCTTTGGCCATGCATCGAGTTTGTCTCGATAGGCTTTGGCTACGAGGAAGGGATTGCCATACCTCTCTTCGAGAACTGACCATGCTGCATAGTATGCTGATTCTGAGCCAAGCGGAAAGTAGCCTTCTATTGCCTTCTTTGCAGGCCCACTTACATACTTTCTCAGGTAATAAGTCTTCTCTTCAACTGGTATATTTTTCCTTTCGATCAGAGTTTGAAAGGAAATCTTCCAATCATTATATCTAATAGGATCGCCACTGAATATTGTTGGCTCTGGTACTGGAAGACGGCTTACACTAAGAGACTCTGCAAATGCTTTGACCAGATCTGTCGTGTTCACTTCTCGTTGAGGTGTCATAATTTGCGATGAAGAACACTGTTTGCAATGTGAGTCATTGTTTTCAGACTTGACTTCATTGTTTTTGGCAGGACTGCGGTGAAGTAGGCTGTATATCTCTTCATCTGAACATTCACTTTGTTCATACACCTGCTGTCGAGCCTTTGCTGCATTTAGCTTTTTTATTGTCTCAAGTCGCTCTACTTCTCTGCGCTTAGCTTCTAGAGCTCTCTGTCTTTGTGCTATTTCCGCTTCTTGTCTTTCGATTTCCTTCATATGAGTTTCTTGTTCAAGCAGAACTTGCAGAGCAGCTTCATTTGCTGCAACATCAGCAGCTGCATCTTGTCTTTTGGCTGAAAGCCTGCTGGAGCTTCTAGAGGAGACCCTTGAGCGAGAAGAGAGCTTAGTGTGGTGTGACTTTACACTCATCTTGTCTGAGGCTACTAACTTAGATATAGGCTCAGTCTCTTTCCAGTTTTCATCTCCTTGAACTTCAGATTTACTTGGGTTAGAGCACTTTGCTACTGCTCCGATAATTGTCTTTGTTATGGCTTCACATGTATCCATTCTCCGTCTTGTCTCATTATCTGGAGATTCAATGCGTCTCAACTCAACATAGGCAGCATTCACACCCTCAGAAGCATTTGAAACTTTGGAGACATGTTCCTGTAGCAGATCCTCTGAGTACTTATCATCTATGGCTCCTTTAGCGTCCTTAACAGCAGCTTTCCACTTCTCATAGTGTCTTCTGAAACGACATGCAGCCTTCTCTACGAGCTCCTTGTGGAGTTCTTGGCCCTTTTCCGTCAGTGTACGGACTCTTTGGCTTCTCCGTGCTCTTTGTGAGGTAGTAGAGACATCATCAGCTGTGCCTTCTGCTGCTTGTAATTCCTTGTCTGTATGAGGTTGTTCCACATCAACATCTTCATTTACTTCTGGATTAACCTCATGCTCTGCCATTGTTGGAGTTTTTATTTATTCTATTTAATTTTTATTTGTAACTTAGTCTTAAGTGCAGAATTTAATGAAGCAGCTTAAATTCGATTTGGTAATGAGTGAATAAATGTTGATCTTATTTTAGCTTACTGTTGTAACCTTAAGCACAGTTATAACTCTTTAGATATAACTTAAAGTCAAGATTTAAATAACTGTAACTACGAAACACTATTAAATATCTTTACCAAGCCAGAATATTTATCTTCTGGTGCTTACTGAAATCCACTGAATGTGCAGGTTACTTATCACAACATCAAATTTAACACTGTATGAATATCAGTCACTTAAGCAGTAGAAATCTAAACAATAGAAAATATTCCAGTCTTTTGCTTTGTTCATTAATAGAGAGAGATTAGTCTTAATTCCTTTAACAGTCCATTTTCTCTCTCTCTCTCTTGTAGAAGAATTCAAGTTAGTCCTTTAACCAGGGCAACACTTATTTTTCGGGGCACCTGGACCTTCCAGCGGTGGCTCCTTCCTTGCTGTGCATCGCCGTGGCTGATGGTGGCACCTGTTGCTCGTTGTCGGCACTGTCCATTATCTACCCGCGCTCAGCAGACGGGAGTTCTCACTGTAGCACCCTCAAGGATCAACGAACGCACGATGTAGAGTCATAAAACAGGGTTTATTCTGGTCTTGACAACCCGTGAGAACTGCTCACAAAAGAAAACAACAAAAAAAAACAAGATTTCAGAGCTTGTTCTTATCCAATGTTACAACTTTGTTGATAAGACATTAATCACAGAAAAAACATTTCAAGAACACAAACCTCGTGAGCTGACATCCCAGAGGGGGCTAAATAATCCTTTATCTTCTTCTCTATCTTCTTTCTCTCTTATTTCTTAATTTTATCTCAAATTTTCACGTTTCTTTCATTCTTAGTGGAGCTAACCGGCAGCTACAGCCTGCAGATAGCATGTGTCTCAGCAAAACGGGCTCGGGCAGAAACCCAAACATAAAACAATTGTACCTGCTATAATCTACCAGTAGATGGCGCAAAAAGAGCATGCCTGGACACAGCTCAATGGGACATTAAATGCTAATACTGTTACATACCTAGTCAAAACAGTTTAACCCTAAATCTACGTTCACATAGAGACCATTTTTATGAAACGTTGCCAATTCAACGAGCATCATCATCATAAAGTTAGTGTTTCTTAGTGAGTGACGCCATCCAGTGGTATTTATTTTACAGTGCTTGTTTGAAGAACATTTCCAAATAGGTTAGTTAGAAATGATCAATTCTATTATTTGTCATTTGATTAAGCTTCTTTAGATGTTCCTTTACAATCTCCTGGTGCTCCCTATTATCTGGTGAAGCCTGTTTATAAGCAAATTGTAGTATTAACAGTGGAATGCAGAGATATTGTGATTTACACTGGTGCGGATAGAATACTGAATGCTAGCCTAATACAAACAGTGCATGCTGTTATTTTAACTGGGGAGCAAATAGCATCTACATGTTCAATATAGCTCCAAAAGCTTTTATTCAGACCTGAATCATGAAATAATGAGACTATTGCTTGATATTAAATGCTTGGAAACATGCATTCTCAAAAAGACCATTTTAGATAGGCTACCATTAGGTAATAATAATGTACTGCAAAGCAATGTTAATTTTCTTAGTTGAAACATTTTCATTTTCACTGATACATTTTCATTCATATTCACAATCACTGTACCAATACCCATCCAATGATTGACTCATTTTTTTGTTAATAGATAATAATAGAAAATGTCTCACAAAAAGAAAAAAAGAAATAGCCTCAAGGACAAGATTTTTCTAATGTGTAATATTTATTTATTAAATCCTTTGTTTTTGCCATACCTTCCACAAATGGTGGATTTGAAAGAAACTACACTGTAAAAAAATAAGTAAAAATAAGTTATGACAACACGTTTTTACATTGCTTTAACTTTTTTTTATAAGTTATACAAGATTAAACTCATTTTTTAAAAGTCAGTTTTATGTCATTTAAGTTGAAATTACTTTCATTTCTTTCACCCTAATGACTTTCACACTTTTTTTCCCCTTTTTTTTTATTAGAATTAGAAACACTCAACAATTTCCAGATGTTTCTCCTTTTTTCTTTGGTAACACTTTACAGAAACATTCTGTACATTAGCATTTTAGTTGTTGTAATAACATGAAATAACAATGAATAATACAGCATTTAATCATTTATAATGTTGATTTCATATTACATTTTACATTTTAAGGAATATAAATTAACATCAGTTAATGTATTAGGAAAGAAGATTAATTAACAATGGGCAAAAGAATGTTAATAAATTAACATAGATGCATGTTGTAAAATTTGATACAACCTGATTTTATTACTGTTGTCGTTTCTTTAAACACTGGGTTACACAGCTGAGTCTATAGGAGGCCTTATGGGTCTGACGGTTCTTGATGACTGGCTTCCTTGTGTTCCTCTCCTCCCTCTACTCTCTCTACTTCCTCTTCTCTCACTGTATGATTGGTGTGAAGGAGGGATGAAGACTGTTGTGGGTCTGGACGAGACGGGCAGCATATACGTACGTCTGGAACGTGCCGTCATTTTGGTTGGGGGTCTTATGAGTTGTTTATTGAATCTGAGGAAGAAAAAAAGGTACCAATTTAACCACATATTCATTGTGCTTTTTTTAGCTTGTTTCCACGTGCAGTAGATGTATACTGTGTGACGGGACAGACCTTTTGGGGAATGACTCTTTCCCAGAGAAATAGCACATGACTGCACTTCCACATATAACCAGACACGAACCTCCCCAACCAATGAAGAGAGCGGCACCGAGCTCATACCTGAGAAATAAAAGTCACATATTTTAAAGGACCATATCATAACGCTTTCCTTTTTAACATTTTTCATTTTTTTATTGAGTCCCACAGATGATTAAAAATCAATCGATGAAGTATTTCAAAGTTATTTTTAATGAAATGCAGAATGCAATGAAATTGTGCAATATTGTTGAACTCAATTTGTATTTGTTCATTATTATTGTAAAGTAATGTGCTTTGAGGCATGAGGTAGTTTAACCCCTTCTCTCGATGCTGCTCGCATCAAGTTCAAGGCATTGACGCTTGTTGCAGATCTATCACAGGCTCAGCTCCCTCCTACTTTCACTTGTGGTTCCATCACAGAGAGCCACAAAATCACTTTCCAGAACATTCTCATTCACAGTTCCATGCTGGTGGAATGCTCTCCCCACCCTCATCCGGCATGCAGAATCCCTGACAACATTCAAAAGACAGCTGAAAACCCATGTCTTCCGTGAGCACTTAAAGTCCAACTGAAATCAAAATTGACCCTATTTACTTTGTTAGCGCATATTACTAGTCTTGTGGTGAAAAATTAATCCGTGCAAGTTAATACACAGAAAAAAATAGTTTGCCGTCGTAATCTTTAATCAAAGTCTGAAAAGTTACTTCCGGTCTGGAATGGCGTTCCTTCTCTGATGATGTAGGTTTGACCATAGACATAATTATTATGTCTATGGGTTTGACGGCTTGGGTTGGGAAACGCTTAAAGGGATAATTTGCCCAAAAATGATATTTAACCCATGATTTACTCACCCTCAAGCCGTTCGAGATGCATATGTCAATCTTTTTTCAGACGAACACATTTTCAGTTATTTTAGAAAATGTCTTAGATCTTTCAGTGGTTATAGTGTAAAGCTATGGGGTCCACCTCCTTCAAGTCCCAAAATGTGCATGCATCCTTCACAAAAGTAATCCATCCGGCTCCAGGGGGATAAACGAAGGCCTTCTGAGAGTAATCCGTGCGGTTTTGTCGTAAAAATATACATATTTAAAACTTTATAAACGAAAATAACTGGCTTCCGGTAGCGGTCAACGCGCGTTCACGGAGATGGATGCTGGCGTATGACGTAGGATGTAGCGTAGGAAGCGTTGTGACGTAGAACGAACGTAGAAGTTATTTTCGTTTATAAAGTTTTAAATATGTATATTTTTACGACAAAACCGCACGGATTACCCTCAGAAGGCCTTCGTTTATCCCCCTGGAGCCGGATGGATTACTTTTTTTTGAAGGATGCATGCACATTTTGGGACTTGAACGAGGTGGACCCCATAGCTTCACACTATACCACTGAAAAATCCAAGATATTTTCTAAAATAACTGAAAATGTGTTTGTCTGAAAAATGATTGATATATGCATCTCGAACGGCTTGAGGGTGAGTAAATCATGGGTTAAATATCATTTTTGGGGCGAACTATCCCTTTAACCACTCCCCTCAAACCGTTGGTCTGCTATGAGCAAGAGATGGAGAGGAGGAGCGCTAGAGTACAACCCTGCCCTCTGTTCAATATTCCTTTTCACTGGGAAATACGTCACAACACTGGAGAAAAGTAGCTTGCAACTTCCGGTTCACGCAGACTTTAACCTCATAAAAAATTCAAAAAACGTTCCTTTTCCTTTAATCCTCCCTTATCAGGCTTATGCTACTCTGACCAATGCCTGAACTTCGTATTTTGAGCACTTCTTGTGTTGCTTTTGCCTCTTCACGGTGACTCGCTTAATTTAGTCCTAAATTGTTTTTAATTTCTTAATTCTTAATTTAGTCGCTTTGGACAAAAGCTTCTGCTAAATGACTAAATGTAAATGTCTCGTGCCGCTTTTGTCTGCTCCCTGCTCCAAGTACACCTGATGAACCAATCAGAGTAAGTATCAGAGTAAGCAGCCCCGCCCCCAAATCCTTCTTTCCCACTGTGTGTGTTCATGTGTTTGGGAGGAGCCGTGGCTTTGGAGACGCTCTGAAGTGAGGGTGGGATCTAATGCCTTCGAAGCTAGCTCGCTATTGCTAGCCACTCCCAAAATTGCCTACCCTACCTTTAATCGAAATGTCAACAGTCACTGTTGCTTATTTCACTGGTTGCTTCGTCACTGCAAATTACTGTCTGTATGAACACCACTTAGATGCATGTATGTATGTATGTACAATACAGGTCAAAAGTTTGGAAACATTACAATTTTTTTATATTTTTGAAAGAAGTCTCTAATGCTTATCAAGGCTGCTTTATTTGATCAAAAACAGTAATATTATGAAATATTATTACAACTTAAAATAATAGTTTTCTATTTGAATATACTTTAAAAAATCATTTATTCCTGTGATGCAAAGCTGAATTTTCAGCATCATTACTCCAGTCTTCAGTGTCACATGTGACATCCAGTCTATCACATGATCCTTTAGAAATCATTCAAATTTTCTGATTTATTATGAGTGTTGGAAACAGTTCTGCTGCCTAATATATTTGATGAATAAAAGGTTAAAAAGAACTGCATTTATTCAAAATAAAAAAATATTTTCTAAAAATATAAATCTTCTTTCCTATCACTTTTTATCAATTTAACACATTCTTGCTGAATAAAAGTATTGATTTATATAAAAAAAAAAAGACTGACCAGTAGTGTATATTGTTGTTACAAAAGATTTCTATTTTTAAAACATTTGCTTCTTCTTTTTTTTTTTTTTTTTTTTTATTCATCAAAGTATCCTAAAAAAGTATCACAGGTTATGAAAAAATATTAAGCAGCAGAACTGTTTCCAACTTTGATAATGAATCATCATATTAGAATGATTTCTAAAGGATCATGTGATAGACTGGAGTAATGATCCTGAAAATTCAGCTTTGCATCACAGAAATAAATGATAATTTAAAGTATAATAAATTGAAAACCAATTATTTTAAATTGTAATAATATATCACAATAGTACCTTTTTTTCTGTATTTTTGATCAAATAAATGCAGGCTTGATGAGCAGAAGAAACTTCTTTCAAAAACATTAAAAATAGTAATGTTTCCAAACTTTTGACCTGTACCTGTTGTGGCTTCATTTCAATAAATTGTATTTTTGGACTCAAAAGACCAAAGATATTTGATTCCTCATTATATGACCCCTATAACACCTTTGGTATATCATGACTAATATTTTACATCAACCACTATAGTGGCAAAGTAATATGACCCATATAAATGTCATAATTACGTACTTTGCTTCTAAGTAATATGGATCCACAAATTCTGAACGCACTTTATCTCCCCACCAGGAGTAGACTATCATACCACTGAACCCTGCAAAACAGACATCGGTTAATGATACTCAATTTATGCTTTATGCAAAAATGATGATGAAGGACCATTCATACCGGATGCCATGTACGTCAATGCTGCTGCGAATGTAACTCTGGCGTTGGCGAGTTCAGAGCCTCCGATTTTGGTACATTTCATCCCAATGAGGGCGAGCACAGCTCCCCAGAACCCAAAGATCACAGAGACCACAGACAGAGCCCTGCACACATGGAGGAAAACTAACAACCACACAAAGAGAGCATATTTATATTCCTGCAATATTAATTATCCCTTTTATATCAAATCATGAAATAATGTCTCTGTTTCAGCAGATGTTTTCCTCACCAGACAGGTCCATCATGGAAGGGTAGTATTTACAGTCAGATACTCCTGTGGCGTCTGAGACACAGTCCATCCAGAGGTTGGAATAGTAATCCCCGGCGCTGAGAACGACAGAAGCACTTTCTGAGACGACCCAGTACTCAATGGCCAGAGTGGAACAGATCAACATCCAGCCACACAGACAGGACACAAAGCAGCCGATCTCCACATACATCACCACTGTTCGCTGCCTCATGCTGCCGGCTTCATGAGCAGAGAGAGAAACTGAGAGAGAGATATGTGCACTGCTGAGAGGTCAATGGAGAAATAAGATTGACGGCAGTGTGTCTCCTCCTTTTGCGTTTTACAACTGGTAAAACTACCTAGTTTTACCTCATCATCAGTTTTTCATGCCCAGAGGACATTCCCAGGCTATCAAAGATTCTTGGTATATCTAGGAAAATGGTTTCGAAGAGCTTCCAGTGCACTATGACATCATGTCTAATGATCTAGAACAAATTAAAGTGAGCTTTATACAAACCAAGCCAATATTAAATAACATCAGATTATTTCTTAGTTGGAATTAATAAGAAATGAAATGAATGATGGTTGAAAATAAAATGAAAAAAAGTATGAGTTGAAAAATGTTGTGCTAAAACTGACCATATGAAAATATATATAAGCATAATGGATGTTACACAAACGCTGGGTTCAGAAGCGATGCCAATGTGGTTTTAATATCATATGTACTGTATATTAATATTTTTTATTACCTTTTATTTTTATATTTTTGGTTTCATCTTAATTTTAGTTTTGTGGTATTTTTATGTACTTTGTGTAAAATGATTTATTTAATTTTTTTAGGATTTTTAAGCTTTGAATTTTATTTAAAGTTTTTGTACTTTTAGTATTGACTTAAACTTTACTGTTTAAGTTAATGTTTAATTTCATTTTAGCCTTATTTTTGTTATTTAATCCATGCATTTGAATAGTTTAAGTTTTAGTCAACAATAACAACACTAACTGATGCCTTTCCATCTCTGTTTACTGCTATATAAAACAAAAAGTGTCTTCTCTAAATATTTTTTGTCTGTTAATATATTTCTTGAGCCTCTTGACTTGACCCACTTTCCGTTGACGCATTCTGTTCCTGATCGTACCTGTGTGTGTTTTCATGATCTTGTGTGTACATGTTGTCTTGTTTTTATAATATAATATCTGACAGGGCATCAGCTACTGAATATGACGTGTCCTGGGAATACTGGGAGTTAAGATGTTTATCTAACACATCAATGTGTGCAGTGTTTATGTATAAACAATATTTGGCTATTTCAGTGCTACCAGCATAAAAGGATAAAAGCAATATAAATAAGGAGTCAAATTAAAAATAAAAGATGAGTCAATTTAACACTAGTCTAGATTTTGTTCGGATAAGAATCGCCTGAGGAGTGTAAACACTTCGGTGGCGGTTTCAGCAGAGCTCAGCATTTTTTTTAATGAAGGGGGGTCCAGGTTTGGCTGGTTAGCATGGCCTAGTTAGTTGTAGTAGTAGTAGTAGTACAACAACTTGTAACTACAGCATCTGGCTGAAAAAAAAACCCATCTTACAACAAGCCATGTGCTGTGCTATGTATTCTGAAGAAATAGTTTTAAATAAGAATAAAAACGTATAAATCACAAAAATATCATTATTCTATATTATGTTTTGTATGTTTATCAGTGACATCATGACTTAACATGAAATAGAAATGATTAAGTTGATAATAAAGATGAAGTAGGCCTATTTTAAAATAAACCCTTTCCATCTGGCCTACCGCATAATATTCCGCCAGGTGGCGCATTTCTGCTTCTCTTTTTAAATGTTATTCTCACCAGCCAAAGGTTTAGTGCTGCAGAAATCATGCACGTTGGTGTTTTTTTTTTTTTTTTTTTTTTTACACGTGTGCACACCTGTATTATTTAAGTCTTTTGTAATTGTTAAAAATTATAATGTAATGTACACATTCATTTAAACAAAGTGATTATTTTCCAGTGGAGGACAGTAACGAAGTATTTTTATTTTGGTAAACTTTTACTTTACTACCGTCCAGTCCCAAATGGCACACTTCATGCACTTCCAGTCTTTTGGCTGACACGTCCATGAGACCGTAGAGCAGTGGTCGGCAACACTGGCCCGCCAGCAATAATATATTTATAAAATATTATTTTGATAGCGGCTAGTTCTGAAATAGATAGAAAGAAACGGTTACTCACAATCACTTCGTCTTTGTTGATTTTGACTTCAAAATAAAAGTACCAGAACGTTTTTGCAGCAATGTTTTATTTTGAGATGAATTGAGAGCTTTTAATTTGAAAAGTTCTGAAAGACATTCAAAAGAGTCTGTGGATCGCTAGACACTTCAAAATTGCCGTCATGAAATGTCTATATTCTTTGCAAACAGCGACAACTTCGTTGCAGATAAGACACACCGGCTTTGCATACACAAAACTAGGCAGGATGAACGTAGTTGTCTTTCCATTCTTCTTTGTATGCCCTATTTTCGCTGTCAACGTTTCTCTTTAGACTCTTTGATAGCGCCATTTTCTCTCACCAGCTAGCTAAATATCACGCTGCACACCAGCACGCAAACAATTAAAAAAAGGCAGTTTAGGAGGATGCCAAGGAATAATTATAAGTGTAAAAGTAATCACACAAGAATTGAATTGCAGATGTCAAAAATTGATTTCTTACTTATTTATTTCTAATTCCGAATACGCATATCAGCTTTGTATTTCTTACTAGTAGAAATATAATTTTTATTATCAACAATTAAATTGCTACTAGTAAAAATGTAAATTTTTTATATCAGAAAATGACTGTATTCAGGCTTATAAAAAAAGCGACTGCATTCAGGCTTCAAAATTCATAAAAGTTGTGTTCATCTGTGATCATTTTCTTGATGAGCAAGTAAAACGTGCAAGTATCATAAACTTTTGTTGATCACAGAGCTTGTTTTTAGCACTAATCCAAAACCCTATGGGAAAATCCTATTGTTTATTCCTCGAGGAAACAAGTGTGATGCTGCTAACTGGTTGGCTTACAAAGTGACGTCCTACTACCTGCACCACATTTTAGGTTTCAGAAGGGTGCTCGCGAGCGATATGCGCATATGTTCGTAGAACGAACGTGACAGCGCATCCAGAGAGCAGAGCAAAACAAAACTCCACGTTCGTTCTACGTCACAACGCTTCCTACGCTACGTCCTACGTCATACGCCAGCATCCATCTCCGTGAATGCGCGTCGACCGCTACCGGAAGCCAGTTATTTTCGTTTATAAAGTTTTAAATATGTATATTTTTACGACAAAACCGCACGGATTACCCTCAGAAGGCCTTCGTTTATCCCCCTGGAGCCGGATGGATTACTTTTGTGAAGGATGCATGCACAATTTGGAACTTGAAGGAGGTGGACCCCATAGCTTTACACTATAACCACTGAAAGATCTAAGACATTTTCTAAAATAACTGAAAATGTGTTCGTCTGAAAAAAGATTGACATATGCATCTCGAACGGCTTGAGGGTGAGTAAATCATGGGTTAAATATCATTTTTGGACGAACTATCCCTTTAAGGCGTGAAAAGTAAGTTACGGTAGCCAACTCATTTTAGTAGGCTATTGAAATCTTAGGTCAGTTATTTGTGAACTATACACTGTTTTGTGTTTGTAGCCACATATTTAGGTGGGCTACACAAACGTAGTTTTCCCTCATTTATAAAACACTATGTGGTAGCCTATAGGCCTATTGTTTCACTGGTTTGCACACTTGAATATCAATAACTTAAATTGATATTTTAGTATATTAAAGTTCAATGTTTTAATAGTTTTTAATATGTTTTGGTAATAAAATAAATAGTTTGCATATTATAAGCTACATATAGGCCTACTAATGCTGGCTAAATAATAGCATAAACATGGTTAATTGATTAGTACTTTTAACTTATTAAATTGGATTAAAAATCAAGTACTTTTGAGATACTGTGATATATCTAACAAATTATTTTCTTTAACAAGCCAGGAATTGTCACTTTAAAAAAAAAAAAAAATCATGATACTTTAGTTTATTCTTGTTGCAGTTCCCCATTCAATTCTTTGTAGTATTTCACAGAGAAATGACACAATTAAAGAGAGCAGCTTCTCCTCAGAGGAAGGTGTCAGTGTCTCTGCGCTCTTGTTCATACCAGCATTCGTTTTACTTGAGAAAACATTACACTGTAAAAAGAAAAATTGCTGCCTTAAATCAACTTGGATGTTTAAGTAATTTCAACTTAAATTACATTAAACTGATTTCAATTAGTTGAATCTGATATAACTTGTTTAACTTATTTTGATGTTAAAGCAATACAAAAACATAATGTTGTCATAACTTATTGATTTTTTTTTTTTTTTTTTTTTAACTACAGTGTACTGCCTGTTAAAAAGATACATCAAAAGAGGACAGCCTTATTTGGTACTATCCTGACAAGCAAGTAATGACAGCATTTTAAATGGCTCTAATATCAATTCTGATATGAATCTCTATTCATCTGTAACGCAAGGAAGCTTTCGCTGTGGGATACTTGGATATCACATTAAAGACTGCCCCCCAAAAATGAGGTAAATGTTCTTTGACACAGTCACAGATTACAATTATTGTGAGTTTAATGGCACACATTATAATTGTCTACAATAATCAGCTCATTAAACTCTTCATTCAGAAAACATAAGAGCATTAAAAGAAGCGTGGACCTACAGATTTGTTGGTCAGGGTCACGCATGGGGCAGCAGGAGGAGGTCTACTCTTTTCCTTAATTTGTTCTCAATCTCATATTGTGGAAACCCTGGTTTTTAAATTTCACTCTGGCAGAGTTTCAGGAGCACTGTTGCTGGACCCGCTCCAGCCAGCTAAAGTGTTCCCATTAAAACCAAACAGACATCAGCGGCCAACCATCATTTCTCAAACGGCTCTTCCCGTTTTCCCTTCCTGGAATACTCAATTATCTGGCCCTTATTTAATAAAATACAGCTTTAAAATGATCAATCTCAACATGAAGCTGCCCATATTCCTCCCCAGCACTCCAACCCCTTTTACACTGACATTTACGCACCATTTACTCACAGCACACGCTGCCGCTTTGCCACATTTACGATTCATTTAGGGCCATTTCCTCCTTGAAGGCTTGAAAAACCTTTTTGAAGAATATTTGTATAGAAAAGAAACATTGTCCTTTATGTTTCAGTGTGGTGAGGTCAGTGAATAAACCAGAATAAGCAACAGATAAAGTCTGATCTTACAGTGTTCATTCTTTCATGGTTCGTCTCAGAGCTCAAGACACACTTCGTTCTCATTCCCTCCTGAAGCTGCTGAGACCCTTAACTGAAATCTGAGGTGCTTTAGTTAAGATGACAAGAAGACATGCGGAAATATAAACACACACACACACAGTTACATTCATATACAATATATTATACCTTTTTTGTGCAAAAAAAGCAGTTTGCAGTGAAGGAGCTTCATTTGGAGGAAAGAAACGCTTCAGTAACCACGTGACAGTTCATCTTTGTTCTGACAGCTACACACACACACTATATGCAACGTGTGTCTTATTAAGACTGACTTTGGTCTCGTCAAACAAGAAAAGAAGAAATATGAACAGAAGCGGTAAACACTGTCTAACTTCTGGTTTAACAGAAACCTTTTCATTTTCCTCAGTAAAGATTACTTAAACTGTTATTAAAGGCATCACTGTATAAATGGAAACTTTCATCCTTCATATCTTAGAACGAGTTATGATGCGGATGGAGTTTTTAATATCCATGTGACAACGGCAGTCGATATTTCATTAAGATGAATGTAAGCAACAGTCTAAAAATGTCCCATGACAAATCAGCGTATATGAAATAAAACAAGATGTGCAGACGGACACTGAATAACCCTCTCTGCCTCACAGCACTGATGAAAGAAATATTATCCAGATCAGTTAAGATCATATCAGTGCTGACACTCGCTCGCACGTCCTCACACACACGACACGAATGATGACTTTGAGATTTCTGTGACTTTGAGGCTGTTTTTGAGCAGCATTTCTCCGTGTATGAGTGTAGCGAGTGACCTGAGGTCGAGAAGAGAAGGTGTAGCGTTGTGTAGCGTCCACTGCTGTCAGAAATGAGAAATGTCTTTGTCCATCCCAAATGACTCAGTCCTGATAAACTATGAGTCTTACCCTCAAGTAGAGACACGGCCCAATAACATTTTATAAGACATCGGTCTCGTCTATGTAAACTGAGGGGAAATGAACAGTTTTATTACAATGATCTTCACTTAAGCTTGTGTTTCCAACTCTCTGAAGAATTAGTCTTATTTTTATCTTTTTCTGCTGGAAGCATCATGACGCATCACTTTGACATGAACAGCAAAAAGTGAAAAAACTGCATGTGGATTCTTGAGACTCTAAAGCCATCAACACAATGTCTAAAATGGCTAATTAATACCACAGCAAACATAATAAGTGCATTAGTGGTTCTGAGTGGTGTCTTTAAATGGAGTTTGATTTGCATAATAAATGAAGTCAGTTATTCCCTCGTTTCATCCAAGACAATTATCTGTTCATCTGCCTTACCTGATCAGCTGGATTTTCCTCATGTGAAACAAGATAAGAGGAACTCGGGTTCAAATTCCCTCCAGTATCAACTTGAGTGAGAGCCATGAACTCTCTGGCTGCTCTGATATGATCGGCAGTATTAGTTCATTAAACAAGAAATTACTATTGAATTACTTCCATTTTAGACACAGTAGCCTATTACAAGTTACTTTGTCTAGTTTTGTTTAGCCAATGAAAGTAGTTCCAAATGAAGCCACAACAGATTTAACCATGCACGTCTTTGAGAAACACAGTAGTGGTGCTTTGTTCCTGAATGAATCATTGTTTTTTAGCGTTGTCGGTTGGGCAAATGAAAACACAAATAGCCTTACATAACCAAATTACATTTATTTTAAACGTTGCAACAGATATTTATCATTCAGTGTAGTGCTTTCAAATGTGACAAATTTATATTAATTATTTTATATTACAATTTGAATTAAATTAATGTTTTTATATTTATATAAACACACATGTATTGTATATGTTACAGTTGTGGTCAAAATAATTGGCACCCCTGGTAAATATGACCAAAGATGGTTGTAAAAATAAATCTGCATTGTTTATCCTTTTAATCTTTCATTCAGAAAATGTGCAAAAAAATCGAACATTTCATTGAAGTAAAAGAATTGAAAGTCAGGGAAAAAATCACAATATGAAATAAATGCTTTTTTCCAAAACACGTTGGCCATAATTATTGGCACACATTTATTAAATACTTTTTGCAACCTTCTTATGCCAAGATGACAGTTTTCTCTGGGATAAAATGTGGGATGAGTTTGGAAAACGCCTGACAAGATCATTCCTCTATACAGAATCCCTCCAGATCCTTCAGATTCCCAGCTCCATGTTGGTGGTGCTTCTCTTCAGTTCAGCCCACTCATTTTCTATAGGGTTCAGGTCTGGGGACTGGGATGGTCATGGCAGAAGCTTCATTTTGTGCTTAGTGAAACATTTTTGTGTTGATTTTTATTTTGGATCGTTGGAAGATCTAACCACGGCCCATTATAAGATTTCTAGCAGAGGCCATCAGGTTTTGTTTTTTTATCTGTTGGTATTTGCTATGATATAAGATACCATGTATCTGAACAAGATGTCCAGGACCTCCAGCAAAAAAAATAGGCCCACAGCATTAAAGATCCAGCAGTAAATTGAACACTGGGCATGGGGTACTTTTTATCCCTGTTTGCACCGAACCAGTCTGGTGTGTTTGCTGCCTAAAAGCTCTTTTTGTTTTTGTTTTTATTCTATCTGATCATAGAATCCAGTCCATTTTGAAGTTCCAGTCATGTCTGACAACTGAATGTGCTGGAGTTTGTTTTTGGATGTGTAAGGAGGATTTTTCTTGAAACCCTCCCAAACAACATTGTTAGGATTGTTTGAATTTATAATTGTTTTGACTATCTGACCCCAAGACTCAACTAATCTCTGTAATTGGTGAGTCTTTGGGCACTCAAACTTCCCTCCTCGCCGTGCATTAAGAAAATATAGACACACGTACTCTTCCAGGCAGAGTCATAGCATCTTTAGTTAATTGGAACTTCTTAATTATTGCCCTGATGCCCTGAATTTTCAATGCTTTAGCTATTTTCTTACAACCACTTTCTATTTTGTGATGCTCAACAATCTTTTGCTGCACAGAACTGTATTCGTTTGTTTTGCTCATTGTGATGGATGATTAAGGGAATTTGGCCTTTCTGTCTCCTCATATTTATACTCCTGTGAAACAAGAGGTCATAGCTAGACAATTTCATATTCCTAGTCATCCTGGTGTGCTAAAAAATGTAAATATCAATGGGTATTTGATATTTTGGGATATTTGGGATCAATGGGATATCGAATATTTTGCTCATAAAGAATTCTAGGGGTGTCAATAATTGTGGCCAACATGCTTTTGGAGAAATTGTTTTATTTTATAATGCGATTCCCCCCCCCCCCCCCCCCACTTTCAATTGCTGATGTTTTCACTTTTACCTTATACAAAATATGATGTGGATAACCAAAGACTGTTGTGTCTTGTTTTATTTGATTTGATTTATTTGAGCTACATAAATATTGATTCGTTAAATCCCCTCCTGTTTATTATATTCATAAATGAATTAAAACATTTAGCAGAAATTATACTGCACCCTTTTCCCCTTTTTTAAATTAATTATGTTGTTATGTTTTATTATTTATAAAAATTTTCTTGATCTGTCTTGGATTTATAATGGTTCTATTGTGTTGAGCCTTCCATGTCAGTTTCTTGTTGAAAATTGACTATTTATGCCATTTTGCTGACATAAAAGAAAAACTTGTCAGTCGGAACGCAGCTGGTCACTTGCAGACTTGAATGAGTAAATTGTTTTGAATGAATCGGGTGAGTGAATAATGGCCCTGTCCGAAATGACACACTTGTGCACTTATGTTCTTGCAAAGGAGGCACTCACAAGCACTTAAATTGACAAATGGGACATCCTACGGTCTTGTGGACTTAACGGACACATGCACACGGCAGCCATTGTGAGGCCACAAGACCGTGGGTGTCCCATTTGTCATTTTAGGTGTTTGTGAGTGCCTCCTTTGTGGCCGATATATGTGCCCTTAATGTGCACTTTTGCGGAGCTTCAGACCTCTACCCAACAGTCAAAGCGGCATAACATCATGAAACTGTGGACTCTGAGGAAGATCGTGAGGATTCCATTTGGGACAGGGCTAATGAATGAGTGAATGTCCCCTTTAAAGAGTCATAAAGACAATTTGGCGCCACTTACTGGCGCACTAATGTAACAGACTGCACCCCTGGAATGTGCAAACAGTTCAGTGCTGTTGGACTGTATCCCAGCACTATAGGGACTGTAAAAAAGCCCATGTTCAGTTTGTGTTAATTTATTGTAAGGGCTGTGCAGCTATTATGTTGGTCATTGATTTGAATGTGAGGAGGTGTGGTTTAATCTGAGATCGCGTGAGAGCGGATCATTTTTTCCATTCGGATCCTGAGGGAAAGCTGAGGTCCTGCAATCTTACCTGTAAAGCACTAAAATAAGATAATTAAAATATCTTTCTGCATTATTAAACTTCGCGCTGAAGTTTCCATAATGACAATTCTTGAATGTGCGTCACTGAAGATTGTGAGTTACATTTGAATAATATATTTCATTATATTATTATTGTGTCACTTATTCATTGTTTAGCTTGATGTACGGCTGCCACATTATATTTTATGTTATATGAGAGTGCGGTTACCTGATTGTGTGAGATATTATGTTAATAGTGATAAGCCATTATAGTTGTAATGTCTCAGCATTTCTGCCATGTTAATTGCACATCTATACAGTTTTCTGTTACTGATTATGTTATTTGTTTATAGTAGAACCACGTTTGAGAGTCATACATCGAGTAATACACATCCTAGATTTATATACACCTGCATTTATTATCGCGGAGAATTCATCATGCATCAGGGGGCCTGAGACTGCAGCTCAACAGCCAACTTCACATCGCTATTCGGACATCTGAACATCTTAAAGGGTTAGTTCACCCAAAAATGAAAATTCTGTCAGTAATTACTCACCCTCATGTTGTTCCAACCCCGTAAGACCTTCGTTCATCTTCGGAACACAAATTAAGATATTTTTGATTAAATCTGAGCGCTGGCTCACTCCTCCATAGGCTTCTAAGGGACTGAAACTTGCTGGCCCAGAAAATGTATTAAAGACATCGTTAATATAGTCCAAGTGACTCCAGTGGCTCAATCTTAAGTTTATAAAGCGACGAGGATACTTTTTGTGCGCAAAAACAAACAAAAATAACGACTTTATTCCACTATTCATTTCCTTCTATCTGGGCCTCGAGTTGGTTCATGTAGTGTTTTTGCGCAGCGCGTCTGTGTTGTACGTCACCACGCATCACACACATGACCAGCGTCGGCCAATAGTGAGCCTACGTGGTGACGTGCAACACAGACGCGCTGCGCTTAAAGGGATAGTTCACTTTGAAATTAATTTTTGATATGTTTTAGCTTACCTCAAGGGCATCCAAGATGTAGGTGTCTTCGTTTCCGCAGTAGTTTCAATTTTGATATTTTTAGGTCAAACCGTTCTTGTCTGTCAGTCATATAATGCAGGTCTATGGTCACTGTCTCAAAACACAAGCACAGAGTCCAAATTAAAACAATTCCCCATCGTCCAAATGAAACAATTCCCCATCATAAGTACACATTGATGGCCTAAGACACGAAACGAGCGGTTTGTGTGAGAAAACGAACAGTATTTATATCGTTGTTATCTCTTGAAAACAGCACACGTCCAAATGATCTGACGGCGCGGGCGGGTATAGATGTATACACTAGATGTCGCCTTCGCTACTGCAGTTCATTGGAACGAAACCGTAGCCAAGGCGACATCTATGTATATATCTATACCAGCCCGCGCCGTCAGATCATTTGGACGTGTGCTGTTTTCAAGAGATAACAACGATATAAATACTGTTCGTTTTCTCACACAAACCGCTCGTTTCGTGTCTTAGGCCATCAATGTGTACTTATGATGGGGAATTGTTTAATTTGGACGTGGGGAATTGTTTTAATTTGGACTCTGTGCTTGTGTTTTGAGACAGTGACCATCGACCTGCATTATATGACTGACAGACAAGAACGGTTTGACCTAAAAATATCAAAATTGAAACTACTGCGGAAACAAAGACACCTACATCTTGGATGCCCTTGAGGTAAGCTAAAACATATCAAAAATTAATTTCAAAGTGAACTATCCCTTTAAACACTACGTGAACCAACTCGAGGCCCAGAGAGAAGGAAATGAATAGTGGAATAAAGTCGTTATTTTTGTTGTTTTTTTGTGCACAAAAAGTATTCTCGTCGCTTTATAAACTTAAGATTGAGCCACTGGAGTCACTTGGACTATATTAACGATCTCTTTAATAACTTTTCTGGGCCAGCAAGTTTCAGTCCCTTAGAAGCCTATGGAGGAGTGAGCCAGCGCTCAGATTTAATCAAAATTATCTTAATTTGTCTTCCGAAGATGAACGAAGGTCTTACAGGGTTGGAACAACATGAGGGTGAGTAATTACTGACAGAATTTTCATTTTTGGGTGAACTAACCCTTTAAAGATCTGTAAAGACTAACACGGACTGCTGCAATCATTGTTTTCACTGCCTAATCACAAGACCAGCTAACATCTGTATCCTTGAAATTCAAATCTGTTGAAATAACTCATTGTTTATTTTGTTTATTATTTTGCGCAGGCCTACGCTCTTCATATGTACATTTTCTTTGCATTTGTGTAATCCTTTGATGGTGAATATGTACACAGTGTATTTATTCAACATTTCTAAGAGTAAAATAGTACAATTTAGTAACTGAGCATTTGCAGGCTTTGACGTACGCTTGTCTGCTGAAGTTACCGAGGCAAGGCTGACATAACAAGCTTTTTCTTTCTCAAAGAGACAGTCCAGAACGCTCTGCCTCCTGAATGTTGTGTGCCTGTGCTCATTGAAAAGGTTTTCCTTTGAAGAACTCCCTTAGGAAAGGAAACCCCCAATGTGTTTTTCACCGATAATGATTTATAGGGATTCATTCTCAACCTTCTGGCTGCTCACCTTGCCTGCTGAGATCTATAATCCTCTAAAACTCCTGTAAACTCTAAATTCCTCAAATAAACGTTCATAAAACAAAATAATGACTCATAGCAGAGTTTTGACAATCTACTTCTTATTCAATGGAGCACAGGCATGATGATACAGCCTTGACATGCTGTTAGACTTGAGTTTTTTTAATGATGCTTTAGTGGCGCTGCAAGCCGCAGAGGAGTTTCTGTGACATAAATGGGCTGACAGAATTTTTTTTATATATATATAACAAATACTTACTGGAGGACAGGATTATTCAGCTGGAGCAAAATCACTCTGAAAGGCATCAAATAAATTTTTAGAAGGGATAAAATTTGCATTTGTGGACCTAAAGTGAATTTTTGAAGAAATTTATACTGACTCTCTTGTGTAATATGCCAGTGGACTGAAATATATATTTCAAGTGACAAAGAAATTAATTCCAAACACGGCTCACGGAGTATCCTTTAACAAATGTAATATTTTTAAAAGGCATTTTGTGATGACTTATTCTACATTTACTAATGTATTAAAGTTGTATCTGTTAACATTAGTTAATGCATTGAACTGACATGAACAAACTGTATTTTAATAACTAACATTAACAAATGTTAATAAACACTGTAAAAAATGTATTGCTCATATAGTTAGATCATGTTAGCTAATGTTTACCAATGAGACCTTGTAAAGTGTCCTCTCTTTTTTTTTGTTATTTTGCACTGATAAACTTACTGGAATGTGTAATCTGCAGGCACTATGAGATTCTCATGATGTTGTGTGATAATTTATGTCTTCAGAAACTCCTCATGCTCACAAGCTTCCAACAAGCCTAAAGAAAAAAATCTTTTGCAGGCAATCCCATAACAACCCGTTTTCCTTAGATCCAAAGGGGAGGGTACAAATGCCATCAGAGTTATTAAGATAGACTCGAAAGGATAGAGAGTGCACTTACGACACACACACTCTGCACTCCAGCAATCTTACTGCATCAAATATAGCATAAACATGTGTAAGGCATGTCATTTGTTAAAGACTGGCTTATGGTGTGTGGCTTCCCCTATCAGTCCAGAGCTATGAAGTGTGCAGCCAAGCTTATAGCTAGATGTGGTTGCAAAACTGCAGATACCTTACAAACTGAAGTGCAATACTGAAGCCCATGATGATGGATAGACTAGGTACAGAACTATATCTCTTTTTATTGCACATTCTTGTTGCCCTCTCTCTCTCTCTATATATATATATATACACACACACACACACATACAATCCATTTGTAATCCTTTCTTGTTTAAAAAGTTTTGAGTATATGTGTTCAGGTTAACTGCCTGCTAAACCACATAATGCCTACTGTACCGCAAATTAAGGCCTCTGAATGGTCAAAACTTTGTAAAAAAAAAAAAAAAAACTGTTGTACAATATACATGCCTTCTGTTGTCTGATTTATGCATGTTAGCAAGTAAAAGGCCTTTTAGTATAATTCTAAAAAATGTAAACATAAGGAAACCTTTTGTTAGTAATATTTTACAATGAAAACTTACTACACTGAAAAAAAACAAAAAAAAAGATTACTTGAAAATTCATGTTAAAATGTGGCTTAGGGACATTTATTTGTACATCTCTCATCATCATTGGATCGCATTGCATAATGTGTTTTGACCCCAAAAATAAAAACTACAGACCACTACAACTGCACCAAATTGCATATTTTTCACATTTAGTTTTTTATCCTAATCGGTATATGAGCTCCATATTCTGCTACATCATACTTTGTGAGTCATACAAGCCTGATGTGTCAAATATTATACATAATATATAAGTATATATTATATAAGTCATTTTTCTGACTATTATTTTATTTGTCATTCTAATAAAAATTAAGGTGTGCGTTTTTTTGTAGACATGGTTTTGTACTGCTGCAGTAGTAATTCGTTTAAAATCAGTTTAAATTGTATTTGTTGTATATAGTTTTACGTTGTCTCATTTGCAAATGCCCACTGCAGGATGGCATCCTAGTAACGCCACTGTTGATTATGATCAGGCCAGGCTGCCCAGCAGGGAGGGCACAGAACTCTTGCCCGTCTGAGATCCGGCTCAATGCCACCGCAGTTCAGCATGCTGGGTGAGAGAGCTTTAATGCCATGCCAAGTCCTCCAGAGGGGATGGAGTTGGCACGCAACCAGGCCAGCGGTGGCGGAAAGCTAAGTTCTGCGAGACTGGAGGGTGGCACAGAATCCTGAGAGAGAACAGAGCAAAGCCAGGGACAGAACCATGCGACAGGGGCCTGGTGCCAAGATCCGACTCAGAATTAGCCTGTATGGTTTAATTCAACCAAATGATCTCAGCCGAATATTTTTAGAATTATGTTATAACTGGATTTTTGGGATAATTTTTTGGTATCTGGTTATTTTGTCCAAACAATTCCCCTGAAAACAATTTTAAAATGCCCCTATTAAGCTATTTTAAAGATCTCTTATTTTGTTTTGAAGGTCTCCTACAAATGGCTTACATGCATCCAAGGTCAAAAAACACTTTAATCTTCTCATAATATACGTGTGTTACATGCCTGGACTCTGCCCAGCTCGCATGTATGCGCTGTGAATCGAATTTAATACTTCATATAGCATGCAACAAACAGTAGTATGTCCGAATACATATTGGAAAAAGAGTAAGCGAAAAGTCCCCAGATGACCTACTACTTCCGGTGAGATTCTGAAGTTGGCATTTGATGGACACTTTGTTACGAGAACTGACAAAGGACTGCACAAAACAGAGAGGAAATATGCATAAATATGATAAACAGGTGAACGTATTCAGTACCCAATCTTCCTCATTACCTTGCTCCTCCGTCCTCCAGCCTGTGACCCGGAAACCGATCGAGCTCAGCCATCTTGAAGGACATCTCAATTCTCTAATTGCACTGTGAGGAGGCGAGGAATGAGGAGTGAGGAAGCTTCCAGAGGAGCTGTGAGTGAGGATGCACGTTTTTATTGTCATAAAGCCTGACGCACGTATAAATTCTCCTTCCCCTTCACTTATGTCACAATAAATGTAATTTATGCTTTACCTTTGCAGTTTAAATAAACTATATATCACACATATTTCAACAGGGCATCTTGCTTTATTATTATTATTTATGAAGTTCTTAAATAATCAAACTTTAACAACATAAGGGCAGATCCTTTGAGCGCAGCTGATGCAGTGATCAAGAATAGTCCAATATACAAATAAGCTTTCCTTCGATTCCTCTGTACTCATTTTCTTTCCGTACAGTTTTCTTTCCGTAATTTTCTTTCCGTAAGTTTCACGTACAGACAACAATCCCTGTTCACACGGATCTTAGAATAAAAAAAGACCAAAAAAAAACTATTATACATGCCAGGACAGTAGTTGGCACTTTGTTGTTATGGTTGTCAAGTACTCACGCATGCCTATAGACTGAAGGATGCATTCGATTGATTAAAAGTGACAGTATGGACTTCTACATTACGTATGGTAACCCTCGTTCCCCAAGGAGGGAATGGAGACGTAAGTCCCCTCGCCACAGTTGCTGAGCTTCCACTGTACGGCCGAGTCACAGGTCCGGCTCCTCAGCGGAAAAACAAGGATGCTGGTGCAATTATCGCATGCCAATGTGCATTGGCTCGTTTAGTTTCACTCGAAGTAGATAGGCTCGCAAGCGATCCCCATTCGTCAGTCTAGACTTACATCTCCGTTCCCTCCTCGGGGAACGAGAGTTACCATACACAACCGAGATGTTTTACCGTATCAATTTGAGCATGAGTCCTCATCCTTTGGAAGTGCATACAAAGTGGATTTGCTTTCGCAGTGCAGAAAACAGCATCTTCTTGACATGTCGACAACACGAACCAAACTCTTCCAACTATAGTGTCTTTTATGGCGGGTCAAAGTAGAAGTTGTTCATTGGCAGCCAATGAAGACCATAGGCTGCATTATGCAAATGTATTACAAACCTACGTATGTTCGAGCAGGAAGTCAGACTGGAATTTGAACTGCAGTTTAGAATCGGCTCTTTCTTTTGGGAGACAATAACTCCATTTATTGTGCAGTTTGATCTTTGAAACTTTGCAGACCTTTTACATACACAAACAGATATATTACATGAAACTACATGACAGGTAATATCCAAAAAAAGTATGATAGGGGCACTTTAAAAGACCCTAAAAGTCTAGTCAACAGTTTAGAGCTCTGTTAAATTTGAAAAATAAATAAATATATAAAAACACAGGTTACAGCTTATTGGATCAGCAGCTCAAATCTTAAGTCAGCACTGCTCTTTGTCAAGCTCACACACAGCTATCAATCATTATATTAGACCTGTCTCTGTCACCCAAAGCAAAATGCTTCTCCAAGAGACCTTGGTTCAACCAACCATGTTGTTCAAATTGTGCGCAGCATGTATTTATTGTATTTTTTATTTTATTTTTTTATCTTGTTTACCCACTTCAGCATAAAAATGCACCATTGTGCAGAGCCATTCATTGTAGTGATGCTAGACCAAAGCATGTGGGGAACATGTGGTTATGAAAAATATTTCAAATAAACAATAAAATATAATTCCAATGATTTTTGCACATAACAAAGCAAGCAAGAGCTTGTGATAGAATTCTTCCAAAATGTTTTTGTTTGCGAAGGTTATTAAAGCTGTTTGTTCACTGAAACAACTGTTGAAATATTTTTGAAGTGGGTTTAAAAAGTCCAAGTAAGACATTTTAAGACAATTGAGATTTGGAGTTTATAGGAGTTGTTTATTATTAGTATATATATACTATAGTATGCTGTTACAGAAAATTTATATTTCAAATAAATGCTGTTCTTTTGATTTGCACAAAAATATTAAGCAGCACAACTGTTTTCAACATTGATAATAATAAGAAATGTTTCTTGAGCATCAGCATATTAGATTGATTTCTGAAGGATCATGTGACACGGAAGACTGGCGTAATGATGCCGAAAATTCAGCTTGCCATCAAAGGAATAAATTACATTTAAAATATATTAAAATAAATAATTTATTTTAAATTGAAAAAAATATTTCACAAGATTACTGTTTTTATTATATTTTTGATCAAATAGTGAGCCTTGGTGAACGTAAGATAATAAAAATCGTATTGACTCCAAACTTTTGGACGGTATAGTCTATCAGAATCAAGTATTCTAGAGAGCTGTGTGATA
Source organism: Rutilus rutilus (assembly GCF_951802725.1). NCBI lineage: Eukaryota > Metazoa > Chordata > Actinopteri > Cypriniformes > Leuciscidae > Rutilus > Rutilus rutilus. Next base: position 6,810,486 of record NC_140217.1, on the reverse strand, counting down.
AAATACAGTAACTTTTAGTGGCGTTCGATAAGGCATAACTATACTGTTGCTCATACTAAGCTGTGCTAAGGACATGAATGTTGTGAAATTGTGATTGTTGTGGAGGAATATTTTGAGAAGGAATTGGAAGATATTCATGCAGTCCACCTAAGACAGCACTTCAGATCCATTGAATGTTTTGCAGAATCTCAAGCCCCGCTCTCTCAGGGCTGTATATCTGCAATGGTGAGAGACGCTGACTCAGTGATCTTTGGTGAACCATTTCTCAACCCGCTTGGCTGACGGCACCATAAAAATCACAGCAGAAGCAGAGAGCATCATGGCGCATTAGCAGAACGGGCAAACGGCCTGCGATGAGACACACATAGAGTAAAACCGGCGGCAGCGCTCCATCACTCCTCCTCAGCAACAGTGCATGATCCTTCTCAAGCTGTCAGAGAATGGGAGAGAAGCCCAGAAATTCAAAAAATTACCCACATACCTGTTGCGTTTTTGGATTCTCTCAAAATCTCTGGCACCTCTTAAAGAAACAGTACACTCAAAAATGTAAATTGTGTTATTTAGGGTGTTTACACGGCAACAATGTCCTAAAAACGGAACCGTTTTTCCTTCGCGTTTCTGAAAGTTTCACGTACAGACGACAACAATCCCTGTTCACACAGATCTTAGAATAAAAAAAGACAAAAAAAAAACCTGTATTATACATGCCAGGACAGTAGTTGGCACTTTGTTGTTATGGTTGTCAAGTAGGCTACTCACGCATGCCTATAGACTGAAGTATGGACTTCTACATTGTTACAGAAATGTTCTATTTGAAATAAATGCTGTTCTTTTGAACTTTCTATTCATCAAATAATCCTAAAAAATGATGGTTTCCACAAAAAATATTAAGCATCATAACTGTTTTCAACATTGATAATAAGAAATTATTCTTGAGCACCAAAACAGCATATCAGAATGATTTCTGAAGGATAATGTGACACTGAAGAAAATTCAGCTTTGCCATCACATAAATAGCATTTCAAAATATAGGCTATTCAAATTCAAAATTTAATTTTAAATAATATTTCACAATATTGCTGTTTTTATTGTCTTTTTGATTAAATAAATGCATAAATGCAGTACAAGTAAGAGTAAATTACAATATAATATTGTTGGATGATTTTTGGCCCTTCAAAAGTTTGTGCACCTCTGGTTAAAACCATAAAGAGGTCTGACTAAACCTGTGACGAATGATTTAATTTGAACTTTCTGAGAATACACAAACCCCTCTTGACTTATGTAACTTCATACGAGTAATGAGTAGGAGTGCACTCCAAAAAAAAAAAAAAAAAACCCCAGCAAGGTTATGAACCTTAAAAGCACCAAAGGCACTGGAGTGTTAAGTGCTCCACTTTTGCAATAAGTCAGTAAACCCCCTTTGAGCAACCTCTCTTTTTCAATCACTTTCTCTGAGGCCCCCTGGGAAGTCTAATAGTCGGCATTATCAAATCACATAATCAAACAAACAAGGGAAACATCACGATTATGTATACTGGACCCTCTCTAATGCCCTTTTCCCTCTGTAGTTTCTCTTTCTTTCTGTCTCTGTGCAGGCAGAACAAGAACACTGATTACTTCTCTCAGCTGGAGGGATGCAGGACTAAAGCTCATTGCTGCTGCATTAATCAAAGTTCTGTATGGATTTCTCTCAAAACCGCAGGCCTACACGTTTGCAGGGTGATGCTTTGGGCGAGTGCGTATACTGTGAGCATATTGGCAGTGTTGATGGTTCTTGCTCTATTATGATCTCGCATATCCTTTCTCACTGTATTATTCGCCAGTAAGAAATTGTAGCCTATGCAAATCTGTGGCTTTTTTAGGTAAAAAAGATAATTGCGACTTTTTATCTCACAATTCTTCATTTTTTGTTCTCGCAGTTGAGTTTAGAATACGCAGGTCAGACTTTTTTTTCTCAGAATTGTGTGATAGAAACGTACAATTGTGAGTTATTAAGTCAGAATTGCGTGATCGCAATTCAGAGAAAAAAGGTTTTTCTTTTTTACCTCAGAACTGGACTTTATGACTTACAATTGAAAGTTTATATGTTGCAATTCTGACTTTTTTTTCTACACAATTGTGACTTTATATCTCGTAATTATGACTTTATAAATTGCGAGTTAATATCACACAATTCTGAGAAAAGAAGTCAGAATTGCAAGATGTAAACCTGCAAATGCGAGAAAAAATATTAAAATTGTGAGATAAAAAGTCACAATTACCTTTTTTATTTTTCCATTTCATTAATATTTTGAATGAGTTTTTATTGTTATATTTTCCATTTGCATTTTAGTAAAAGTTTTGGTAATTTTGTAGTGTGTTCTTTTAAAAAAATGTTTATAGTTTATAGACAAGTTATCACATCTGGTGTAATAGATCGTTTACAAGACAGTTTTCAACTAAAAATGAAAAAATTTTGATGCGTTTGGCCGTTCATTTACACGACAACTGCGTTTTAGGGGCCTGAAAATGCAAGTTTTTGAAAACAATACCATTATCGGGATCACAAAAATGGGAATTTGTGAACATGCTGACATCATGCACATGCGTATTACGTGTTCAGTCTAGGTGTATACATTTCTTTACAAAGTGACATTGAATACACAGAATACACCGGTTTTAGTCATTTTTTTGTGGATCTGTGTGAACAGGGATCATTTTAAAAATGTTGTTGTGTGTACGTGAAAGATACAAAGGAAAACCTTTTCCATTTTTAGTACATCGTTGTCGTATAAAGCCCAAAAGTCCATGAAAACGAAACAGACACCAAACTAAACTTTACACAGTTTTAGTTATTTCAATGCAGAAATGAAATGTTGAATTGTTGAAATGTTCAACTATAGCTGAAATAAAATAAGATTATGTTTTTTAGATATATTTTATTTTATTTATTTCCTTAAAAAACGGTGACTCTTGGCAGCTAACCATTAATAGCCACCAAACTGTGTCATGTGTCTTCAAAAAACAGAATAATTTTCCCTATCTTGTTGTCAAGGCTCCTGTGGTGCTTGATGACTAATGTATGTAAATGCACTCAACAGAAAAATTAATTACAGACTCTGTGTTCATGAGATGTCTACCTTTCCAAAGATAGTCGCTTCCTTGAATCTACAGACAGAGTCATACCCTACTTGTCAAAGCTGGATGCATCTCTAATTATCCAGGGAGAAATTATCTGCGCTCGTCTCTTACACAAGATGATTATTATTAAAGTGTATTGGAATATAATTTTTTGCATACCCTCCACTTTTTCACAAATTAAATGTCGCAAACAGAATCTGTGATCCAGTTCATTCTGATCATTCACTCAGCCTTATCAAAGGTTGCATTTTAGCTTTTGTTATGAAGGGGAGTGGGGATGATTTTGAGGTGGAGTTATTATAAAGTTATTATTGATGTTATTATGTTAAGTCTGTCGGGAGAAAAACAACCCATGTTCTTCCATTTAAATGGTTTGAGGAACAAGAATGTTTTTCCACCCACACAGACTCTACACAACGAGAAACCTGAAGATATACACAGACAGCCAATTATAGCAAGTTCAACCAAAGCCTAATGATTGTCTTATTATCTCTGACAGTTAGATCTTTCAAATGATTATCTACACTACTCAGTTCAATTATAGATCGTCTTGATAAGTACAATATATTGATTTAATGGCATGAGAAATAATCTTCCTCTATTATTTTGAGCTGTCCGTGGTGCTGAAATGCTCCCAGGTTGGCATTTGTTTTTTGTTGATGTTGTTGTTAATCATTTTCGAAAAGAAATATGTTGTGAATGTAAAGATGATTGCATCATTAGGCAAATCAAGGCCAAAAATCATAAACTGACAATCTTTTTAGTTTTCAAAGTGCATCTTGTCCTTTTAATGTTAATTAGCCTTCCAATATTTAAAGCTTAGAAATGTCCATTAACAACCAACTATCATTCCCTCCAGGATAATGATGTACTCTATTCAAAATACAATCATATAATATATTATTATGATGACAGTGGATTTAAAGTGCCCCATTATCCTATTTTAAAGGTTCCTAATTTTGTTTTGAAGGACTGTATTTCTCAGAGTGAAAATGGTTTAATCAAGAATCCTGTTGCTCTGAACCCCTCCTTTCCAAAGCCTAATCTGCTCTGATTGGTCGGATGGCCCAATCTGTTGTGATTGGTCTTTCCCTTACAGTGTGTTGGAAAAGAAATGCCCATTCCCATATCTGAATTTTAGCTTTGGAGGCTTCCTCAGCACTTGATACACAGTGATACGAACAGTAACAATGGTGATGGTTATACCGTATCAATTGAAACCCGAGTCCTCATCCTTTGGGAAGTTCATGCAAAGTGGATTTGCTTTCGCAGCGCAGAAAACAGCGTCTTCTCGACATGTCGACAACACGAACCAAACTCTCAAAGCCTAAGCTGAAACTACAGTGTTTGAGGGTCAAAGTAGATGTCGTTCGCAACTTCACAGGCAGCTAATGAAGTGACATTATGCAAATTTGTTACATTGTTAAGTAGGTATGTAACAGGAAGTTAGACTGGAATTACTGACGACTCGTTTCGGCAGTTCAGAATCGATTATTTCTTTTAAGAGACAATAACTTTATTTGTTGTGCACTTGATCATTGAAACTTTGCAGACCATTTACATTCACAAACATTGCTATAATACACTGCATGAAAGGTAATATTCGAAAAAGCATAATAGAGGGACTTTAAATGAAGCAGGTGAGGTATCATCTTGCATTATTGATATCAAGTATTATGAGCTTCTAAGTTGTTATTTGCACATATCTTGGTTACTATACTTTGACATCCAGTGCTTATGGATTGCAGTTGGTCACTTTTATGCCTGAATGTTGTTTGTAATACTGTTTTTTTTTACTTTGTTTATTAACTTTTCGCCTTTATTTGGTAGATCAGTGGAGAAGCAAACAGGGAGAACAGAAGAGGGACATGACCCAGACCGAGCGCGACCACAGGCTCCACAAGCTCCAACAGTGCTTCATATGTCAGGAGCAAGGCATTACCTTCTGCACCACAGCTCATACTATGAGCTTATTTAGAGTAAGGGAGACCAGGGAGTATTGTAACAGGTTTAGTAGTATTTCCCTGCACTTTTCAATTAGGATCCAAATGTCACAAAACCTGACATTATACTTTAATGGAAAGCTTAGAGTGTCTCGTAGTCAAAAATGAAGAAATGCCAAGCACTGAAAGCCCTATTCTGGCAAAACCCTGGGTTTTTTTTTTTTCAGGCAATACTGGTAAAGTAGGACACAAAGCTGGAAACTTTTTTTTTAAGGCTTGTACTTATATTAGTAAATATAGTTTGAGTGTTTATTGCGAATATATGCTTGCATAAATGTTGAAATATTCACTTGTCAAATCAACTTAAAGAGGTGGTATAATGCCCTTTCACAAGATGTAAAATAAGTCTTTGATGTCCCCAGAGTGTGCATGTGAGGTTTTAGCTCAAAATACCCCACAGATATTTTTATATAGCATGTTAAAATTGTCACTTTTTGAGGGTGAGCCAAAACGCACCGTTTTTGTGTCTGTCCCTTTAAATGCAAATGAGCTGCTGCTCCCAGCACAGAGGGCGGAGCTACAACAGCTTGTGTCCTGAAAATTTCTAAAACTTTTAGCCTTTTATGTTCAAACTAGAGACAGACATAGATGGAGAGACTCAAGAAGTGACAACATGACAACATTTTTGAATGGTTTCTGAAATGTATGAAGCTGATGAGGAGTTAACTATCTTCTAGTCATTGATTAGCATATTCTGTCATGATAATCCAAAAATCGCGTTCCCTCAAACAGCAACATTACACACTAACTAACATAAGAAAAGTGAAATCATATCAACCACCCCTTTAAATGAAAAAATAAGTAGGCTACCCTTAAAATATTCATTATTATGAAACATTTCTTATAGCCCCCTTCACTTCTCCCTTCTCTGATTAAAAAACATCTTGCTCATTGTCTTAATCATCCTTTATTTTATAACATTAAATTATATTTTACTTTATGGCATTACATTAAGGTTTTACCTCAGATCTTTGTCATTTACCTTACCAGTGCCTTCCCCGCCAGTGGTTGTGAATTGAGCACTGCCACATCCGATGTGACATTATCAACATAGGAAAGCAACTTATTTGCTTCCAAAAGCTCTATTTAGTAGGCCTAATTACTTTTACCATTTAAGGAAATGGATATAATGGATATAATGGGAATGAAGCCTAACTCTCCCACTTTACTAGGGCTGTCAATTTTGATTCATCGTGATTAATCACATCTAACATAAAAGTTTGTTTATATAATATATCTGTATGTGTAGCCTATGTATACATTCACATATATTATATAAACTTTTTTTGTGTTAGATTTTTCGCGATGAATCGAATTGACACCTCTACACTTTACCCATATTTCTACATTTGCCAAATTTTAGTTGCTTTTGAATGAAAGATCAGTCAGATATACCCAATATGAGGCTCTCATCCAATGAACCCGCACTGACTCTCTCTCTCTCTCTCTCTATGAGCAAGTTGCAACAGGAACTCAACTTCTTAAAGCTCATCTCAGAGGAACCCGCATCACAAAGCAGTGCAATAATTCAGCGCTGACCTCAGAGCGACGGAACGGATATCTGGATGTGTTTTGCGATGAGTCCGGATCTAATCTGCCCGGCCAAGCCTTACGTTATAATCTATGGGACGAGGACGGACACAATTGACGTCAAACATTAAGAAAATCGGCACTGCAAATGGGTTTTCAAAGTCCTGCACTATTTGTTATATCAGGTATAGTTTATGAAGCTGTAATTTCCCAGTTTAGTACAATGAGGAAACGCAAGGCTTGTTTTTCCTTTCTGTCTACAATTTTTACGGTCCAACTGACCTTTATGTAACTATGATCTAACTAAAGGCGCTGTGTTCTTGTTCTGTGCCGGATCAGACTTTGCCTGCGAGCATCACCCGTATAAAGCACCTGAAGGACTCATTCAGCGGCTACAGCATCACCAATGGCGTGATCCTCCAGTTCATTGTCACTGCAATGGATGATAAATCCAACAAACTCCTTTTAGTTCCTGTTTTGACCGTTTTATTTGTCATGATCGGCTATCAGTACATCTGTCCAGCGGGGAGCACGTCCTGTCGGTTTGGGAATGGAGAGAGTTTTCCCTTCTCCAAATATCCCAGAGAGCCTCCGGATCCGGACGAGGACGGTTCGTTTAGATTCCAGTCCAAATTCAACTTCACGCGCGAAGACCTCGAACGCCACGTGGATTTCGACATCAAGGGAAACGACGTGATCGTGTTCCTCCACATCCAAAAGACCGGAGGAACGACGTTCGGGAGACACCTGGTGCGGAACATCCACCTGGAACGCCCGTGCGACTGCCGCTCCGGCCAGAAGAAATGCACTTGCCACCGTCCCGGGAAAGCGGAGTCGTGGCTCTTCTCGCGCTTCTCCACGGGCTGGAGTTGCGGTTTGCACGCGGACTGGACCGAGCTCACGACCTGTGTTCCTGCTGTAATGAATAAAAAGCAAAAGAAAGATGCGCCATTGAACAGGCGGTAAGTAGCGAACAATAAAAGCGAACAAATGAAATAAAAGTTCATTTGGTGACACTTTAAAATAACTTTAAGCACCAGTAAAACATCAGAAGTTCAGGAGCGGTGTGTAACACTTGTTTTAACATCTTTAACTCTTATGCATTCAAACTTTTATAAAACACATATATCGGCCACCATATCGGTATTGACTGATATATGTTCATTTTTAATGTTATTGTTATGGGCCTGATAAGACAATCTGGCCGATATATTAAAGCTGATAATGGATTATTTCATTCATTTGAGACACTTTAGATGTGCACTGTTCGCCATGATGTTTTTGAATTTGAAATATGATTGGAATCACTTCAAAAAGGAAAATAAAGTCAAGTGTGACATGCAGAGCAAGTCAGTCATATGCTACAATTTGGATTTAGATTTGTCAGCCAATATATCGGTTATGTTATCGACTTTCAAATATAAAGAATTATCGGTTATCAGCCAAAATGTTCTTATCGGTGCAACATTTGTCTGCTACAAATTGAAATATTATAATAAGGACAAACAACGCTAGTGTTACAACTTTCCCCACTACTGGAGTGAGTTATAACACCAATGTAAAACAAAGATTTGTAACATTTTGTACATGGATTTATTGGGGTAATCAAATTTAGTTGTTTAAAATTTAGCCTACCGGAAATCCTTTTCTATGCTCACTTCAATCAAGGGTTAATGTCATATAGTGATTTACCCCTTTAACTCATTTCTAACTGGTTAAACTGATGGTGTTACAATTCGCCTTCATGTTACAAAACTCAAATTTGAATATAGGCCCGTAGTTGAATAACATTTGCAGCTGCATATGTAAAAATGTAAGTTGTTATAAAGTAGTGTTATATATGCATAGTGTGGAAGCTAAGTGTTGGTGACAGAGAATATATCTTATTTTTTTGTCAATGCTTTGCAATATTTTTGCTAGTGTCATGAGTTTGGATTCTTCATAGTCTAAAAATGATCCACATCTGTGAATATCAGCTCCCTGCAGTGCATGGGCCATTCTGAGTCGTACAGTTTTGAATATGTGTGCGACTGAGTGTGAGACAGCTGTAAATGTGTTGCACAACTGCTTATGTCAAACTAAACTAAAAGGGAATGAAATGTCTAATGTATGTTTTGTACATTAATAAGATTTAAAGGGACAGTTCACCCCAAAATGAAAATTCTGTTACCATGTACTTAGAGAACAATGAAATTCAGTGTGGTGGTCCAATGTAATTTGGAAAATTTCTTCTTTTGTTTTCCACAGGCAAGAATGCCAAATTATGAATTTGGGTGAACTTGTATCACAGTGAGACAGATTGGTCTTGATGGGCAGGGCCGCTAAACATTTAGGTTGCCTGACCTATTACATGCTAATAAATCCAGTGGGCTGTGGGATACACACCTATTTTTATGTGTTTTGCAGCCACATGAATATTCCTTCTCATTACCCCACTCGTCTCAGTTGGCCTTGCAGAGCTTCCTCAAGCATGTTTATGATCGTCTTCTAAAGGGTCTCTTTACCACAGAACATAAATCGATACTCTCAGCTGAGCAAGTCAAAGGTGTTGATCGACTGCACAGGGCTTGTACACTCTTTCATTATAATGTTATTATGGGCAAGAACAGCCAAAGTACTGCATTATCAGGGTGATCTGTGGCACCCTGTTAAGATCTTGTTTTGAGTTGATTAAATCATTTTTCATTAGTTGCTTCGGCTAAAAAAAAGTGCTTAGAAATGTTGTAATGCAAAGGGCAGAAGGCAGTGGAACACTATGTATTGCACCGCAGCTTCTCACTTTTCTGCATGCAACAATGGATGTGGTTTCAATTACACGATCGTGTTACGTTGAGAGGTCTACGGCAGACAATAGTGAAAAAAAATCCCATCTGCTTCCACGATTCAGAATATTAATCCCCTCCCCACACATGCACACACACACACACAGAATCTCTCATCTTCTAAATCCTCCGTTCGTTCGCGATGCCTCGTCAAGCAGGCACTCCAGCATTCAAGCGGATAAAGGCAAAACGAGATGTGATAGACCAAGAGAGATAGCTCTGAGATCCAACTTAAGGCATCTTTTTATTGGGTACTTTGTGAAGACAAGTGCTTCTGAAATACACTTCCCCTATAATTATGTATTATTGTGTTGGCATTTGAGATACTGTGTTGTAAGTAAAGATGCAGGACTGCTGAAAGCATGTTCATGCGTGCATTCACTGGAGAAGTCAGGACCTGTGAGGTGCAGGTTTCTGTGTGTGTGAGATTGGCCCTTGTGTGTGTATATGAAAAAGACAGCATAAGGCATCAGGCATGTTTGGAAATGGAGCACTACAGGCATTACATTAGCAATGCATGAAGGAGTGCAGCATGTCCTATATACTTTATAGAGACTGCTTGGTATTCTCACAATAGAATCATGTTGTGTTGGTGTCTCCCATTAATATAGCTGCTTCTGTGATATTTAGAAGTCTTGCTGCATTGTCAATTTGTGTTATTTCCTTCTTTAATATCCCTAAGGAACCAGTGGGAAAACCACAATGGGCTGACACTTTGACAAGAATGCAACAAAGAAAGGAACCTTAAAGCATTAGTTAAATAAGGGTATGTTTACATGAAAACGATGTACTAAAAAGTTTTTCCTTTGCGCTTTTTGCGAATAGACGACAACATTGTTAAAACAATCCCCGTTCACATGGATCTGCGAAAACGACTAAAAACGCTGTATAATGCATGCCAGGCCAGTAGATGGCAATGTCACTTTGTAAAGAAACACTACAAATGACCAAAATTTACCAAATTTTGTATCCCGTTTTCAAAAGTGAGCATTTTCAGGCTCCCAAAACACTGTTGTTGTGTAACTAAACGACCAAAATGCATAACAAGTTTTCCGTTTGTAGTTGAAAATGGTGTCGTGTTAACGATTCTGCCACCATTTATACATCCTCATGTCATTCCTTCTTCATGTCAGAAACCCGCTATGGAACACAAAGATGTTTTGAAAAATGTTCATACCGATTTAAGTCAGTGGAGTCATTTTTATTAAATGGGCAGAACATCAGCTGTTTAATTATTAGTCAATTATAACAGAATTTCAATATTGACAACTCTCGGAATAGTCTTGGCATGTTAACTCTTTCCCCGCTAGCATTTTATTTTTAAGTTGCCAGCCAGCATAACAGTGAAAATAATCAAAGAATAAGAAAGCTTCTGCTTTTAAACAAACAAACAAAGAAATATTCTAGCTCATTCATTTTTTTTTTATTAAGAATTGAATGTGGGTAAGTTTCATCAAAAAAACATTTCAAACAAAAAGCTGAGAAACTGAAAACCGTGTTTTGTCAAAGACTTAATCTGGGTCAGATTTAGAATAAAGATCAAAAAATGAATTCTTGTAGAACAAGTCCATCAACACCCCCAAAGCTTGCACAGTCGTGTTCGATATATCATTCGGTAACGTTAGGCGGTTTTGATTTTATGCCGTTAAATGTGTGCTGATCAGGTTTGCTTACTTGTGCATAAACAACTTGTGTCTGCTCCTTCTGGTTTATGCAGATCTTCTTCTTCGCTTGTTTGTGGATCCAGAGATGCTGTACTATTTCAGAAGACCCGTAACAGCGCCCTCTTGGGGTGAGGGGGCGTCGCCAGACTATCCTGCCAAGTGCATAGGCTTTCTAGCATTAATATTAGGCAACATTTTAGTTAAGGACAGTCTGTTTCACATAGTCACATAATATTTTGATTGGCACATTTGATGCACAAACTTCCCGCGCCACGAAGAATGCAGCTCTACTGAGTAGGCTAAAGGTATGATGATTTTATTTTATTTTTTTCATGTTTAGAGGGTGTGGTAGATTTTTCTCTAAACCTAACTATCTGGGTCTCGTCTACAAATCGACGTCCCCATTCAATAATAGTCACCTACCTAACTTGTTCCCCTAAACTAGCTTACTTCCTAAACTAGCTTCCTGCGCAGGAATAAATCGACAAACAGACTTAAGCAGATGTCCTTTAAATGCTTTAATCACGGCCAGGAGATCTTCCCGAGCAGTTCTCAGGGAATCTCTCCAAAGAAGCAAGGCTGGAGGATATCAGACAAATTCCATTGAGAATCCCACCCGAAAACACGGATACAACAGTTTTTATAGAATCGAGAAAACAAATAAGACTAGGATGTCACCTTCAATATGATTGATTCAATTGGTTCAAAATCCCCAACCATTTTCCCTCTGTCACTGGCACAAGCAAACTCTGTTTTTGTGATTACTTATTACAAGGTTTGAGAACTAGTCATCTGTCTAGTTTCACTTCCCTAATTGTTATTTACACACACACACACACACACACACACACACACACACACACTCAAAGTCACAAGTTTTCCCCAAAGAGTTTGGAAACATTTAATAGCATATGAATGTTGTTCCTGCAAGAAAAACAAATGTTAGGTGATTAATTAAAGTTAAAGTAATTAAAATCCATCACAAGGGCTAGTTAGCTGATTATTTCACTGAGTTGTTATTGTTTGTCACTGGTTACAGTTAAGCCTGTTCTAACTTACCATGAAAGGATGCATCTCTTAAACGGGTCGCAATAAGTGTGTGTTACGTGTTATGAAACGTGTTTATTTCATGGATATTGATGAGTCGAATTTTGAATATGTAATATTATTCAGTGCTCTGCCATCTGTATTTGCTCAATAGCTTTCAGTTTAATAGTTGTAGTATGTCAATGGAAGGGAAAAAGTTAATGGATATGACAATGCTAATGTGTTTGGTCTCGGTGGACTATATCCGCTACACATGCTGCTACTGATAATAGATACGCAGTCAGACACACTGCTGTGAGCATGTAAGATACGCTGCTGCTGTATGAATAGACATACATAAATCCCTTAGCAAATCTAGGCAAGTGGAGCTGGGGGAGGTGGAGGGTTTCAGAGGAAGAGTGAAAACCGAACCAGACTATTTAAATGTTGAGCAAGCAATCTCATTGGCTGCTGAATCAGCAGAGGCACAGTTTCATGACTGAACTAAATGTATACCACCATCTCTTTCTCTACTCCCTTCCTTCCATTTGAGCTAAATCCATTCAACTATCAAACTTGTGTTTAAGCCCCTGTTGTCGTCAGACACTAATCAGAGTCAGCCATCGCTTCCAGCAAGGTATTCTTGAGATGTTTGTAATCTTCGGATTCCTTCAGAAAGATTAGTGCAAGCGAGAGCGGCAATCTCATCATCTGAGTGAGAGATTACCATCCAGATTTATGCAAAGTCTCTGTCTTGCTAGCAGTTGTGTGTCCTCCCGCTGCTGTGGGGATCGCTGCCATCAGCTCCCGTGGTTCTATTCTTATTTCTTAATGTGTTTTTTTTAATGTTGTGCACTTTCATCTCTTGAGGATTCAGAGAAAGAGAGGTTTATAATGAAAATTAGGCCGAGATGATACCCATCACTGGCACCAGCACTCCAGAACTGTTTTCAATATGCAAGCATGTCGATTTGTAATACTTAACAAATTTTTCCAGTTTTATTCAGCAACATTTATTTCAATCAGTTCTCAGTAACGTTTCCTTTAAGTATCAAACTTTGTCTCTGATGTTTCTTTCAACATAATGAGATATAAACTACCGTTCAAATAATTCAGGGTGTCAAAGTCTCTTATGCTCACCAAGGCTGCAATTATTGAATCAAAAATACAGTAAAAACAGTAATATTGTGAAATATTATTACAATTTAAAATATCAGTTTTCTATTTGAAAATATTTTGTAATTTATTCCTGTGATGCAAAGCTTAATTTTAAGCATCATTACTCCAATCTTCAGTGTCACATGATCCTTCAGAAATCATTCTGATATGCTGATTTGCTGCTCAAGAAATATATATTTGATGATACATCTTGATAAAAAAAAAAAAAAAAATACTTTGAAAGTATCAATCAATAGAAAGAAATATAAATCTTTTGTAACATTGCAAATGTCTTTACAGTCACTTTTTTCAATCAATTTAATGTGTCTTTGCTGGACATAAGTATTCATTTCTTTATAAAAAAAAATTATTCACCCCAACATTTTTAACAGAAAACAAATAGCATTCGTTGATGTATTTTACGAATGTAGAGCTACAGTATGCCATGTTGTCCAGGTAACTTGGTCTTGAGAAGATATGGCTGGTCTAGGTAATGAGACTTAGTACATTTACATTCATTTTTTGACTGCGCATATTTTCTTGGCACATCTGAGCATATTTTGAGCTATTGTTGAAATCTCTCTAGCAGGAATAATTCGCATATTGCAGAGATCTTACTTTGATTCAGCTATCCTCATAATCATTCACAAAATGACATGGGAAAAAAGAGTCTGTTAATTATGCAAAATGAAATATATTTATGATATATATTTTATTTCAATGACTGGACACAAATGTCATCAGGCCAGTCTGAACAATTGTCCTTCTATCACTTGTGACAATAAAATAATATTGGACCGGTGGCACAGCGTACCTTTAAACACTTCGAGACGGCTCATATATTGTAAAGTTTGAAACACAATGTGATGTGGCCACCAATCAACTTAAGAGCCAATGCAGAGAGATATGCAGAGAGTGCAGTACATACATAGAGCTTGATGCCAGAGGTGTGTTGAATCTGGTCCAAGAGCCTTTGGGGTTTGGTGCTGCAGCTCTTAAATGCTATCTAGTTTCAGAGTCCTTGGATATGCAAAGTCAGGAGCAAATATATGCATGAACACACTGCTCTCACACACTCACACACACAACGCCTCTCTCACTCCCTTTGTTAAATTCTCCTTTTACTCCATTTCCAGTCTTGCATCCCCTGGGGTTTCCATCGTTTTCCAAGAATAGACTGCACTCAGGTCTGGGATCAGCAATGAGGCACAGTGTACGGGCTGCAGTGAAACTGATATGTGTGTGCTACCTAGTCTCAGAGCCTAGGTCTCTCTCACTTTCTCTCTCTCTCTCACTTACACACACATCTGGCTAGTTTTGCTTAAAGTTGTGGCCTCTTTTCCAGAATTTCCACAAAAAAAAACAAACACATGCCACTCTTTCCAAGAAGGAAAAAATAATAGCTTTATTAATCAGTATTTTGTCTTGTTTTACAGTCAACAAAATATCTAAACATCCTTAAAACAAGATACAATAACCTAAGAAGCACAGTAATGCTAGTTTTCACAAAAAGTTATCTTAAATTCAGTTTATGTACCTTCTCATTGATGAAGTGTTTTCTGGTTTTCAGTTTTTAAATTCAGATTTATGATTTAAAGCTGCAGTCCGTAACTTTTTTGGGTTAAAAATGATCCAAAATACATTTTTGAGCAAGTACATAACCAGCCAGTGTTCAAAACTATCTGCTTGCCTTAGCTCGATTCAGAATGGTAAGCTTGTAATAATGTTTTTAGTTCCAGTGGTACTGGTGGATTTCCATGGTAAATTCAAGCATGTCTTTGCATCATTACGTCACATTGATGTACCTACGCTAGTAGGCTATGGGCCCTATTTTAACGATCTGAAACGCAAGTGTCAAAGCGCAAAGCGCAAGTAACTTTGTGGGCGGGTCTCGGCGCTGTTGCTATTTTCCCGGCGGGATAAATGACTCTTGCGCCGGGCGCAAATCTAAAAGGGGTTGGTCTGAAGTAGCTTCATTATTCATAGGTGTGGTTTGGGCGTAACGTGAAATAAACCAATCAGAGCATCATCTCACATTCCCTTTAAGAGCAGACGCACTTTTTCCTTGGCGTATTGCTATTATAACGGCGGATTTGCCAGGCGCACACCAAGAGCGGTTCACAGCCGAGGAGACCAACGCTCTCGTCACGGCCGTAAAAGAGAGAGAAGTGACATTGGGGATGGGAGAAACACACCCAAATTAGCTTCGGTTAAACAAGCATATAATAATGTGGGTAAATGTGTAAGCTAGATGTATGCTTTTATAATAAATTATTATATTTATTATAAATTGTCTATCTATCTATCTATCTATCTATCTATCTATCTATCTATCTATCTATGAAAACTGCTGCTTCTGTGTAGATTAGAGAATCACAGTGTATGAGCGTTGTGCACTCTATACATTATGGTCAAGCATGCGCCCTTAAAATAGCATAATGAACAATGCGCAACGCGCCACTGACTTTAGACTAGGTTTTTTCTGGCCAGTGGCGCAATTGTTTTATGGAACAGTAAAATAGCACCAGGGAACGTTTGCGCTGGAACACGCCTCCTTTTTTGCGCTGAACCGCCCAGGGAGCGCAAGTTCATTCCCTAGTTTAGCGACGTGCTTCTGTGGAGGGAAAAGCGCGCTTTGCGCGGGTGCAAAATAGGAATGAAACATGCGTCGGTGTACAAAGTCAATTGCGCTGGGTGCAAGATAGGGCCCTATGAGTGTGAGGATGTTGGTGGTGGAGATTTATAGCCTTTTCTCACAGCATTTGATATAATTAAACTTATCAATTTGATGGCGGATCCAGAAAGGTTCAAACGACAATCACCAGTGACAACTGGAGATTCACCCTTTGCAAAATGCGAAAACAAGGATAATATCGGAAGGGCATTAAATGTAGTCACGCAATGCTGATGTTGTTAACTTTAACAATTTGAGAACAGAGTATAATTTGCACGGTTTGACGTGATATGATAAGCGAAGCGATCGTTAGATTTAATCAGCGTGATTTACTGCAATGCTTTTTTTCCCTTAGTTGGTCAGAACAAAAGTGAATGTTACTTACTTGTTCAGATGACATTTTCCGGTGAAAATTCTTATGTTGGTCATACTCCCAAAAAGTAGAATCTGTGATTCCGAATGCCAGTATCCACACCGGCGCGGCGACTGACAGCCGCACATTCTCCTAAAAACATTGGATTCATCCGCGCTGTGCCATGCCGAGGCACAACCCACGTAAAGTTGATAATTCCACGAGTAACTGCAATTGCAGATTTTGAACAGAGAGGGCGACAAAGAGGAAAAACTGCGGACTGCAGCTTTAAGTACTAAGATTTAAATTGATCTAGGCCAAAATTATTTTCATTTTAGTGAATCCCTATGATATAGCATCATTTAAAGCATTCACTCTCTGCTCATTGTGTGCATATGAACATTATTATTTGCTGTCTATAACAGTAGTTTCTCGTGTTAGTGCCAGATGGAGCAGGAATCTCTGAGTGAGTGTTTGGCTCAGGCTTGTTTTTCTAATAGTATCACAGATCAAATTGGGCAGCAGAGAGAGTGTCAGCATCTTTGTGCAGTTTTTATAGTTGAGTGTCAGTCGGGAATCCAGTGCCAACCAGTTGGCATCAGCCATGAGAAATCACTTCCTTTGCAGGCCTATTTATCAGAGAGATAGAAAGACACGGTTTTATACGTGTGTAGGTGGATAGGAGACAGACAGGGAGAGCGAGGGAGGGAGGGAGACAAGAGAAACTGATTGTGTGAGAATATATGTTTTGTAGCTTGCCGCAGTTGTATGTTGTACATGTTCCTGTCCAAAGAACATCCTTCATCGGTTGCTTACTAAAGGGATCATATCATAAGAAATCAAAATCCTGCACTGGGCTGTTTCAACCCATGTTTGGGACAAATATGGACAAACCCAACTATAGGGTTTAAAAATGTAAAGTCCCCCTGTAGTCAATCATTTTATCCCTCAAAACTCATCGTTGATCACCAAAATGACATATATAAGTGTTTTTTCCTTGAAAATGTTTTCTTCTAAAAAAATTCTTCATGCCTTAAAATAGCTTGAATGTAACTCTACATCCTTGCCTTATTTAGTATACGCGGTTCTATGAATATGCAAATTATCCCCGCCTCCACTCACTCACAGCAGCTCAGAGATCCACTTGTTGACGATCACACATTGATGTGATTGGTTACAAGGTAGTTTGTGACGTCAGAAACCCCAGTGGGTTTTTTTTCCACTGCAGGTTTAAAGAGAAAATACTCAGTGGTGTTGACTTATGAATTTGCATATGGTTTGTCTTAAACTATATTAAAAACACCACATAGGCATATAAACAACATAAAAAATTAGATTTTCATCACAGGGGGACTTTAAAGGGGTCATCGGATGCTAAATTCACTTTTATATGGTGTTTGCATATAAATGTTAGCCTGGCAAGCCAGACCCACATCAAGATGTTGGGTTTGGGAACTCACCATTGGCAGGGCTCAATCCGAGGGGCGGGATAAACGGTTGCCTTTCAAATTCCCTCTGCACGCAATAGGATAGCGCTCCAACCAGAGCGTTTTCCCACCAGCGGAGCTAGTTGAGATTAAACTTTTGCCGTATCCAGTCGGCAAAACTACGAACACATCTTCCTTTTTTAAGAATGACTTAAGTGCCGTTGTTTGTTGCCGTTAATGTGTCTTGTGTGACACCCCCCATGGAAGAGAGGGGTGGGGTGAGCAGTTGCTCATTATCATTTAAAGCAACACTAAGGAACATTTTTTACCTTAAAATAATGTTTCCAAAATCGTATCAGTGGTTCATCAAGTCGTAACAGGGTGAAAGGCACTTCTGGATTCGCTTTGCAGCCCTATATCTGATGTAACCACACTATGCAAGTTTGCCAAACCGGGTCGCGTATCTGTAGTTCGAATGAGACATAAAAAAACTACAAATTTGACTTGCTTTACGTCAAGCGTTACAATAGTCATTATTTAGTTTTTCTTCGTTTCTGATGTTGCAATACATCATACTTTCATGAAATCATGCAACACACTCAACCTTGTCCGTGGACATCGTTCATTCCAAAGCTGGTGCTGGATAAACAGCGAGCGTGTGTGCGACAGTATTCACCTTATTTTTGAACGCGGAAGTAAATATGGGTCCAGTATCCGGTTTTTGTGCGGCACTTCCGTTTCCTCGCTTCCCTGGGCTAACTAACGATATCAATCGCAAAGGATTATGCAGAATTGACAGAAAAATGTTACACATAACGTAGCAGATGAATACAACAAATAACTAAAGCCCCGCCTCACCCAGTTCGGGTACCGGACCTGGTTGAAAACACTCATGTATCTAGCTGGCAGAGTGCTAAAACTTCGCACTTCGCCGGCGCCTTCAGCACCGCCCTAAACACGGTGGAGCCAGCGCTGGACTAATATATATAAGGAGGTATTTTGTGATGTTAAATGTATTAATAATGCCATCAGAATGCAACCAAAGCACAGGATAGCAATAAGTAGATGGATATAAATAATTGTAAATCAGACAAAATAAACGCCATGATCATGCCATTATGACTAGATTATTCTACTGTATACAGGGGTTACTATAATGATTTTGTTTCTCCTCAGAGTTTTTATTGAAACTTTTAGCCCAGCCACTTTTCTGGTTTCGGGTGGTCTTCTGTAGGTCTTGTGTTCACGAAATGAAAAGAACAAACATGTACGGTCGTTTCGGTGGTTTCTTCAAATGTAAAGCTTTTAACCACAGGCGAAGGGATTCCTCAGGCCGGCGACACACTGGCTGCGTGGCGTGTCCATTTTTATTTTGGCTCACATGTTAACAGGTTAGAGCTTGCACACTGCCTGCGTGACGCGCGTCTCAGGCTTGTGCCGCGCGGAAAACTCGTGCATGCTAGAAATAGAATCGACGCCTATTTTTCACGCGACACGCAAGCGTTTTGGAAGCGTTTCCAGGCAAAATAGAATAGGAAAATATATTTGTATGTCATTGTGAGATGAATACATATTAATAAATGACATTTTGATGTTTGAAAGTTTAGGTTTTGACAAATGCAGATATAAATGCAATTATAAAAAAATATTCTGTAGCCTATTTTGCCATCAATACTGCCGACGTTGTCTTTGCTGCTATATATTTATGTTTAACATATAGGCCTTCCACAACTCTCTCCCCATATGTCGAATATATCACCAATGCAATGAGGCTTATCATAATGTCACCTAGCAGCAGAAGCGCCGCGTCAGACAAGTTTCTGGTGTGCAAAGACATAGAAAACACCACGCAGCCAGTGTGTCGCCAGTTGTAGGGCGTCTGATGATTAAATCACTCATGCTCCAAGTAAATCTTTCTTTTGTAGCAGTTATATGACAACCTCTAACTGCACAAACAATCCCGGTCTTCCTCGAAGCCATAACGATGAGTTAGTTGTTATGAATATTTGTTTGATAAATGCTACGGTGAAAAGTGAGTTAGCTCGCCAGTGACCGGAAGTGCCTTACCGGAAGTCTCGCACAAAATACCGTCAACTGGCTGCGTCCGTATTTCCGTTAAAAATAAGGTGGATAGGCTGCGGGCGGCGAAATTATTTACGACAGCGGTAATGCACAATTCCGCTTCCAACCTGCAGGGCGACCGAAGAGGAAAAGTTCCTTAGTGTTGCTTTAAAGAGACATGCACCGAAACGGGTCGCTGTGAACAGAGCTGTTTTTGAGGAGGTAAAAAGGGTGTTGTTTCACACAACCATTGAGGAATTTTAATTTGAAGACCCTAAAGAATCATACCAACTTGTGGAAAATGGGCATCCGATGACCCCTTTAAACCAACGGTTGGGTTTGTCCATATTTGACCCAAACATGGGTTGAAACAACCCTGCATTTTTTAGAGTGTGTGTGTATTCAGAAAAACGGGCATGATGTACTATGACAACACACTCTAATTTTCAGAACTCAAAACTTCCTCTACAGTCCAGAAGTAACCTGCAGAAAACAACTTTTTCTGAACTTCTGCAACTTGGTGGTGTTACAGATAATAACACTGTGGGATAATAAGAAGCAGGATAGATACTATTATTCCTCAACTTCTCCAGAATTAATATGGGAAAGTTCACCAAACTTTGGGCCAAATTGACTAAACAGGGACAATTATCGTGAGAGCGCAATTCCAAAAAAGCGCAGTTGGAAGTGGAAAGTTCTGTGCGTGATCTACTGACGACAGTGGGGAGAACAGTGGGGAGAACAAGTATTTGTTACACTGCCGATTTTGCAGGTTTTCCTGCTTACAAAGCATGTAGAGGTCTGTAATTTTTATCATAGGTACACTTCAACTGTGAGAGACGGAAAAATAAAAAATCCAGAAAATCACATTGTATGATTTTTAAATAATTAATTTGCATTTTGCATAAGTATTTGATCACCTACCAACCAGTAAGAATTCCGCTCTCACAGACCTGTTAGTTTTTCTTTAAGAAGCCCTCCTGTTCTCCACTCATTACCTGTATTAACTGCACTTGTTTGAACTGACACCTGTCCACACACTCAATCAAACAGACTCCAACCTCTCCACAATGGCCAAGACCAGAGAGCTGTGTAAGGACATCAGGGATAAAATTGTAGACCTTGCCCAGCGACAGCCCCGAAACCTGAAGGATCTGGAGAAGGTCTGTATGGAAGTGGGCCAAAATCCCTGCTGCAGTGTGTGGAAACCTGGTCAAGATCTACAGGAAACGTATGATCTCTGTAATTGCAAACAAAGGTTTCTGTACCAAATATTAAGTTCTTCTTTTCTGATGTATCAAATACTTATGTCATGCAATAAAATGCAAATGAATTACTTAAAAATCATACAATGTGATTTTCTGGATTTTTGTTTTAGATTCCGTCACTCACAGTTGAAGAGTACCTATGATAAAAATTACAGACTTCTACATGCTTTGTAAGATAACAAAATCGGCAGTGTATCAAATAGCCTACTTGTTCTCCCCACTGTATATACTTTTTCATATACTTTTGTCCAAGGATTGATCAAAAGTTTTGTTGTCCAAATGAACTAGACAGTTGAATGATTGATACTTTTAATCACTGTCCCTTCCTTTTTTATATATTTGTACCTGAATAAGTTCATATTTAAGTACTCTTGTGTTGGCCCTTGTGTTTTGATTGTGACAGCTCCCTAGTGAGCGAATGCTGAAGTCCTGCAGCGATAACCGTTTCAAAACACAAGTAAATAAATAAGCAAGACATTATTAAACCAAACAAAGTCATGAAAGCATGAAGTGTCAAACGTCGGAGTGGAAATTTAAATTCGAGCACAGACTGTTTACTTTGGGGCCCTGGTGGCATTGAACATGAGCATTTCATCGGTCACAGTGTGACAAGCACTTCAGTACAGCTCTCAGAGTCTCATGACGATACCTGAGCCAGAATAATTCATCCAGACAGTTACTTACTTCTCTAAACATCAGTGCAAACTTCAACCATGATCTGCACAATGTATAGGACGGATCAAAGGCTAGCATTTTCCTTAAAAGTCATCATGAAATCAAAATTGACAATTATTATTTTTAATGGAAAATTGCAGTATTTATTATAAATGATTTACCCATGCACATCATTCTTTTTTTTTAAATCATGTGCCCTCCTCGTAATCTTTAATGGAAATGAACTTCCCTTCCCTCTTGCAACAACATCTCATCTCATCTCTTCTCTGATGACGTGTTTACTGGCGTGAGGGCGGGCAACCTGTCACTCAAATGAGATCCACCAATGGCAAACAACTACCATCCAATCAATAGAGTGCATTAGTGCCCGCCCACTTTTTCGGCGGCGCTGGTTCCGGAAGTATTTTTTTCCATAAATTTTTCCCATAGGGATTTTAAAATAGTCTTTGTTAAAGAGTTATGAGCCCTGAACAAAGCCGATCAGCTACAAGGTGAATCACAACACTACAAACTTTGATTTGAAGCAAAAAAGTTTTTGAGAATCGGACAAGAAGACAAAGGTACAAGACTGTGTACTAAACGGTTTTAGTGAGGGAAAGATGTACAATCTCATGAAGCATTGCGAACAGCATAATCAAATTAAAAGCCATGTACAAATATAATTTTTTTTATTTACAAATATTGATTATATGTATTGTAAAAACAATACATTTTAAATTTATTGCAAAATATGCATATTTATACAAACATTTCAGTGTTTTGTGAGTGTACTGTTCATGGGAGTGGGCGGAGCTAAACAGCTATTTTGGAGCGTGCTGCTTTTTTTGGACTCTCTGATTGGTGTAATTTTCTGTACAGCATCATGGGTAGTGTAGTTTTTCACCAGGAATTCCCCTGTTAAACTCGATTATTTAAAAATAAGCTGAAATAATGCCGGCTGACGGCTTCAACAGAAGCGAATGCCATGGATTAACAACCTCGTATCTCACACTAGGTCTGTCTATAAAGGTTTAGAAGTTATCGTTCGAAATCAATTTCCTTATGGAGAAAATGAATGGAGTTTTTACTTCCGGAACCCGACTGTTGCACTCAGTCCCGAATGTTCCCCATGGACAAAATTTACATTTACATTTTGTTCTAGTTCTAGAAGCCGTTTCACTTGAATATATTTCACAATAGGGAAGAAAAGACTATCGCAACTTACGTTTCATGCCGACTTTCAAATCAGACATTTATTGTTTTAGGTTATTTTTTATCATTTTGCTTGGGCTTTGCCCCATTCTTGAATTTCTTTGTTTTTTTTTAACCGGTTAGCTGTTATACCTCTGTGGTCAAAATGCTGACACATGCATATATTTTCCAAACACACAGGGACGCACATTACTTTGAGCTATAGCGAAGAGTAGACGGTGTGCTTTTCCATGCGGATCACAGCGGCACGTCTTGTCTGCAGCTCATACGTAAACTGATCAAAGCAAACCTCCTATCAAAGCCTTTTGTTGCACAAATGAGCTAAATGAGTGAACAAGTGTTCCCCTTATCTGCCCTTTATCTTCTTATTTTAGCATGTGTTGGAACACATTTTTCTTTTGCAGTGTCTTATGTTCCCTCATTAGCTGCTCATTATCAAAATGTGTTTCACACATATAGTAGGAGGAATGATAGCAATCTTTCCTAATTTAACCTGTATCTGTGGCGAACACATTGTTATCATATGATTAGGGGACACTTTATGACACATAGTTGCTTGTTAACAAACAGCAAATCACAAAACTAAAGCGGACAGATGGACCGTAAACAAGAAAGATAGCGGTCCATATCACTGTGTTATTGAGTCACTCTAAAGAAATGGTGCTAATTGCTCATAAAATTTCTGGAAAATTATTATTTTTTCCTTTTAGACGGGATACTGTTGAAATTTCAGGCCCAAAGTACTGGAGCTGTAATTGTCATCGACATTATATTTTTGCCAGTGCTGTTACGATTAAAATGCTTTGGGTTTGAATGAGGATCAATGCAAACATGTCTAATAAACTTTAACTATTAAATGAAGGTCTCTGCATAACAGGGTTGAACAGAAAGTGCAGGGTCATAGACCAAGATACATTTCTGTCAGTCCATTCAGAACATATTATTTGCATTTCAGAAATATTATAAATGAGATTTAATTCTATTTTTATTTCAGTATAAGCCAAATGTGTTTGAAAGACATCTCTTATGCTCACCAAGACTGCATTTCTTTGAAACATAGTAAAAACAGTAATATTGTGAAATATTAAAATAACTTTTTTCTATTTGAATATATTTAAAAATGTAATGTATTCCTGTGATGGTAAAGCTGAATTTTCTCTTCAGTGTCACATGATCCTTCAAAAATCATTCTAATATGCAGTTTTGCTGCTTAATATTATGTGGAAACTTTGATAAAAGTTTTAAATCTTACTGACCCTAAAGTTGAATGGTAGTGTAACTTTGTAATTGGACATGCAAATTTGATGGTTTTTTTTCATCAGAATATACTTCAATAATAAAATTAACGTTTTATTATATAATGTATTTTGCTTTACACACTAAACTGATTGTCAGCTGTCAAACACTGTTGATTATATCAGTAATCAGTCATGAGGACTCAAATGTCACCTGTTAGGGGGTAACAGTTTAGGACCCAAGGACCAGATGTTTGAAAGAAGACCCGGAGTCAGAATTATAATAAATTGAAGAAAAGTTTTACTGAAGTTTGCAGTTTCATCAGCAGAAGTCAGCTTCAAGACTCACATCAAGATAATGCGTTCTTTCTCTCAAGGAGAATACGGCTGGAAAGTGGAAACTGGAAAGTAAGGCTTTAACAAAGAAATGGTCCCTTAAACTATTGGCTTCAACGACCCCTATATGTTTTAACACGTTGAAGACCTTTCTCAAACACATAACAAGTCCATATTTCATTTCTGGAAGCTGGGCTGAATTAGCAAGCACTGTTACTGCATTCAGATATCAAATCCAGATTAAAAAATATGAAAAGAACATTTCAGTAATCACACTGGTAACTTCTATAAGAAAGTAAAATCTCCAGAGAAGTCACTCAACTCATTTGATATTTAGATGGAAAAATATTGATTAATACGTTGATTATAATCACTCATTACATATGCATTGAAGCAGCAGTGGATTCCAATCCATCCCCTTCAACCGTTTCCTGAGAATCCCTCAATCAGCTTTTCAGGAGTATCAGATCAGTGTGAATGTGGAATTATTCACCTAAAGCAGTCAGTGTAGCCTGTGATCTCGCAGCAAATTACAAATCTGTTGTTGCCTTGGAGGTTGAAGATTTGAAGTGTTGTTGGGACTGCAGGCTTGATTTCTTTTAGCCCTGATCCCTGGCAGTTGTATCGACATTTGGCCTCTTTTAGATTAGTTTTAAACTGCTACTCAAGAAACAACTAGTAGGAAAGTCAGAGATAAAGTGGCAGAGCTGTAATGCTGACATGGTGTCTGTCTGTGTCAGTTCTCTCTGGAGTTTGCTAGTTGTGAGGTACAGTAATTGCGACTTTTTATCTCGCAATTCTAACTTTTTTTTTCTCACATTTGCAAGTTTATATATCACAATTCTGACTTTATAACTTGCAATTGTGAGTTTATATCTCTTAATTCTGAGAAGAGGAAAAACTGAATTGTTTTGTCTCAAGATGCACACCACAACAGTAGTTTTTTTCTAAGGCACATTTATTAAATCTACTTACACTCACCTAAAGGATTATTAGGAACACCATACTAATACTGTGTTTGACCCCCTTTCGCCTTCAGAACTGCCTTAATTCTACGTGGCATTGATTCAACAAGGTGCTGAAAACATTCTTTAGAAATGTTGTCCCATATTGATAGGATTGCATCTTGCAGTTGATGGAGATTTGTGGGATGCACATCCAGGGCACGAAGCTCCCGTTCCACCACATCCCAAAGATGCTCTATTGGGTTGAGATCTGGTGACTGTGGGGGCCATTTTAGTACAGTGAACTCATTGTCATGTTCAAGAAACCAATTTGAAATGATTCGAGCTTTGTGACATGGTGCATTATCCTGCTGGAAGTAGCCATCAGAGGATGGGTACATGCTGGTCATAAAGGGATGGACATGGTCAGAAACAATGCTCAGGTAGGCCGTGGCATTTAAACGATGCCCAATTGGCACTAAGGGGCCTAAAGTGTGCCAAGAAAACATCCCCCACACCATTACACCACCACCACCAGCCTGCACAGTGGTAACAAGGCATGATGGATCCATGTTCTCATTCTGTTTACGCCAAATTCTGACTCTACCATCTGAATGTCTCAACAGAAATCGAGACTCATCAGACCAGGCAACATTTTTCCAGTCTTCAACTGTCCAATTTTGGTGAGCTCGTGAAAATTGTAGCCTCTTTTTCCTATTTGTAGTGGAGATGAGTGGTACCCGGTGGGGTCTTCTGCTGTTGTAGCCCATCCGCCTCAAGGTTGTGCGTGTTGTGGCTTCACAAATGCTTTGCTGCATACCTCGGTTGTAACGAGTGGTTATTTCAATCAAAGTTGCTCTTCTATCAGCTTGAATCAGTCGGCCCATTCTCCTCTGACCTCTAGCATCAACAAGGCATTTTCGCCCACAGGACTGCCGCATACTGGATGTTTTTCCCTTTTCACACCATTCTTTGTAAACCCTAGAAATGGTTGTGCGTGAAAATCCCAGTAACTGAGCAGATTGTGAAATACTCAGACCGGCCCGTCTGGCACCAACAACCATGCCACGCTCAAAATTGCTTAAATCACCTTTCTTTCCCATTCTGACATTCAGTTTGGAGTTCAGGAGATTGTCTTGACCAGGACCACATCCCTAAATGCATTGAAGCAACTGCCATGTGATTGGTTGATTAGATAATTGCATTAATGATAAATTGAACAGGTGTTCCTAATAATCCTTTAGGTGAGTGTATGTCCTAATTGAACTAAGGTCTAATCCTAGCTTAAACTAAGCCCTCTCTGTGAAACCAGGCCTATAAATCACAATTGCAAACTTGTATCTTGCTATTTTGAAGTCAGACCTGTGAGATAAAAGTCACAATTATTTTTTATTTTATTTTTTCTTCTGTGGTGGAAACAATCTTCTATAGCTTTTAGTCTAATCATCTTGAAATTGTTTTCACCAGGTTTTTTTCAGGTACTCTTGAAAAATGTACTCTACTCAAAATAATGAATGAATGAGACTACAGTTAGTTATGTATTAGAAATAAACACAGAATTTGGTTTTGAGTGGCTTGTTAGAACATTGCAGTCTGTTAAGGCGGACACACACTAAAACATTTTTAAAATCTTATCAGATTTTCTAAATATGAGAGACCACAAACATGACGATAAAAAATCATTAAAAAATCATAGATTTAACATTTTTGTTCCTATAGTGGGTGGTGTGCCACACTTATGTGACAATGAAAGCACACCACACACTAACAGATTGGCAGACGACGGGCAAGAAGACATGTCGATAATAGTGTTTGGACTGCTTATAATAGAAAAATCACAGGAAAACTTCAGGTTTGGATGAAGTCATGGAGACTTCCGTCTCCCGTCAGCTCGCTTTCTGATTTGGTATCGTTTGGTTCCTCGCCATGATCTACAGATCGTGTGCGTTCGTCCTCGGGGTTCCCCCCACACAACAGGATTTCTAATCGTAAATACAGCATGTTTGATATTTATGATTTGAGATCGATGTGGGCCCGATGTTCTTCCGAGCAGATTCAATAACTCACACACATCCCACCACAGGAAAATCTGATACGATAATCTATAGAATCATCAAGATAATCGTGACTTTATAGGATTGTCGGAAGGGGAGAATTGGGACCAAAATCGGCCTGATTATCTTAGTGTGCGAGTGCCTTTAGTTGCTAAAGGTTGGAGAAACAGTACTTAAAGAGATAATTTTCCCAATGTATTTCTGAACTTATATGCTGAAGAATGTTCTTCCATCTCTTTTCCTTACAATGACGGGTATTAGTGATGTCTGTCAAGCTCCACAAAGGACCATAAACATTTGGAATGACATGAGGTTGAGTAAATAATGGCAATGATATGGTAAAATGTAAGGTTTACAGTGTGCCTGTAAAGTGTATAATGCCGTGTGCTATCAAGTCAGCATGGCTCTAATTGGCTGCTAAGCAACTCTTGTTGGTGAATAGGTGACAGGCTGCCATCAAGTTTGATTTACTATGCTGCAATTAACAATCACTATCTTGTCCTCCATGCAGTTTTGTGGAAAATGAATGTGGTTAGATGTGTAGTGGAAATTGTTCTTGAGTTTGTTGGGTTTTCATAATGAAAATCACTATGCATGTTTTGATATATGATGGCTTTGTCAAGGGATGCTGCCGACTGCAACTGCAATTACACGAGAACCAATTATTAACAGGATGATGACATGGAGAATGGATCTCGAGATGGAGGCGGGAATCAACACCAGTTGCTTGATGAATACACTTTGATACACATAGGCCTGGTTTCACAGAGTGTCATATTATGCCAGAATTAGGCCTTAGTTCAATTAGGACATTTAAGTAGCTTTTATAAACGTGCCTTAGAAAAAAAAAATTACTGATGTGCATCTTGAGACAAAACAATGGCAGTGACATATTTTAAGATATGTCAGTGCAAGTTACTTTCAGTTGAAACAGCTCAAACTTGCATTTTAGTCTGGGACTAGCTTAAAGGGGTCATATAATGCCATTTTTGTACAAGCTAATATGATTCTTTAGGGTATAAATTAAAAGTCTGTAATATACTTTAATTAAAAATTCTCATTAGTATTGTAAGAAAACAAAAACGGCTCTGGTTTCAGCACGCCGTTTAAGTGCATGTGTCTTTAAATGATAATGAGCTTTGCCCACCCCGCCCCTCTGTTCTGTGCGTACACCGTTTGAACACAATAACACAATAACCATAACGCGTTGTTCATTATAAACGTGGGATTATGAATTATTTTGAGAACGTCGTACATAGAAAACATGCCGTAATGTACCTTGAGTGTAAACAGCCGCATTCATTCAGGAGCAGCTTCTTAGCAAAACCAGCTTTATAACATTACTGACCCTCGTTTGTAAAGCAGTCTGGTGTGTGAAATGATTCACGCACACATGAAAGCATTGACGTTGATCGTGGAGAATATTCCCTTCGAAAACAAACTCAGCCACTGCGTCTTCAGCGGTTCGGATTTAGGAACATCAAAATGACTGCTGTGTTCCTTATTACACCCAAGAACAGAACACCACAATCGCTTAGATGCCATTCTGCTCATAGACAGTGCTCCAGCGTATCAACAATGACCGAGCCGGACTATGATTGACAGCTCGCTCACGAGCGAGGGCGGGTCTGTGTTGAAACGCTGCTGTCAGTCAACAATCGTGGGAGGGGCTTGATTTGAGATGGGGGAAAACATATAAGAAGATTAAAAAAAAAAAACACTGGATGGATTTTTATCATTTTGGTTGTGTACAGGCACTGCCAACACACATTTCAGTACAATCAACTTGTAAAAGTGCATGTACCATTATATGACCCCTTTAAGCCTTGTCTGTGAAACCGGAGATTGATTTGTATTAATAAATAGTAACAAAATCATACGCAATTGTCATGATAGCACTTCAGAAAGAGGTCCTCTATTAGCTGGCAGTGTTGTGCATAGGGTGGCCATTTCCATAACACCAAAAAGGAGGACACTTTGCAGCATTTAGTGAGGCAAGAATAATTACATAGGACTCTGGTGTACTTGCAACTACAGTACAATTTTGTCCATCAAATCGATGGTATCATAATACAGTGATTCTGAAATAGCCAACTCTATTCTTTGCCAGACAATTTGATCTACAATATATCTTGATGTAGACCTATGTGTAACAGAAGAGGCAAAAAAGTGTTTGTTCACAGTATTTGCATTTATTCAAGACATTGTGATGTCTGTTTCAAAAACTGACCACTGAGATGAACCTGTCTTGCAAAGTGCACAGTGCCTGAAAACATAACATTTCTGGACTTCTGGAAATAACAGAAATACATAAACAAATAATGAATGCGAAAAATAAATAAATACACATTTCAGTTCTTAACAAAGTTCACCCTCTGCAGCAGCTCAGGCGACAACAGCTCCTCCAAATTCGTGCTCTTTTGTCCATTCCGGATTAAATGAAGTCTGACGTTTCGGCATGTTAACGTTATGATATGATGTATGGACTCCACGTTGTGGAGGCTTGTTTACGTGTTTAACCAATGATATATCAGATATTGATTTGACACTGCTTTCAGCCAATCATTTGTTTGACCAGAGATCTTACGGCATTAGACGCTATGCTGCTGCGTCCCAATAAAGATTCTAGAGTTTTTGGGGTTTTGCAGGCGTATTCAGCGAAACTCCAAAAAGGAGGACAAATGAGTGTCCGGCTTGAGGTTGCGCCGGACGCCGGACAGGGGGCTTAAAATCCGGACTGTCCGGCCAAAATCCGGACATATGGCCTCCCTAGTTGTGCACTATTCTGAACAGAGAATGCCTCCTGAATTTGCATTGAGCAGCTAACAAATTGTGTGCAGAATTTGAATTTGAAATTGAACTGAATTGTGTTCCCCAAAGAACCTTTCAGTGTAACAGTTCTTAAAATAAAATACAATTTCTTAGTGCAAAGAACATTTTAATAATCTAAAGAACCCTTTTCCACTATAAAGAACCTTTTGTGCAATGGAACGGTTTAACCCATGGATGTTAAAGTTTCTAATAAAGAAACTTTATTTTTAAGAGTGTGTGTATAGATAGATAGATAGAATTATGATAATGTAGTATATTAACATCAGTTAGAATTTAGTATTTCACACTAATCTGCTCCAGTGGTAAAATGCTGTAATGCATAATCATCACTAGAGGTTATTAAACATTCAGGGCCCTATCTTGCACCCAGCGCAATTGACTTTGTACACCGACGCATGTATCATTCCTATTTTGCACCCGCGCAAAGCGGACTTTTCCCTTCACAGACGCACGTCGTTTAACTAAGAAATACACTTGCGCTCCCCGGGGGCGGTTCAGCGAAAAGAGGAGGCGTGTTCCGGCGCAAACGTTCCTTCGTGCTATTTTACAGGTTTAGAAAACAATTCCGCCACTGACCGAAAAAAAAAACAGTTTAAAGTCAGTGGCGCGTTGCGCATGTTATTCATATGCTATTTTAAGGGCGCATGCTTGGCCTTAATCAATGTAGCGTGTGCACAACGCGCATACACTTTGATTCTCTCATCTATACACAGACGCAGCAGTTATTTTTGCAAATCATACATTATTACGATAGATAGATAGATAGATAGATAGATAGATAGATAGATAGATAGATAGATAGATAGATAGATAGACATTTTATTATAAAAGCATACATCTAGCTTACACATTTACCCAAATTATCATACGCCTGTTTAACCGAAGTTAATTTGGGTGTGTTTCTCCATCCCCAACGTCCCTGACGAGAACGTCGGTCTCCTCGGCCTTGAACCGCTCCTGTCGGGCGCCTGGCAAATCCGCCGTTATAATAGGAATTCGCTTTAGAACAAGCGCGCCCGCTCTTAAAGGGAATGTGAGATGTCGCTCTGATTGGTTTATTTCACGTTACGCCCAAACCACACCTATGAGTAATGAAGCTACTTCAGACCAACCCATTTTAGATTTGTGCCAGGCGCAAGAGTCATTTATCCCGCCGGTATAATAGCAACAGCGCCCAAGACCCGCCCACAAAGTTACTTGCGCTTTGCGCTTTGACACTTGCGTTTCAGATCGTTAAAATAGGGCCCTCAACGTTTTATGTTAAAGTTCCCCTGTGGTGAAAATCAAGGTTTTAATATTGTTAAATATGTCTGTGTGGTGTTTTTAATGTGCTTTTAGACCAAACCAAATTCATAAGTCAACACCATTGTGGAGCATTTTCTCCTTAAAACTGCAGTGAACCAAAGACAGACTCAAAAACGCTCTTTGAAATCGCTGGTGTTTCTGACGTCACAAACTACCTTGTAACCAATCACGTCAGCATGTGATCGTCAACGAAGTGGATCTGAGCTGGTGTGAGTGGGTGGAGGCGGGGCTAATTAGCATATTCATAGAACCGCGTATACTAAATGAGGCAAGGGTGTAGAGTTACATTCAAACTATTTTAAGGCAAGTGGGGTTTTTTTCTCAAGGGAAACCGTTTAAATATATAATTTTTGTGATCAAAGATGAGTTTTAAGGGATACAATTACTGACTACAGGGGGACTTTAAGTGAATCCAGGATGACAAGAGTTGTCTATAGCTTTGATTTTTACCCTTTTATATATTTTCTCCATCTACATCCAGTCTCATTTGATGCAAGAGCCTGAAGCAGTGGCGATAACGGCAGCGAGCGGCCGATGACTCAGCACATCGAGACAGAAACGCCTGTGAGGCGTTCATGCTTTGCTGTCTGTATGGAAATGGCAAGCTGTTCCTGCCACAGCCTCTGCAATTGATGATATGACTAGAGCTGCCGCATGCCTGATGACTGCAAAATCTGCCATCTGCTTTCCTTAAGTGAAAATGCTATTGAAAGTAATGCGCACTTTCCGATTATGCTGCGGTAGAGGAAATACAGAAAACAGCACAGTTCTTGAGCCTGTCGTAGAGAGTATCACACAA